>NW_005871079.1:3193196-3395618 GCF_000147115.1 Myotis lucifugus
CAGAGGGATGTCTGACTGCCAGCTTGTGCCCAATCCCCAGGGAGCGGGCCTAAGCCAGCAGGTGGACATCCTCCGAGGGTCCCAGACTGCAAGAGGGCATAGGCCGGGCTGAGGGATCCCCCGAGTGCACAAATTTTTGTGTACCGGGCCTCTAGTGTATATATATATATTTGGTTGGGAGTAGGTATGTGTTATGTCACTTTGAAGGGATGACTAATCAACATCCAGGAGAGACTCTACCTTTCCATGGTTTTTATACAAATCCAGAAGAGACTGTGAAAGCCATACAATGATCTATCACTAATAAAAATGTTTTCTGTATTGGGACTGGGAAGGTTAAGAACGTCTTCTCAGCTTCTAAAGGTATTTATAGGTAACATCAATCTAAAAATAAAAGGCATCCCAAATACATTATGCATTTCAAATGCAAGGAAAGCAAGCCTTAAGGACCATATGCCATATAAATTATAGTTATAACGTTTAATATGTAAGAAAAATGAGTTTAGATGAATTTAGCTAGCCAAGGAAGTTTATAGAAAAGTCAATACTAACACAAAAATCTCTTAGAATGATGTTCTGTATCATGTTAAGACAGAGTTGTTTATTTTTAAAAAAAAGATAAAAGAAGCATCATAAACTAAAACAAGCACAGTGACCTGAACAACTGTACCAAAAAAAAAAGAAAAAAAGAAAGAAAGAAAAATGACCTCACACTGTAAGAAAATTTACAAGTACTAAAATCTAAAGCCTCCCAAGATTTGGCCTCTAATGAATGGAATGTTCTTGGCTGTTTGGAGGTAGAATTTTGACCCCTTTGTTTTTGTTTTTCCTCTACTCCTCAGGCAAGTCCAAGTCACTTAAGCTCCCTAAGCATTTGGCAGGCAAGCTGCCTAAACTGCTTTATCTGCATTTTTGTATCACTTCATGAATTGGTCAATGGGAGTATCAACACACAACTCCAAAATGTCATTAGAATAGCCTAATATTTCCTTGAAAATGTAAAAGAACTGCTCTTGGAATTATGTTAACTTTAGGAACCCCAGCTAACCTTGGGAGGTTAAAAAAAAGGGTAAAATGAATGCTCTCAGAAATATAGATTTATAAACAGATATTATGCGAAACTGAAAATTTCAAGTGAAATACTTTTTTAAATTGATTTTAGACAAAGTGAAAGGGAGAGGGGCAACATGGTAGAAACATCAATGAGAGAGAGACATCAATCAGCTGCCACACTCCCTACTGGAGATGGAGCCCACAATCTGGTCATGTGCCCTGACTAGAATTGAACCTGGAACCTCTTGGTTCATGGGTTGACACTCAACCACTGAACAATACACAAGCCAGGCTCAAGCTAAATACTTTTAATAATGATCCCTTACTAGGGAAGATGCCTATCTTTAGGCCATCTTTCACTGAATTATAAAAATTATATTTTTTGAACATATAGAATTTATGAAATAAAACTAATCATATATAATAAAAGGCTAATATGCAAATTGACTGAACAGGGGAATGACCAGTAGCTATGATGTGCACTGACCTCCAGGGGGCAGATGCTCAATGCAGGAGCTACCCCCTGGTGGTCAGTGCACTCCCACAGGGGGAGAGCTGCTCAGCCAGAAGCTGGGCTCATGGAGGGCTCCCAGACTGCGAGAGGGTGCAGGTTGGGCTGAGGAAACTCCCCTCTCCCACCCCCGCTGAGTGCACAAATTTCGTGCACTAGGCCTCTAGTACTAAATAAAATTACAAAATATCCAGGAAATAAAGAAATTAATTTTGACACAAGCACCATTTCTAATAAAGTTTGTGTTAGAGTTGTAAGATGAGCTGCCTTTAGAAAAATAACCACTCAAAGCAGAGAGTGACTCCTTTTAGAGTTTAAAAGTGTCCCCTTTCTTTTCTAGTTCTTTTCTCCTTTCCTTTTGGAGGGAAGAAAAGCTCTAAACCTCAAAATGGAGTCTTTCTGGCCTTTGAGTTGAGTCAGGTTCTTGGCCTTTTTTTTTTCCTGCACAATTTTTGCCTTTAGTTCTGATGATTCAGAAGGTGGCTCTATTCTTGGTGCTCAGGTTTGGGTGGTTTGGGTTCATTATTTTCCCCCATCTCTGTTTATATACTTTTGCTCATTCATTCAACAGAATGTATTGAATAACTTAGGTGACAGGACTTTTCCAGGATCAGATACTATCCTGTAGATTCCTTTCTAATAATACCTATAACTATGCCTAATATAAAACAATAGAGAGAGGGAAAATGGATGGGAACGAACTAGCTCACACAATTATAGAGACTGAATAGTCCCAAGATCTGCAGTTGGCAAGTTGGAGACCCAAGAGAGCTGATAGTATAAGTTTCAGTTTGAAGACAGAAAAGTGAAGTCCCAACACATACAATCGGACAGGTAAAGTTTCCTTTTATTACTCAGCTTTTTTGTTTTATTGGGGCCTTCAATTTATTGGATGAGGCTCACCCACATTAGGAAGGATAATCTACTTTACTTAGTTTATTGGTCCAAATGTTAGTTTCATCCAGAAAGACCCTCACAGACACGCCTCAAATAATATTTGACCAAATATCTTAGCATCGTATGGCCAACTCAAGTAGACATATAAAATTAACTATCACACATGGCCTCACCGAACATATGATGAGAATGTGGTTAACTCAGTTCATATAATGCGCTTAATTCAGATAGCATTTAATGTTAACAAAAAGGTAGCTTTATCATATATTAAATAAAATTTCAGCAATATACATGTTTTTCAATTATGTTATATATAACCTATGGTTTTAAAAATCTAAATGCTTCTGTGCCATAGAGGTTTCTTTGAGAATAGATTTCACTCGGAATTACTCACCCATTGGCTGATGTAAGTAGTGATAAAAAGAGCATTTGTTAGTCGGTAGGTATTATAATAATATGTGTTTTCATGTATTATCTGATTGAACACTCATAATCTAATACTATGAGGCAGAACAATCATCACCACCCATTTAGAGACAAGGTAACTAGAGCATAGAAATATTAAGTAACGTATACAAGTTTATATAGAAGTAGGTGATAGAACTGCGATTCAAGTCCAGGATTAGTTGGCTCCATGGCCCTAGTTCTTAACCACTATATTGTACTAAATCTTTGTTAAATGGGTTATGTGTAAAAACACATTTCCCCTGTCCCATAACATGCTGAAAGGTTGTGAACTAAGGGGCATTCCTTGGTAGCAGCAGATATAAATAGTGTGACATGGACCTGACATGATAGTGGGAATATAATTGAAAAGAAAGACCCATTAAGTCAATAAATTTATTCTAGGCTGTGTGACTTCAGAAATTCACTGAACTTTACTGATCTTCATTGTTACAATATGTAAATGGATAAATATCTCCTGAATCTCAAGTTTATATTCCTAGAATCTATGAAATAATATATGAAAACTAGCTACTATTGATGCTATTACTAGGATAAAATTTGTAAAGCAAGAGTAGATTAACATGATGATTTATTTTAAACAATATAAAAGTGATTTACATACGTCCATTGTGAGTTGGAAACCAGGGTGGAAATGGGTCAGAAGGAAATAGAAATGGTGTAAACTATGTAGAGGTTAGGCAAACAGTGTTTAAGAGACAATGAGAAAATTAGCCTGCCTGGAGGTAGAAAGATTTTCACAAGAGAGAAGTGAGTGATAATGTGGGAAACTGTATAAGGACACATAGGCTATATAACCATGAAATTAAGGTATTTGGTTTCTTCCCATGTTTAGATTACGGGATTCCTTAAAACTTTCTCAACAAGAAACTGGATGTAAAACTGAGAATTTTAATATCATAGTGATGTGCAGATTGATGAAATTTTAGAAATGAGAGTATAATATGAGGTTCATACATGAGGCAAGAAATGAGGAGTGAGAATGGTAGTCCTGAAAGTAGAAATCAATGTGAAAAACAGAGCATGGGAAAGATGAACAGGGCTTGAGAGTAAACAGATGTGGAGGGAAATGTGTCCCACAGTTTCAATCTTAGATAAGTGGTAAGTAACAATTGTTCTTAGTAGAATTATCAGGAGAACAGTTTGGGCTGGTTTGATGGAGAACGATAATACATCCTAAATTGGGAACACTAATTGGGAATGTTGGATATGAAGGTGAAAAGTTGGAAGTAGTACTTGGAGGATAAATTACAATATGTTTGCTTGTTAACCATATAGAAGTGACCTTTAAGGAAATGAATTTGTTGAGAAAAAACAACAAAATAAGATAGACCTAAAGACAAAAATCTAGACATAGCTAAACCATGTTTCCTCTTGTTGCAAATGGTTAAAAACTGTTGACATGAGGGCAATGATCTTCCTAGATTAAAAGCATCTGTCAGTTAAAAACCTTTTATTCTCCCATAGGTTAGTCTTTTCAAATGCAAGCAATGCACGTATTTCAAAGGAAGTTGACCTTTTAAGATAGAAGTCAATGATATATTAGGGCATTAGTTTCAAAGAATTGCTTCTTTTCCCTTAAACATAATATTATTATTTTCCAAATACAATATATGGTGTCATTAAAAATTAATGATTTCAAAAATAATCCATTATAAAGCATCCTCTTTCTTTGTTTTAAAATATGGGGTGGTTTTAATGTTAGTGTGTTTTTCCCCCATAAGGGCTGTCATCCTATTTTAAACTAGTCAACAAAGTAGGCAGGAATAGTCACTGAAAATATGCTGGAAAATCACATTGTTTATTATTTCTTTTTACCAAGATTTTTTCTTTGCTTATATCTCACAGTAAACTAAATATGACTATCCAGTATTCGCAAGGCAAGAAAACATGCTTTTCCAGGGTGACTTTGTAAATGACAAAACAAAACAATTTTGAAGCTTAGAAGCCCAGCTCATATTACATTATTGGGGATTATGAGTTCAGGAGTGTATTTTTAACTTTTAGATGGAAACACACACACACACACACACACACACACACACACACACACACACACAACAAAAACCCACCCACATTGTTCTTCAAAATGGAGACAACAACTGAATCAGACAATCATAAGGGTCTCATATTCTCAAAAAGAAACCAGGAGCAAAATATCCAGGCACAAATGGAGATTTAATGTACACCTATGACATTTCATGGTTTAAAGTGGTCAACCAGTACTGTCACAACACAATGGCATCCCATCAGTGAGCACTCTCTATCTGGGCAAAGAAATAAGCTGCTCACTTTTTGGGGTCTGCTCTTAATCAGAGTTTGCCAAATTATGCATTTGGACTCCTGTATATGTGAGAGGTTCTCTGTCAATTTTACAAATAAGAATTGGCCACATTTTTATGCCAAACCCACTGAAGTTGGAGGATGCAAAAATAATTTAGACAAGCCTTCTAAGGTATGTCAGAGGAAAAATATAAGTGTAGATTAAGAATATATCCACAAGCAGTGACTTTCCAGATCCTTCCCAATCCACTTGGCATTAATGCCATCTTCAGTTAGAATGGAGCAGGATGGGAAAGGTATTCACTGCAGTCCATGTGACTTCTCCTCACAGGACAAAGCAATCAGAATAGAAAACTATCTACACTTCCCAAGGTTCTCTGTATAGTGGGTAGCATTTTATGTCAGGAGCTTAGGCCTTGAAAATGTTTCGGAAAAAAATGTGAGTAGTGAATGGGATGAGGAAATGGGGCAAGGTGAGATTTGTAATAATACAAACTAACATAATGGTAGTAAGAGATATATGTGTGTGTGTTGAGGTAAACAACTATAGCGATAATATAATGTAGGAAGTTAGAAATGTCTACAAGGTTGTTGTATATTAATTAAGATTTTCTTAAGAGAAGTTTTATGTTCACAGCAAAACTGGGGGTAGGTAAGAGATTTCCTATTTAACCCCTGTCCAATAAATGATACCCTCCCTCATTATCAACATTCCCTACCAGAGTAATATATTTACTATAATCAGTAAACCTACATGGACATTTCATAATAATCCAAATTACATAGTTTACATTACAGTTCACTCTTGTTGTTTACAATCTGTGAGTTTGGATAAAAATATAATAACATATCCAATATGACATCATATGGAGTATTTTTACTCCTCTAAAAATCTTTGTGCTCTGTCTATTCATCCCCAAATCAATCCCTAAAAACTATCATCTTTTTTCTGTCTTCATAGATTTGGCTTTTCCAGAATATCACATATTTGAAACCATAAAGTATGTAGCCTTTTCAAATTGTCTTTTTCACCTAGTAGTATGCATTTAAGGTTCTTCCATGTCTTCTCATGACTTGACATTTCATTTCTTTTTAGTGCTGAATAATATTCCATTAGTTGTATGTAGTATAGTTAATTTATCCACTCACCAACTCGAAGACATATCGGTCATTTCCAAGTTTTGGCAATTATGAAAAAAGCTGCTATAAACATCCATGTGCAGGTTTTTGTTTAGACATAAGTTTTCAACTCCTTTGAGTAAATACTAAGGAACAGTATTGCCAGGTCACATGTTTAGTTTTAACATGTTTATTTTATAAGAAACTACCAGACTATCTTCCAAAGTGGCTGTGACATTTCATACTCTCACCAGCTATAAATGAGAGTTCCTGTTGCTCCACATCCTCATCAGCATTTGTTGTTGTCAGTGTTCTGAATTTTAGCCATTGCAATGAGTGTATTGTTTAATTTGCATTTCCCTGATGGTATCTCTTCTCTACTTTGTCGAGGTGTCTATTAAGGTATTTGGCCTATTTTTTAATTAGCTTTTTTTTTCTTGTTGAGTCTTAAGAGCTTTTAAAAATATATTTCGGATATCAATGTTTTACAGATGTCTTGTCTTCTTTATTCCTTTGACATTGTCTATCACAGAGTAGAAGCTTTTACTTTAAATATCTTTCATGGATAATACCTTTATCATCTAAAAAGTCATTACCATATTCAAGGTCATCTAGGTTTACTCTTCTGTTATCTTTGCTTGGCCCTGGTATATAAACTTTGTCAATATGCACAAAATAACTTGCTGGGATTTTGAATGGAATTGAATTGAATCTAGAGATTAAGTACATTCTAAACAACTTTTTAAATATTTCTTGCAAGGCAGGTCTATTGGCAATAAATTCCCTCAATTTTTATTTGTCTAAGAAAGTTTTATTTTTCCTTCCATTTTGAAGGATAATTTCTGTGTACAAAATTCTAGATTAATAGGTGTGTGTATTTTTTTCTCAATATGTTAAATATTTCACTCCACTCTCTTCTTGCTTGCATTGCCTCTGAGAAGAACTCAAATGTAATTGTCTTTGTTCCTTGATAGCAATGTGTTTTTTCCCCCTCTAGATCTTAATTTTTTTTTAATCTTTGATTTTTTGTAGTTTGAAAATGATATGCCTAGGTATAGGTTTTTATTTACTTTTTTTTAGCATTTATTCTGCTTGATGTTCTTTAAGCTAACTAGACCTCTGGTTTTAGTGTTTGGCATTAATTTGGGGAAATTCAAAGTCATTGTCATTTCAAATACTTGTTACTTTCTTCTCCTTCTGTTATTCTATTATATGCATGTTACAACTTTTGTAGTTGTCCTACAGTCCTTAAATATTTTGTTCTTTTATTTTTAGTCTTTATTCTCTTTAATTTCAGTTTTGTTTGGTTTTTAAGATTCTATTAATATGTATTCTAGCTCAGAGGTTTTTTTCTTCTTCATTCATATCAAATTTACTTATAAGCCAGTCAAGGATCTCTATTTCTCTTACAGTATTTTGTATCTATTACTTGTTTGGGGTTCTTTCCTAGGATTTCCATTTCTCTGCTTGCATTGTCCATCTGTTCTTGCATGCTGTCAACTATCCATTAGAGCCTTTAGCATATTAATCATAGTTGTTTTAAATTCCCAGTCTGACAATTCCAACATTTCTGCCATGTCCTGTACTGAATCTTGCCTTGTTTCCTCAAATTCTTTTTTTTTTTGTTTGTTTGCTTTTTGGTATGCCTTATATGTTTTTCTTGATAATCAGGTAAAATAAATACCTCTAAATAGGCCTTTTAATAATGTGTAGTGGTATATAGAGACAGAGAAAATGATTAGGCCTCAGTATTTAGTGAGCCTAAAAATGTCTCTGGATTGTGAATTTCACAAGTGCTTCTCTTTTTTTTTCTTTTCTCTCTGCTTATATGGGATAAGATGCCTAAAGAAGCTATAGTTAGGCTTTAATATATAATACCCCAGCAGTTTAGACTCTGATTAACTAGTTTCCCCTGAAGGCAGGTCTCTTTAAAAAGAACAGAGTGCTCTGGTGTATTTCAAAATGGTTCTTTTTCTCCCCCCTCCCACTCCCCAGAGGAAGTATGAGGGGATATTTCTTCAGTATTTACTGTGGAAACCTGGAGGTAAATCTCACAATTTATGTGGGTCTCACATGGCTGGGTACCCTTGGAGTTTTGAACTCTCATAATTGTCCACACTGAGCTTCCAGCAATTAATCGATTACAGTTCATATTTTCTTATTCCAGTACTAGTCTCCATGGCAGTTTATGCTCCTGAGTTCTCTGTTTCAGTAACCCACAGTTCCCCATATGCATTTGTCTGTCTCTCCACTCTGGTGGGGGGGTGGGGGTGGGGGGGTGGGAGGGTGCAGTTTGGCCCGTGTTCGCCCCTATCAGATGGATCTATCCAAGGAGATTTGTTGATTTTTTAGTCTGCTATGTTTTTTACTTATTATTAGGACAGTGCTCACTTCCCAGTTCCTTATATGGGGAACCAGAAACAAGAAGCCCGTATGTTTTGTGTGTGTGTTTTTACATATCACGAATCATGTAAAACACAAATACCATGATGATGCTCTACCCTAATTCTCCTTGCAAGCCTGGTGTACCCAAGCATAAAATACTATCATTTTTTAAATGTTGTTACTGAGAAGACTGTGCTGCTGTTCCTTTCTCAAGAGAATTGTCATTGGCCAAACAAGAGCTATCTCCCACTGGCAAGAACTCTACACCCTGCAGCAAATAGTTCCCTGGGGCACAAAAGGCTGGCCTTTTCACCTCAAACTGGAACCAACTTTGTGGTTCAGTTTGCATTCCAGAGCTCCTTGTGGGTTTGGGCAAAGGTGGACCTTGCAGAGATTACAGCCTTGCTTTTTATTATTTTCCTGTCCTGTTCAGCTTTTTTCATGTCACTTTTCCCAAGAACACTCCCAGTAAGTACTTGAACAAGAATTCCCTTCTCAGATTCTGAGTGATGTCTAAAAAATATCCTCTAATTTATTATTGAGAAAACTTAAAAAAATTCTAATAAGAAAACTCAAGGACTTTTGGGAAATATCAGACTTACATTTCTTCCAAAAGTGGCACCCTGCTAATACTTGCCTTACGACAACCTAGTTTTCATTCAAAGGCCGATAGTATTACTCTAACTTACTACTCAATAGTGGTCCTCCTTGATATTTTTGTAAATAGAAAATATTCCCTAAAGAGGTCCCATTTTTTTCCTGCCATTAACCAGGAAAACCGCCATCCATCTGATAGACTAAATCCATCATCTCTATGTCCAGGTGACACTATCTTCTCTACAAAAGCATCCAATGAGGGAAAAGAGCACATTAAGTCTGCAAAAAATTAGTAAAATTCTGTTATTTTGTCAATTTGACACATAAATCTATTTTTTAGAATTCTACTTTCCTGGTTAGTGTTGGCCACAAAAGACTCATTTCATAATATTTAGAAGCATAGAAGTGAGTGTCCCACGTCTTTGAAACTTCAAAGGTTGATGCCAGATGCCAGTCCCTGTGTCAGCTCATGCATGTAGTCATTGATCTGTTAGCACATCTATTTGGTGTGGGACAGCTAGACCCACAGCTTTCCCAGTTCTCACCTGATCTCCTTTATTTACTCCATGTCCTGAGAGTCAAGTGTGGTCAGCTCTAGTGACAAGCACCAGCTTCTCCTAGCAGTGACTTATGCAGCATAGAATGTCACTTAGAAAGGCCACATTAGCTACAGCCTCTGTGAGATGCCCAAACTCAGACCCACACTAAGTATCTGGCAGGCACCATCATTAAGGGGTTCAGCCAGGCACCTGGTGACAAGTTGAGCACTTTATTCTCACTGGACTACACACTGATAAATATATGTCTTCCTTGCCCACATTTTTTCTTGCAAAACTACCATCCTTACACTAACAGAATGATATAGTCACTGTCAGGATATACTACGTAGGATTGTGTTTGATCAAGAAAATCATTTTCTAACTAAGGAATTCTACATAAAAAATGAAGTGTTGCAATACTCACATGATTAACTGATATGACCATGTAATCTATCAATCTGAAGCAGTTGAGCTGAGGGAATATGAAATGATGCTTTTGAAGAATCAGTTACAGCACCATCTGGGAGTCAATTCTTTGCAAGTCTGGAATAGTGTTCTTTAGGATGTTCTTTAGCATGTATCCTTTAAGTTAATGACCAACAAGTGGTCAGTCCATCAGGTAAGAAACCACATGGAGTAGGGATGCTTGCTGAGAGCAAAGGGAATATGGAATGGGTGGCACAAAATGATAGTCATAAATATTGACTACAACGATTATGATCTGTTGTAGAAAAAAGGACCACGATGGTCATCTAATCCACTTGATTATTAACAGCCTCCTCTAATCAGGTGGCTCCTTGAAAATTCACATGCAACATTGTTCTCACGCCTTGAACCCATTATGAGCACTTATGTACTTTGACAGGTGAGTAAACTTAATCGGTTGGTCACTCCAAAGTCAGCTGCCCTTCCAGGTGCAGTTTCCTTTCCTGAGTGAGTCAACACATTCCTCTGACACCTGGTATACGGCCACTGAGCTAGTGGACACTTGTTTATTTTATGTGCCGACTAGAAAAGAAAATCAGGCACAGTTTTATTTCACCTGGTAAGACCAACAGTACACCTTCCAAGACCTACCTAAGAACTATATCAGCTCTCCAGTCCTGTCATAATCTAGTTTGCAGGGTTATCAATTGCTTGCAGTCCACAGGATATGATACTTGTCCATTATATTAATGATATCATGTCGTACAGACTCAGTGCAGAGTAGGTAGCAACTACTTTAGAAACCTTTGTAAGACAAATGAATGCCAGACGGTAGGAAAAACAAATCCCATAAAACTTTAAGAACTTGCCACTTGATCTTCTGCTCTGGGTCCATTGGCCTTGTATCAGTTTTATATTGCTGCCATAACAAATTACCACAAGCTTAATGGCTTAAAAAATAGAAGTTTATTATCCTACGGTGTTATAGAACATGGCTTTCAACAGACTAAAATCAATGTATCATTCCTTTCTGGAGGCTCTTGGGGAAAATCTCTGACATGGTGACATTTTGAAAGAGATCTGAAGGGAGTCAAGGGTTGAAACATGCTAATACGCTGGTAAGAGCATATAGACAACAGGAAACAAGTGTGAAGGCCATCAAGCGAGAGCATGTTTATCAGGTTTGAGGCACATGGGAGAGGCTAGTGTGCAGCTGGAGATAGTGAGCACAAGGACACTGATGGGAAAGGAGTTGGAAGCAGATGGGGAGAAGTGTGCTACAAGAGACTCTAAGGCTTGGTCTATATGGAACTTCATTTGAATGAGATAGGAGGGGAAGGAGCATTAAAGGGATTCTAATAAAGAAATAACATGGGTAAATATGATATTCTTATAAAAATAAGAATCCTATATAATAAAAGCCTAATATGCAAACCGACTGAACCACAGAACAACAGGTGGAAGGACCAGTTGCTCTGATATGCACTGACCACAAGGGGGCAGACACTCAATGCAGAAGCTGCCCCCAGCCCGCAGGCCCCAGGATAGCCAAGGCGGGTCCCAGCAGGGGCTCCCTGATGGCCCTGCAGAGTAAGGCGACTGGTGGTGGCAGTAGGTGGCGGGACGGCAGGTGGGTGGCACCAGGCTGGCTAAGGCAAGTGCCAGTGGGGCCCCTCCGATTGGCCCTGATCGCCAGCCAGGCCTAGGGACCCCACCCATGCACGAATTTCGTGCATCAGGCCTCTAGTTGCTTATTAAATATATAAAAAGAAATATTGGTACCTGAGAACTAATCCAAGAAATGACATATTTATGTGTAAAGAGCCATGGATTAGACATCAGGAGACAAGGTTTCTTGCCTGAATTTTGTAACTATTTCTCTCTATGACATTGGACTTACTCTATATAATTAAGAGGATGTATGTGTGCAATAAAAAGTAAGATTTATTACAGGAGTCAGTTTCTTCCCTATCCCCTCCCTAGCCAGGTGTTGAAGCATCTGACATCTCTTTTTATCCTTCACAGCTTATTTTAAAATTAATTCAAATGTATCTGTATTTGTAATTTAGTGATTCGTCTTCATAGCCTTGCACAGGACCAGGCCAATAATAACTTTGTCAAATAAATACAATGATTTCTAGAGCACTGTTTCTATTTCCTTGGCTCAAATTACCTTCCCCTTGAAATAACTTGATCCATTGCATCTCCAATGAGAGGAAAGCCCCCAAATTCTGAGACGTTTGGAACCTGATAATTTCCTGTGCATAGAAAATAATTGCTTAAAAGAATATAACAACAGTATATTTATTTCTAGTTCCAAACTGATATTTTGGGGAAAGGTTAGAAAAATATCTCATCCAAGCCTTTACTTTTAAACCTCTGGCATTTTACCCATAGTTATTATTATTTTACTGTGATTGCAAAGCTGATAAAGGTGTCAATCTCAGGTTATAATAAATTTATATTTTAAAGTTGAAAAAATACACCATAACATTCAGCAAAGTATAGCCATATGTAACAAGGCTGTTTTGTTTTTTTTTGTTGTTGTTGTGTTTTGTTTTTTTTAACAAACCAACCAGATACATTCATAAGAATGGTGACCTTTTCAAACGCTTAACCTTCATAAGGTGTCTTTGATTGTAGTGTTTTCATTATTCAACACTCTAACATCACTCATTCCTCACTGATAGAATCCTATTAATTATAGGACCACCCTGCTTTTACAGTAAAATTAAAAATAAATGTTAAACTGTTACACTGCACTAAATTCCTTTCTAAATGTTAAGAAAATAAGGTAAATAATATAGATTTTAACATCTGCTTAGTACTAGTAATTTTTCTAAGTGCTAATCTATTCATTTGAAATGCAAAATCCTTGAGGGAACCCAATGGTAACTGTTATTCTTAGTATGTCTGGCAGAACCTAGCCTCATTCCCTGGATATATTAATTACCTGATTTCAGTTCAAAAGGAGCAACACTGAGACAATAAAAGAGGTGAGATTCCGTTATGTATAAATTAGATACTTTTAGAAAGCACATAAATACTATTTTATAAGGGGAAATTTTCTTTTGACAATGTTCCTGGTAGCTGAGTCTCTTTTAGTCATGTGTATGCCAGAACTTTGATAAATTGACTAGTATTGGAGCTTTTGATAAACAACCTACTATTGCCAATAAGTCTTTTAGGTTGGCATGTTCCTTCAACTCCATTAAAAAGAAATATGGCAAAAAGAAATTTTTGTAGCACTATTAATTTTATATCATCATCCCAAAGGAGAGTCCTGGACAGTGATATTGATGTCCAAAACATAAAAGGTGGGTTATAACTCCAGTTAAATTCTAATACCTTACTTCCAATGTTTCCTTTTTTTCCCACAGATTTGAGCACTGGCTTTCCAATAATGCTGCTTATTAATATACCAGTACAATAAAATCATCCCCTGGGAGATTTCAGATATTTTAAGTAGTTCTAGTCAATGATCCATAAAAAGTCAAGGCCAAATATAATATCACATAAAAATAATGTCATTGAATCATTTATATTTTTAACTATAGATTATTAGTAATTTTTACTGATTACAAATAAAGCTGCTATGAACATTCATAGTGTTGGGCTTTTGTTTTGTTTTTGGTATGTGAACAGAAGTTTACATTATTTTCGAGAAAATATTCAGGAGTAGTAATGGTGAATTATAATAACACATTTATTGTTTTTTCATAAGAAACTGCCAACATTTTTCCAGAATAGCCAAATAGTCTAAAGGCTTCTATCATTGTGTTTAGATCTCTTGCCAGAGAGACTGGGCTTTTCTTAGGGCTTTTTTTCTGTCTTTTTTTGTCTGTGCTCATTAACATTTCTGAATTGTGGGCAGTTATAGTCCCCAGGCCAGGATATAAACCTATCCTCCCGAGGGCACTCTGCACTGGGGTATCCCTAGCCAGTCCACCTGACTCTCCATATTGTAGAGTCTTCTGATAGCTCCTCTATGGTTTGTGTTCAGATGGGAGTTTCAGTCTTAATTAGTGGGAGCGGTCTGGTGGAATGTGCTTGCTCAATCTTGACTAAAGCCAAAATCATCAGCCAAGAACATTTATATTTTATTCCCATGCATCACAAGAAAACTCATGTATTTCAGAACGTCAATCCTGCCATGTTAAAGCAAATTGATTTTAGCTACTGCGTACCTCAGTTGCTGAGAAGGAAACTTTCTGCATGAACATATGTGTCCCAACATCTCACGTTATAGGAGGAGTCTACATTAGCAGCTCTGAGCACTACGTGAGTATATCAAGGGCAGAACAGGATTCACTTTAAGAATTAAAACAAACTTCCACATGGCTGTCTTTTTTCAGCTCTGTGCAAATTCACAATTTAAAATTCTATTTAATTGAAATGAGAAAGTGCCAGTCTCCCCACCCACATGCCCAAAAGCCATTCTGCTCACACTTTCTTGTTTGGAGCACTATACTTCTATCCCCTGCTTTGAAGGGACTCACAGGACATCTGTCATGTAGCCCCACAGAAGCTTTACACCAGAGTGTTGAAAATATTCTTTTTAAAAAAATCTGTTCCAAAGCCACAACAGTTTAAAATTAGCATCAGTCACTCACAATGCATTGCCATTAATATCTATTAGTAGAGTTTAATTTGTCAAGGTTTCACATTGCTCCTAATGACTACATATTGTTTAGTAACTAGTAATCCATGCATAATGAATGTACAGTACACTGATCTCTTTTATGACATTATGTCTTTTAATCAGTTAATTATTCATATAATTATGTATAATACATATGTAATATATGTATGTATATAATAAACATCTTGTTAGTTATAATTCTTACTTGAGGAATTTTTAAAAAGATTTGCTTGGGGTTCCTAAAAGACGTTTATACTACTTGAAGAAGGAATCCAAATAAAATGCAATGTTTTATCTGGATACACTGCAGATGAACTGAAATCACCTCATATATCTAAATGTGTGTTTGTGTTTGTCTTCATTTTACCCAAGTCATGCATCATCATTCAAATTTTAAAGAAAAATGAAGGATAAGAAATGGCTTAACTTTTCAAGAGCTAAGAAAAACATACTTCTTTGAAAATAGCATTGGTTGAGAATATACAAGTTACTTACATGATATCCTTTTCCTGGTACCCTGTCCAATATAATATTACTAGAGGTCCAGTGCATGAATTCGTGCACCAGTGCAGTCCCTTGGCCTGGCTTGCGGGATCAGACTGAAACCGGCTCTCTGACATCCCCTGAGGTATCCCGGATTGCGAGAGGACACAGGCCAGGCTGAGGGACCCCACCAGTGCACGATGGGGGCCAGGGAGGGACACAGGAGGTTGGCCAGCCGAGGAGGGACAGCGGGAGGGCTCCAGGGCGTGTCCAGCCCGTCTCGCTCAGTCCTGATCAGCTGGACCCCAGAAGCAAGCTAAGCTACTGGTTGGAGCGTCTGCCCCCTGGTGGTCAGTGCATGTCATAGCAACTGGTTGACTATATGCCCTCTAGTGGTCAGTGCACGTCATAGTGAGCGGTTGAGCAGCCTTAGCATATCATTAGCATATTACACTTTGATTGATTGAACAGACAACTGGACGACCAGACACTTAGCATATTAGGCTTTTATTATATAGGATGGCTTATGTGGGGAAAAAGAAAATATTAAAGGTCTCATGAAACCCTGTTCTAAATATGTCAATTTACTAGCATGCAGTCTATATGTTTGCTTATTTGAAGCAATAATGAAGCCAAATTATATTTGAAATCTTATGTTCTATAGAAGATCATGTTTGCTTTTTTATTTTATGTGACTATTACATATGATGTCAAATATTTTTTCTCCAGTTAGTTCTATGCTCTGGTTAGAGCTGTTTCTGACATAGCAAAGCAGATGAGGGTAGATTTGGTCCAGTGTATAAGCAACTCATCCACAATATCCCAACTGGTTTCAATGGATACTTGGCAAGAAAATCTCTGTATATGACTTTGACTGTTTTCTTTTTCTCTCTAAAAGGACAGCTATTAATACTATGGCACTGGAAGTACAGACTCTAGAAGCTCATCCATCACTATGACATTTTTCTTTATGCAATAAGAGAGGAGTGCATGCTTGCGCGCACACACATATTTACTCAGATGCTATGGGTAAATTTTCAATCATAAAACAACATTAATGTATAGCAGATTATTCCTCTTTAAATGAACAAAACTCACAATTAACTACCTTTCCTCAGTATGGCAAAAAAAATGAGTTAGAATCAATATTAGCTGGAGCCTAACTATTGTGACCTGGAATCAATGATAGAGCAAATAAGTACAAATAAAACAAAATGATGTGATAGTGATACAGCTGTTTACTATATATTTTGTGGTACTTGGAAGAATTGTATATGACTGATCCTTGTAAGTTAATCATGGTCCTATGTCTTGCTTTGGCTAATGGAATGAAAGTGAAAGTGACAAGTTTTGCTTCTAGGCAGAGCATTTAATTGCTGGTGTTGGGGTTCTCTTATTTCTTCTATCTCAGCAATCTTGAAACTGTATGTTGATATGAAAGGCCAAACTAAATGATCACAAAGACAACAGCTGATTTAGACAGTCACCCAAACTTGTAGAGGACTTTGTGTGAGGAAGAATTAAGCCTTATTTTTAGACCACTGAGCTTTTGGGTTTAAGCATAGCCTATCCAATCCAAGCCTGTTGGCAGTGTAGAAAAAAGAAGATTTACAAGCTAAGAGACTTGAATTTATGAAAGTATCCTCAAAGTAACTCTGAAAATAATTATTGTAATTAAATGATGATAAAATTCCTATTAACAATTGTATTCATCGATTTCTGTGTAATTCAGAAATCAGTGGCTTAAAACAATAAATGTTTATTTCATTTTTTTTCTACAGGTCAGGAATTTCAAAAAGGCTTAGTAGGGTGGTTTTGGCTTAGGTTCTCTCAGAAGGTTGCAGTCAAGATGTTGGCTGGAGCCGGAGCCATCTGAAAGTTTGACTGGGAATGCAGGATACTCTTCCAAAATGGTTGTCCCCTACCTGTAATCTTTGACACATGGAGCTCTGCATTGGGCTGCTTGAGTATCCTTACTACATGGAAGCTGGCTTCCCCAAGAGTGAGTAGTTAAAGAGAGAGCAAGATAGAAGCTTCAGTGTTTTCTTATTACCTAACTCTGGAAGTCACACACTGCTATTTCTTCAAAATCCTTGGGGTTACACAGGTCATCTGTATTCATTGTGGGAAGGAGATTGACCAAGGTGTGAATACCAAGAGGTGAAGGATCACTGAGAACATCTCAAGAGCTGGCTGTAGCCATCCTTCATGTTTAAAATATAATACATCCTACTTACAAACACACCCTACTTACAAGAAAACAAGAAACCAAGTCAAGAATCATACTAAAAGCGTTATCTAGCTCATATGCCGAAAGGTGTACCTATTCTCACAAGTTCACCCAATAGTATGAGATTAGAAATATCTACAGTCTTCTCTTTTATATACATTCTTCCAATATTTCCTTTCTAACCAATACTTTAAGTTTTGCAGGTCTTCTGAGCCATTAAAAAAAATAGTGTGGTGAGATTCTACATATTTTAGTCCTTTATCACTTTCTCAAATCAAATTTATTTATACATATTTTTATCAATAAATGAAACATCTGAATGTTAGAAACTCACGATGCTTATTGGGTAAGAAGTTAAACAAGAAGGGTTGACAGAAGATTTATCCAGGGGAAATTTATCAAAACCTCGGCTTGGAAGAAAGGAGGAAGAGACAGTGCTGATTTTTATATCACTACCACTTTTAGTTATGTTCCCAAGCCACAGCCATTTCCTACTGCTTTGTCTGGCCTCTTGCCTTTATTGGTCCCAAGTTCAATCAAATGAACTGCTGAAAATGAAACTCTTGAACTAGCTCATATGCTGAACAATGAACTCAAAACAAGCCTAGAGCAGCAAACAGGATTTTAATTGCTTACTTCTATTTCTCCAGTGCCTTTTCCCCTAGGTGATTGTGTGACAAGAGGCCTCACTAAATTCAGAATTTCGAGACAAACAACCTAAGCACAAATGCCAACTATCCATGACCTTGATCTTGCTTGCATGTCTCTCCTTAGTCCAGGTAATGCTACTTAACAGTCACCTGGAAGTATTAAGAGATTATAGACTGCCCTTACTACAGAGAGCTCTTGAGAGGGCAGGAGAAAAATAATCACATTATCCTTGCCATTATTAAGCACTTATTGAACACCACCAGAGGACCAGACATTACAGAGAGAGTATCCATTTTGCACACATTAGAAACTGCATGTGCCTTTTACTTTGGAAACATATTAACACCATTGCTCTTTCTGTCGCTTTTACTTTCATTTCCTATAGAATCTTTTGGGGCATTTAGATTCTCCTAGAATGATCTTTCATCCTCCTTGTCAGTTCACTAGTAACTCAGCTGGGAAATATGACTATTCCCTCTTCAGCCATTTCTATATTGTCAGAAGGGCAAGTATTCAATTCATCCCATACAGTTTAATTGAAAGTAAAAAGTGACAGAGAAAGATAACTATTTGCAGCATTTGCTTACGCTTGGCCACTAAAGCTGTTAATATTTCAAGGGAGTCATCATGGATCCTGCAGTATTTGAATAAAGTACTTACTTAATATATACAATGCCCACTAAGATGGAAAATATCCCTGAGCTACAGATGTTGAACCTGAAATGTAAAGAAATTTTAAAACTTTGCAAAGGCTATGTCAACAGTAAACAGTAGAGGCTGACTTAAACCTCATACTGTCTAGCATAAGGATAGGCTAGTTTCAGGTTACCAACATTGAGAAAAATCTTTAAAAAGAAAAAAAATACGACAGCTGATTTAAGATTTTTCTTCTGTAATATTAACATTAAAGACACTGAATAACTGATATGTGGGTATGATTCTGAGTCTATGAGAGCTAAAATTGGGCGTATTTATTTCTTTAAGGATATTGTAATGTTAGGGAACAAGCCAAGCACCCTAACACATGGAAAAGAATAATGATTGTGGTTGTCTTTCGTTATGATTGGCTTTACTGTTTGAGGCTACAGAGTTACAATGCTTTTTATATCAGAATTCTAAACATTTACACAATAAGCCTAATCACCTCTGAGGCTTATGGAACTTCTCAACATAAAAGAATATCTATGATTATTGTTTTTACTTTTTGGTTTAAAAGTTTACAATTTTAAAATCACTTTAAAATTAATCATTCTAGCATGATAATCATGCTTGCCTTTCCATGTTTACTTATCATAATCCTCCCAACATTTTTAAAAACATACCTTTATTGATTTCAGAGAGAAAGGAAGAGGGAAAGAGAGATAGAAACAACAATGATGAGAATCATTGATCCGCTGCCTCCTACACGTCCCCTACTGGGGATCAAGCCTGCAACCTGGGCATGTGCCCTGACTGGGAATTGAACAGTGATCTCCTGGTTCATAGGTTGACACTCAACCACTGAGCCATGCTGGCTGGACCCAACATTTTTATAATTGGTATTATACTATATTACAAATATATTTCAAGCAGTTACTAGTTTTTATAGTACTTTAACTATGTAGCTGCACAATATATAATTAAACAGCTTACTACCATAACTTATTTCACATTTAAGTGTATTGCACTTTGCATTATAGATACTGTTGAAGTGAATATCTACTAACATACAAAATTTTTCGTCCTTTTAAATTATTTCCTTTGGATATATTTCTAGGACTAGCCAAGGAATAAGAATATCTGATATATGCAAACATATTTAATAATAGATATTTCTTTTAAATTATAAAAGTAACACATGCTCAAAGCAAAATATTTAGAAAACACTGTAAACCATCAAGGAAAAACTAAATTAGCCATGGTAGTATATTCTGGTGTCTTTGTCTCTCACATTCTTTTCTACTTATATTTCTACCTAATTTAGAGTGAGGGCAACTTCCCTCCTCCACCTGAATGCATGTGTTTTAGATGGAACTTAACTCAAATCTGACCAATCAGCTCAACACATGGTTCCTCAACCAAACTCAGATGGGTGCAGGGGCAGCATCCAGTGGTTCAAGTAGAACTACTCCTGTAATTTATGTAGTGTTGCTGAAATGAGATGTTTTTATTTTTCTTTATTCTGGGATTCAATCATGAGAAGACAGAAATCTGCAGTTACCAAAAGCTATCACTTACTAGTACAAATAAAAGAAAACACATATTGCAGCAACACAAAAGCTGAGTTGTGGAGAAATATAAAGTCTTTCTCACATTGTTTTCATCTCTGGACCCACCTTTGCTATGAAGCAAACTTATCCCTGGACTTTTCAGTTATGTAGGGCAATTAAATATTATTTTTAGTTAAGTATCTTTTAGTTAAGCATTCTGTCACAGGCAGTCAAAAGAATTCTTACAAATACACCCATTACTCCACAACCAAAAGAATAATCACTGCATACCCTGCCAGTCTATTTTTAAGTACATATAGCTATATGTATTATGTCATATATATCTTATTGCTCAGTTTATTATATAGAAATAAATCATAAATATGTTACAGTACTCTTAAATATTAACCTTTTGCACAATTTAATTAACTACAGAATAGTCTAAGATATGAATGTATAACCAATTTTTTACTGTTGGATATTTACAACACTAATACTTTTGCACTATTATGCATGTATGATGAATACATACAAACATACATGCCCACCGCATATTATTCCAAAAGGATATAGGACTACACAGCTGTAGAAAAGAAGGAAATTGTACCTTTTGCAATGGCATGGATGGATCTGGAGATTATTGTGCTAAGTGAAATAAGCCAGTCAGAGAAAGACAGATACCATATGATCCCACTTATATTTGGACTCTAATGAAGAAAATAAACCGAGGAACAAAATAAAAACAGAGGCATGGATACATGGAACAGACTGACAGCTGTCAAGGCAGGCAGGAGGGGGAGAGTGGATGAAAGAAGGTGAAGAGATTAGCCAAAGAACATATATACATAACCCATAGACACAGACAACAAGTGTGGTGATAGCAAGAGGGAAGCGGGGCCTGGGACTGGGTGGAGGTTGGGGGAATGGGGACATTTGTAATAATGTCAAAATAAAAATAAAAACAAGAAAATAACACTTATTTCTGTTAACAAATGTGTTGCAGTTTCAAAACGATATGGAAAATTCTGGGTGACCATTTTATTCTAGGTTATGGGAATGGCTCTGCCCGTAAAAAAAAAAAAAAATCTCTTCCTTAGCCCCACTCTGAATCCTTTCTGTGTTCTAGGCAGTTGATTTTCCCCATAGTGTTATGCATGGGGAGTGAGGGCTATATTTGGCAAGGTGATTAACTTTTGTTGTTTTTTAGAGCAAAACAGATCTTCCCTCAGTTCTGCTTTTACATCTGTTCCTCTGACCAGCTCACACTCAAAGATAACTTAGCAAACATAAGAATGACAAGCAAACCCACATACTGACTGAAAGTGATACTAAACCCATTTAGTAAAGAGTTGACTTTTAAATCACAATGTTTCCTTTAATTTACTTTTCTAAGAATTATCACTACCTCCTCCTAAAACCTACCTGGATCTGATTGGACTAGAAGAACAACCCCTTCTTTCTGCTCCTATCCTTCTCTTAATAGCAAAGAGGTATCTGGAATGAGAACAGGTTTGAGGCATAGCTCAATGCTACTATTTACTAAATTGTTTCAATATTGGAAAGTACTTAACTTGCTAACTTTCAATATCCTTACCTATAGGGTGACAAAAATGTAATATATGCTATATATAATTTTTTGATAATATTATTAAGTTTGGTGTGGAATTATATCCAACATAACTTTCTTTATATTAAAAAACGATTTGATGATAGAATATGTGTTGGTATCCTAATATTTTGGCTGTCTCAATTACTTATTAATAAATTGGAGATCTATGTTTATTCACTGATAGCTCAGTACATGACAATAATTGATGAGAGAATAAATACCAATCACACACACGGTGGATTTGAATTACTTTCAAAAGTTATTTTGTGAATTTTTGATGTTAATTCTAACATCTTGACCTTTCAGAGAGAACTTAGATCTAAATATGCAATTTGGTTAAAAAAAATACACAACTGTAGCATCTACCATATGCCAGATACAATTCTAAGATTAACACATTTAATCATCACAGTGAATTTTATAAGGTAGGTCCTATTATTATCCCCAATTTTTTTGATGATGACATTGAGATACTGAAAAATTGCAGGTAAATTGTCCACGGTCATACAGTAAGTGATGCAGTTAGGATACCACATATCTCTCATCTAAACACACATCCACACTTCTGAAGAGAAATTTTGCTTTTGAATAATTATATGATACCAAATTTGCTGCTTAGGACATGAGAGCCTTGACTTACTACACTAATTCCTGAACTAGAAGCTAATACTTAATCTTAGGTGAAAGCTTGAATCCAAAGTAATCACAGTAATCACCTTTGTTCATCAGCACTTATTTAAAATCTCATTGTTGCCATTAAGGGATGGTTAAAGCACAAGGTTGGTGTATATATGCTGTCTTTAGCTGGAATACATTGAGAACTTTCCCTGATTACATAAATAAATGTAGTAATTGAGCCCATGCCTCCTATGGAAAATCATGTTCCTAGCAATTATTCTCTCTTAAGGAAATAAGTTTATTTATCAATGTCTACTTGCTCCACAGTTCAAATAAATCTTTTTCTAAGTGAAGCATCTAACTTGCAGTCCATGACTATCTGAAAAATATGACCATTCAACCCAATCTAAGATTTACACCTTAGCTCAAAACATGCGCAAGTGCAATATGCAGCTTCAAGTCCTGGCTGACAAAATGTTGATCTTTTATTTGACATTAAAATCCATTATTGGGAAAAGGGGGAGCAATAGCCCCATTAGTGTAATTGCTGCTGATTTTATATTCTGTCACATCAAAGTGAACTGGAGATTAATATTCTCACATTTTATTGTTAAAGCATTTTAATTTCTTTTAAGTGTGCATTTCAGGTTGTGAATCCTTGATGAGAACCAAGCTCAGTAGTTCCAATTTGCATATGAAAGCTACAATATTATGACACCTACCTGTCAGTAGGTACTTTACCCTCTTGAAGGTGTTCCCCTGCCAAAAGTTATTTGATGTTGGGATCTAACTGAAGAATTAAGGAAATATAAAATATATAAATAATACACCTAATGCTTATTTAAAACATCTCACAGATTTTCTTATAGTAGGAAAGAAAGAAAAGGATATTTCACTTTCTGGAATGACTAAAGAAAGTATTCAACTTTGTTGGGGCTAAGTTTGTGGATAACTTTGGACCTTCACATATGGCATATATTTAAATACTCTCTGAGACTGTTGTATTCTTTTCTTTTTATTTTAAGAAAAAGGAATCTCCAGCCAAAGCGGATTCTGTGCTCGAACAGAGATTGTACTGGGTATGATGGACTGAACAAAATTAAAATGCACACAAAGTTTCTTGAAAATCTATCTTTCTGTGCTGCCATTTCTGCATTCTCCAAGTTAAAAGGTTACCGAGAAAAACACACACATAGTAGCCTAAAAATTAAGAGGGTTGATTGAGTTTATTCAAGGAACTACACAGCCCAAGAAAACCAACTTCTCCCTGATTATAATCCCTCCTTCTTCGACTGGGGGACCCTCTCGATAATCACACGTCTTTGAGTCTAAACCACTGGAAGGGTATGTCTGCCTCTGCATTCCTTTCCCTCTTGTCTGGCAGAGCTACAGGAATTATAAAGTTTCCCTCCCTCTGATATTCGTCAGACTTCTCCACTAAGGGCATTACAGTGCTTTGGGGTCAAGATTTTTGTATAATTAGACATTTTGATAATCATGCATGTATCTATCTAGTCTTTCAACAGGCTTTTACCATAGTGGCAAAGTGGTAAAGTAATAAATATTGGGGTCAGACAAAAGTGATTGTGCTCATTTGTTATCTATGTAAATGTGAGCAAATTACCTAACCAAGTGAATGCCAGTATCTTCTGCTGTGACATAAAAATGTGTCATAAAAAATTAAGATATTGCATATGGAAATGCATAGTATAGTGAGTGTTTTGACCACAATTCATGTTCTTCAAGTAGTAATGTTAAATATCACAAGACCTGCACAGCAGAGAGAAAGTGAATAAGCTTTAGTCAAGGAAATTTAGTTCAAATACTGTCTTTGCCATTAGACATGTGTAAAATAATCTCTTGCAGGCTTATCTTTTAAATGGCTCTACCATAACAGTTATCTCAAAAATTTAATTTATTTCAGTGAGATAAAGACAAATAAATCATCTAGCACAGTACCTAACACAAAGCAAGTAATTATAGATAGGTCTTTATGCTTAGGAATCCCATGGTTAGAATTATATTTTCAAAAAATTATATTTCCTGGTAATAAATCAGAAAAGAAGGTCTAGAAAAAGGTGAACCCAAATAAGATGTCATTTGTTTCTTAAATAAATGCTTATTATCTAACTGCTAAATATGCCCAATAGGTGCACCGAATTCAATAATAAACAGGAGGATCAGAGCCTTGCTTATCATCTCTTGCTCATGGCTATAGAACAGTTGAGATTGATGTTTTGTTTCTTTTTTAAAAAACCTGGGCATAATGCTGTAAAAAACTGCTCTTCAACTTCCACTGAAATACCTGCAACAGCAAGGAAACTTAATGCATAACCTCAAAGGAATTGCAATGAGGGATATATCTAATCTATACTAATAAAAGGGTAATATGCTAATTAGACTGGATAGACCAGACATCTTCCGGTCGTCCAGTCTTCCTTCCAGACAAAGCCACGGTGATCAGGCTGGCAGGGGAGGGCAGTTAGGGGCTATCAGTCCGGCAGGAGAGGGCAGTTAGGGTAGATCAGGCCAGCAGGCAGAGTGGTTAGGGGCGATCAGGCAGGCAGACAGAGGTGGTTAGGGGCAATCAGGCAGGCAGGCAGAGGGGTTAGGGGTGATAAGGCAGGCAGACAGAGTGGTTAGGGGCGATCAGGCAGGCAGGCAGGTGAGCGGTTAGGAGCCAGCAGTCCCAGATTGCGAGAAGGATGTCCCAGATTAGACAGGGTGCAGGCCAGGCTGAGGGACAACCCCTGAATTTCGTGCATCTGGCCTCTAGTAATACATAAAATGTCTGAACTGCAGTAGATGCTTGATACATGGAACCCTGAACTATATTTTCCTTTGTTATTCTTATTTTCTATCCTTTTCAAGTCTAAACCTGGTGCTCCAATTATTTGACAATACATTCAAGCTTTTAATTTTTGCCCATGGCTCTTCCCTATTTTGTTATAAGTCTGATTATTTCTTTTTTGTGTTCCTTTGAGACTTCCTCACTTCATTTTAAGATTGATACCTTTAATCAATTGTCATTTTCAGTTGTTGGTAAGATATCACCATTTCTAATGCAACTTATATTTTCCATTTTAAATACAGAATAAGTTGCCTGATGTCTTGGCAGTCAAAGTTCCCTAACGAGGTATGACGTTTATGCTCAGAAGAGGCAAGGGGTCCAGACAAACAAAATCATAGTCAAGCATAAGTCAATTTTTCATCAACTGTGGACTATTTTAACATTAATAATATATATTAATAACACATTAGTATTGTTTAAAAATATTTAAAGCTGCAAAAGGGTACATAGTAAGAAGTCCCCCTCAACTCCGGTCACCCAGCACCCATCCCCCTTCCACAGTCCTTTCAGAATATTTGATGCATGTACGATCAAACACAATATAAACTATTTTACTTTCAAAAACTATATACTCCAACACTGAAAATGCTAAAATACCAACAGATTTGTCTATGCCTCTATGGAAAGGTATTTCCCCCCGAAATGACCATTAAGGGATGGTGATCTTTATAACATTAAGAATGAATGACTGAAAATGGAAAGTTAATATAATTAACATGTATCTATTTGTTTAAAAAAAACTCACCCTAACTGGTTTGGCTCAGTGGATAGAGCGTCGGTCTGCGGACTAAAGGGTCCCAGGTTCGATTCCGGCCAAGGGCATGTACCTTGGTTGTGGGCACATCCCCAGTGGGAGGTATACAGGAGGCAGCTGATCGATGTTCCTCTCTCATCGATGTTTCTAATTCTCTATCCCTCTCCCTTACTCTCTGTGAAAAAATCAATAAAATATATATATATATATTTAAAAAAAAATCTTCAGGTATATTTTCTCAATACACAATGCATATTCACTAATGTGTGTGTATTTCAGGTTTGTGTTCATTTCTGTTTCTGCTTAAAAGGCTACAATGATTACCAAAATTAGTCTCCATCACACACATAACAAAACTTAACTAATTTCACAAGCATTATTTCATTAAATTTTAAAATATGCATTTTCTTTTTTTGTCTGCTCTTGCTTTGAAAAGTTAATATTAAGTTAGATATATTAAGGTTCATGGAGATCCCCAAATTCACAAGTTGGAAATAGTTTTAACACTGAAAAATATAATAGCCATTTTATAGATCCTAATTTTCTGGGTCTCACAACATGATAACTTTTTCATTAATTCTTTGCCTCCAGCTTATCATCAACCATAATTCTGCTTTGCTTAGATATATTTAAAAGAATCCCTTTGGCACTAGGGTAAACTTCACAAAAACCAACTAATTTTCAGTGAGGTTTACTTTTTAAAAAGGAAAAAAAGTTCAAATGTCTTTTAATTTTAATATTTAACTACTTTAAATTAGAAATTATTTGAATAAATAAAAAATCATTTCTTTTCTGCCAATATTCAAACAAGCAGATGTTTGTTGTGACTATATCAAATTTATTAAATATGGGTGGGTTAGAGCTACCTCATTTAGTTGAATCATTACACTGGGGATCATTAATATAGCCATGTTAATACAATTTTCCTAGGTAATTGGGAAAGAAATAGATTAATATTCCTGAATCTCCTCACCATCAATACTCCTTACCATGAACCCACTCAGTAACCAAACACATATATACATGTATACACACACACACACACACACACACACACACACACACACACACAATCCACTGTGCTTCACTAAAGTGTTACTGAATAAATAGCTGTAAGTAGAGGAGAAGATGTAAATATAAGACACCTCCAGATAAATTTTATTTAAAAAACAAACAGGTACATTTGATAGCCCTTTTCTCTGAATTGCAAACATTCTATTCCAGTACATCTATGGAAAGAAGTAAATCTAGATTTTTTGAGTAGCAGACTAAAAACCATGGAGATTCAACAAAAACAAACAAGCATATCAACAGTAAAAAGTTGGAGATATACTGCATTTATACAGGAAGAATTTCAAGGACTTCAGTTGTCAGGAGAAACAAGTAGTGAGATTCTTTCACTTGTGTTCCAAATATAGACATGAACTTCAGCAAGCTTGAACAGATAGCTTGGTGAAGAGAGAGCAGACCAGACCCAGGATTTGAAGATGGAATTTACACATTGGTGTTTGTATGCCAATGCCATCTGAATCTGTTGACCATTTTGGTCTTTAGTTTCTTACCAGTAAAAGTTGAAACAAAGCAATGGTTTTCAAATTGGTACAAGAACTTTCCTGAACAGCTAAGTTTAAGATTTCCAAATTCTGCAACAACTAATATATCAAGCTCTTTTTCAAAATCCTTTTTTAAACATATTTGCCTTTAAATAAGATATCACTTTAATAAAGAATCTAATCCAGTGAGTTTGCAAATCAGTAGACTAGATAAACCTTCTTAACCCACAGAGCTAGATGTTCTATAGTTTTCAATTCAGGCAAAATTATAGTTATGTACAAAGCAACATTTTGATTTATAAATTGGGAAAGAGTAAACTATTGAGTGAAACTGAGGTCATGGAACTTGGGAACATTAGCCAAACATGTCTCTCTCTCTCCTGCTGTTAGTCTAATGGGTTTATAAAGTGTGAATCTTTATAAAATGTAGACCTAATTCCTCTTCAAAATTCTTCAAGAACTCTTGGGTAAATTTTTACTCCATAGCCTAGCAAAAAGACATTTGTGTCCTGAGTTCTGAGGTTTGCCTTTCTAGCCTTAACATCCATCACAGCCCACTAAAGCCCCCCTCTCCAACCTCCACAAGCTACTGTACTTATTCATCTTCATACCTTTGCACATATTCATACATACCTATGCTTGTACATAATCATGCCTACTCATGCTTCTCCTTAAACATCTGACTTCCTTGATTTTTTCCATTTGTTAACCAACAAAGTTTTTATCCTGACTCAGCTAAGGTTTTAGTTGCATTCAGGACTCATCCTCTGACCTTGTTCTCCATAGGCTGGATTATATGCTTCTCAAAGTATTGGACATAAAGCCTGAATTTACCTGTGGCAAAGTGCTTATCCTTCTGAGCTGTAATTTTGTTAAAATTGTCTTTCTCCATGACTACTCTAAGAACTCTTCAAGGAGAGAGACCATGACTCTTATCTCATCCAGTGCCTCATAGAAAACATAATAGGTGATCATTAAATGTTCCCAGAACAAATGAATAAAGAAGCAATTAAGGATGATATATTCTGAAGATATTAACATCAGGCCAAAGAATAAATACATTGTCAGCTTTTACATTCACACTCTACAATTGCAGTCATTTTCATCTGGGACATAACCAAACACCCAATCAATTCTAAGATGCAGATTTTTTTTATAATTTTAACATTTCTAATATCTAGTTACAACATACCATTGATTGTCATTGCCTGTTCTTCAGTAAAAATAAAAATGGCACCATCCAAAAGTGCAAAGTAAGTGTCAGTGGCTTAGAATAAAATCTCAGAGACAATTATGAAGCCTACTTTTATCCAAGCAGATACTTGTAGGGAAGGTTGGAAATGAGTGAATCAAAGGTGTTTGTCAATATTGCTAAAAGTGGGATCAAAAGTAGTCCAGCTCCTGATAACTCCAAAGCTGGTTTAAGAATACTGCCTTGATGACACTGAGTTCCTCCTGAAATATTTCAAAATATACCCCTTACTAGATGCCGGGTGCACAAATATGTGCACCAGTGGGGTCCATCGGCCTGGCCTGCGGGATCAGGCCGAAACTGGCTCTCCGACATCCCCTGAGGACTCCCGGATTGCAAGAGGGTGCAGGCCAGGCCGAGGGACCCCACCAGTGTATGATTGGGGCCAGAGAGGGATGTGGGAGGTTGGCCAGCCAGAGAGGGACCAGGGGAGAGCTCCAGGGCTTGTCCAGCCAGTCTCACTCAATCCCGATCAGCCGGACCCCAGCAGTAAGCTAACCTACTGGTCGGATCATCTGCCCCTTGGTGGTCAGTGCACGTCATAGCAAGCGGTTGAGCAGCCCTAGCATATCATTAGCATATTACACTTTGATTGGTTGACTGGAGGACCGGACAAGCAGGCACTTAGCATATTAGGCTTTTATTATATAGGATGGGACAAAAAGACTCTATCTCTATGTATGGAAAAAGGTGGGCAGCAGTATATTCAATCGTAAAGATATTCTAAATGTGAATAACAAATCCTGTATCCAACTTATTTATATATATATATATATATATATATATATATATATATATATATATATATCCAGGTGCAAGAAATTCATGTATGGGGGGGGGGAGGGGTGTTCTTCAGCCCGGCCTGCACCCTCTCCAATCTGGGACTCGTCAGGGGTTGTCTGACTGCCAGCGTGTTGGACATCTCTCTCGCAATCTGGGACCGCTGGCTCTTAACTGCTCGCCTGCCTGCCTGATCTCCCTAACTGCTCTCTCCTGCCAGCCTGATCCCCCTAACTGCTCTCCCCTGCCAGCCTGATCCTCCGAACTGCTCTCCCCTGCTGGCCTGATATCACCAAACTACCTCTGCCACAGCCCTGCCACCATGGCTTTGTCCGGAAGGACGTCCGAAAGGTCGCCCAGAAGATGTCTGGTCTAATTAGCATATTATCCTTTTATTAGTATAGACTAGAGGCCCGGTGAACAAAAATGTGTGCACTCGGGGGGGAAAGGGGGGTCCCTCAGCCCAGTCTGTGCCCTCTCACAGTCTGGGACCCCTCAGAGGTTGACCACCTGCTGGCTTAGGCCCGCTCCCCAGGGGATTGGGCCTAAGATGGCAATCAGACATCCCTCTGGCAGCCCGGCAGCCCTTGGGGGATGTCAACTTGCCAGCGGGGAGCCGGCCTAAACTGCAGTCGGACATCCTTAGCACTGCTGAGGAGGCAGGAGAGGCTCCCACCACCACCACTGTACTGGCAGCCATCAGCCTGGCTTGTGGCTAAGCAGAGCTCCTCCCATGTGAGAGGGCCCTGACCACCAGAGGGCAGCTCCTGCATAGAGCGTCTGCCCCCTGGTAGTCAGTGTGTGTCATAGTGACCAGTCATTCCCAGTTCTGCTGTTAGGGTCAGTTTGCATATTACCCTTTTACTATATAGGATAGAGGCCTGGTGTATGGGTGGGGGCCGACTGGTTTGCCCTGAAGGGTGTCCTGGATCAGGGTGGGGGTCCCCACTGGGGTGCCTGGCCAACCTGGATGAGGGGATGATGGCTGTTTGCAGCTGGTCACACCCCCTTCAGGGTGGGGGTCCCCACTGGGGTACCTGGCCAGTCTGGGTGAGGGGCTGAGGGCCGTTTTCAGGCTGGCGGCTGACTGAAGCTCCCAACCTCTCCTTTTTTTCTTTTTTTCTTTTTTTATTCTGGGATTTATTTACCTTCTATGGCTGTCACTGGAACTGAGAGCTGGCTTTAGCTCTGAGGCTCGGCTCCAGCTCTGAGACCTCGGTTGCTGAAAGCAGGTATCTGGGTTTGTTTGGCTTCTATAATTGAAACACTGTTGCAGCTCCAGCTCTGAGGCCCGGCTGGCTGAAAGCCGGTTTCTGGGGTTTGTTTAGGTTCTATAATTGCAACATTGTTTCTTAGAGTGCAGCTCAGAGGCCGGCAGCGGCAGGCAGGGAACCTTGGCTTCCTCCATCACTGGAGCAAGCAAGCCTCCTGTTCGCTTCAGCTGCCTGGCTGCCGGCCGCCATCTTGGTTGGCAGTTAATTTGCATATCGCCCTGATTAGCCAATGGGAAGCGTGTGGAAGGTACGGTTAAATACCATGTTTGTCTATTATTATATAGGATATTCAAAATAAATACTTAATGTCTAATTGAATGTAGAATGGTTCCTTTGATAAGTATAAAGTAAAAATTCCAACTCATAAGAAATATTATGTCAAATTTAATTAGCAGTGTGTTTTATTTGTTAGCAGAATATGAAATAATGGTGGGATTTCTAATCAGTGATATTTTAGATCTATTTTTTGAAGTCAAATGTGGGACCAGGCAGTGAGTCAAAATGTAAAATTTGGGCACTTTTGCTATTTAAGTGATTTAGTTCACAGCTTGAGTTTATTTAAAGTTATCCTATACTTTGTTAAATTACTTTTCCCCAGATCCTTACATTTAAACTGAATGATCAGTGAGACTGGATGGCTTGTGTTTTTTACCACTTGAAAGAGATTATGGAGAGAACATGTTGTATTTTTACCAAAATTTGAAGTTGTAGTGTAGGCATAAATATGCCATAGTGGAGAGTTTGCTAGGCACTAGTATAAAATAGAACACTTACATTTTAGTTTCTAGTATTTCAAATCAATATACCCTACCCACATATCAAATTCATTTTACTTATCCCAATCTGCTTTCATTTCCTCACCATAAATTGATAAAAATCCATTTATGTTGTCTTTTTTTGCCTTGGTTTGTTTGTCTTTAAGCAAAGGGGTAATTCGCTGGAAGTGAATAGCTGGGATAGAAATCATGGTGTGTTTCTCCTAAGCATGTGCTGCATGTGGTACAGCACTTCATATTGTGAGCAAAGATATATTAAATGGATGATTCATGCCATGCTTTTTTTTAAGAAAAAGGACATAGCTTCCTTTCAAGTATAAAGGAGTTAGGATGAAATTTTAAAGAAAAATAAATACATGTAAAACTCACTTGGTAAGTATGTTATCCCTGCTGTCTTGGTCTTTTCATCTTTAGATCTCTGTGATTAATAATTCAAAGTTTGCATTAGGATTAATTCTGCTGGAGATATTTCTCAATAAGGATATTGTAAATGAAGATATTCAAGTTCCCTGATGCTAGTACACTTTTGTTATCAGAAGGTATGGCACCCTAGCTGTTTGGCTCAGTGGATAGAGCGTCTGCCTGCAGACTGAAGGGTCCCAGGTTCGATTCTGGCCAAGGGCACATGCCCCAGTTGCAAGATCAATCCCCAGCAGGAGGCAGCCAATCAGTGATTCTCTCTCATCATAGATGTTTCTATCTCTCTCTCCCTTTCCCTTCCTCTCTGAAATCAATAGAAACATATATTTAAAAAAATAAATATTAAAAAGAGGTATGGCAAATAAAACAATTGCTAAAATAACTAAAAATTATAATCAATATTACAGAAAGTCTTAGGATTGTGTGTGTGCGTGTGCATGTGCATGCGTGTGTGTGTGTGTGTGTGTATGTGACTTTAAAGGAGAAAAAGTAGTCCATTTTCCATGGAACCTAATAATTTTCCAGATCTGGTTCTTTAGTGAGTTCACTGGTGGACTAAATTGCCATCAGGAAATGGCTTTTCTTTCATGGAGACTCTGCCTTTCCTCCTTCCTACCACTCCCTCCTTGTGCCAATGCTACCTCTCAGCTTGTATCCATCACTAACCCCAAACATCTTATTTAACTCCAAACAGAGAATTAATTTGATTAAATTGTAAGAGTTTAAGATTTGTATTTTCTTCATTTTTATAGCATTGCATGTCCCGTATTTCACATTCACTATTTGTTTTTATTGCTAAAATTTTAATATTTATTATGTTTTGAATACATACTGTTCTTTTCGCCTTCTACCTCTAGAACCACAGGTTGAGAAATTTAGCAAGAGAATGCTCAATAGTTCAGGAAAGGAAATGCGTATAAGACAAAGTCATACTGGATGGAAATGATGAGCAGCCTTGTTACTTTCAAAGATGTCACTGAAGATGTTAAGTATCAGATGAAAGTATAGACCAGACAAATTTAATATTTCTTCCAAAAATGTGAATGAGTAATTCTAACCCCACTATATTCACTGGATTATTTGATACTACTCATATTCATGAATCAATTAACATGATTTCACTGAACCCCTGGGCATTTAATAAAATGAAAAATCATAAAGAATATATAAAAAATACTTAATTTTTGGCATAAATACTGGGTTGGACAAAAGTAGGTTTACAGTTGTGTGTATGCAAAATAGTTTGTTCTTGTATTATTTATTAACTATATTATTTTCCATATGAATAACTGTAAACCTACTTTTGTTCCACCTTGTATAATTCCTACCACCAAGTAGTTTTCATTTAAGTTGTGAAGAGTAACATATTAAACAAGTAGTTAAAAATATTACCTTCCATCAAATGTTCTGACTTGAGGGACAAGAGAATATTATTTAGATATAAATTGTGGGAGACTGCAGTCAAGGGAGAGGCCTCTTATTGGGTAAGGGGTTTGACCTAAGGGATAGTGAAGGTCTGTGAAAGACTAGAGAATCCTAACAGAATAAGAAAACAAGTGCACATATATACACATAGTAGGTGCTCATTGTGTAGTTGCTGAATGAGTCAAGTGACATTTGTACAAGAGATGGAGTAATTTAGGCTGGAAGAGAGCACCAGTGATGAGGATCAAGAAGTGACCTGGACTATGAGGGGAAATAAATTTACAGGTGCTTGAATGGCAGGAAAAAAAATGCTCTTATGTTCCTGCCTGTGATCTTACATACAGACATTACTTTAACAATATTGTTCCTGAGGGGAGAAACTAGAGAAGGAATAAACAACAAAAAGGCTATTACAGGAGTGCAGGTAGGAAATAATGAGGGCCTTGCTTAGTAGGACTGCAGTGTAGATAGAAAGAAAAGGGTGAATCTGAGAGACATTTACAGAGCCAAGATACTACAAAGGATCTAGTGGCCTATGCTTGTAGAAAATGTTTTAACTAGAAAGTCTTCCTTATAAGCCAAGTCCAAAGCTCTGGGGTAAATAGATAATGTATGAATTTATAAGCAAGCTAGAGATGCAGTTCTGGATATTTTTCTAAGTTGTGAAGCATGAAATCTTATTTAGAATGAGAGAGAAAATTCTCTGACCCAGCAACGAGCTTGTTTATTTTCTGATACTCCCCTCCCCCAATTAGTTTCAATTGCATGAGTGCAATTATAATAAAACAGAAGAAAGGTGCAGTGTGCCCAAATCCAGATGGAAAAGGACAGAAGATCTAGGATTGCCAGAAGGTTCTAATTGGCTTTCAAGGTGGATGAAAGACTGCAGAACGTGTCCTTTGTAAACTGGGGTGCCTCTACTTATTCAGAGGATGGTTAGAATCTTCCAGTGGAGGAACAAGTGCAGTAAGCAATAAAGTGCCTTTGCATTTTAATTTAAATAAACCAAGTATAAATGATGTCTGATCATTTATAATTACTTGTAAGTGACTCCTTCTCATAATATCGCATTGCTCCTCATCATGGAGTTCTATTTATGATACCAACCTATGTTATCACCACATGTGTCGGACTCAAAATATTTACACTGGGTCTAATTTTTTTAAGTCTGCCAACAATATATTGCAAGTGACTCCCTCCTTTTCTAAGTGCAACTTGGATGTATTTGCAAAGAAAAGATTCTATTTTGTTCTTGAGCAATCTTCATAAGTACCATCTAATCTATCATAATTCTCAGACACAAAGAGAATGCACCTGCAGAGCCATCCGCTTTAAAATAAAAGAAATAATGCTGTACTTCAACCCTACCCAGTTTATAACATCTATGCTTGTGTTATATATTTCTGTGATTAATTTTAGCTTGAAACACTTTATGCATTCATTCACAATTGCCTGCGTCGAGTTTAAGCACTTGTAACTTGTTAAAATGTGCTCTAAAAGCCAAGTGTGCCAAAGATTTTAATACTCTTAAGTTTTTATTAACAAAGTTTAAAACGGGGAAAAATGATTTTCAGTGCATATTTCTCTCCATTGTTATATCTACTGGCTGATTAAATTATGCTAATGAGACAGTAGCTTCTGTAAAACCAGCACTGGGCATCATTTTGCAATAAACGGAAACAAAAGTCTATCAATTTGGTACTTGTCAATTTGTGTTCTCATAAACAACAACAATAACAACAAAGGGTTAGGAAGAGCAAAGGTGAAGAATTTGCAATTTCCAAATTGTCTGAGTCGGGGTGTTCTTTTGGAGCTCATTGGTGAGGTCAGCTGATGCAGGATTTCCAAGGCAATTAGAGTAAATCAAAAGGCAGAACATCCCCCTGGGCTAGTTTGAAGATACCTTAAAAAAAGCAGCTCTTTTTTTCCCTCTAACCCTGGTTGCTGCCACATCTAGCAGCTGCTTTCTTTTTGACAATTCGTCACTCCTGAAAAATGTTTGCAAGCAGTTTGGATAATTTCCAATTCATTCTTGCAGGAAATGAGGATTTGCTTCCTCACTTGGGATACCTGCTGCTAGGTTTATTCACTAATAAGCATGATAAATGTTTTAGCCTTTGATCAGTGCTAATTTAACAAGTAAGCTCCCCAGAAAAAAAGTCTTTGAGGCTCAGGGGCTCAAGACAGCGCATGAGTTGGAAATATGATTGATTGCGTTGCTGTGAGAAATTTCCATAAAAAACTTTTATCACACTGCTATGTTCTAAACAATTAAATCAGAAATGAAAGATAGTTACCCTCCAAAGAAGGACAGAGGCAGCCCAGCAAACTTCACAAGACTTCTTTTTAAAGTAGCTCAGACTAATTTTCCAGAGAATATCAGTCTTCTTATTACATTCTGTCCACATTACTATATCCACTTTTTTCCTCATTGAGACCCATCTTCCTCCTACATGATTCTTTTTCTCCCTCCTTGCCAGACCTGTAATTAATATTTCAAATAAACTTAAACATGAGTTACATTATGAAAACTGAAGAAGTCAAATGGAGGAGAAATTGATGCCTGGGTGTTGTGTGTTAGAATTTACTGCTGTCAAAGGGCTCAGACAAAATCTAATACCTAAATAATGGAATTTGCTGCCATTTGTTAATTGAAGATTAGTAGTCCACACATCCAATCACCGAACTAGACACCAATAGTGATCAAAGGCAGACAATGCCACGTTCCCTTGGTTCCATACCAAATTTTGAATTCTCCCCAGCATGAGACTATAGAATTTTCCCCACAGTACAAAGAAATTATGACTGTAGTTTACTATGACAAAGAAATGCTGGACTGCCTACTTTAAATCAGTTCTTAGTATAGCAAAATTTCTACTATAAACTGCTCTTCAATCGACATTTCAAAATATTTAACTTTTAAAAATAAAAGGTATACAAACAAATGAGTCTTTCCTTTGCCATTCAATACACTCAACAAAATACTCTCTATGAGAGAAATAGGCATACAGGTAAAGGTGTGCATGTAGAATATAGTTGGCAGTAATAATAATTTTCTGTTATAAAGGCTTACACTATAGGGCAGTGGTTCTCAACCTTCCTAATGCCGCAACCCTTTAATACAGTTCCTCATGTTGTGGTGACCCCCAACCATAAAATTATTTTCGTTGCTACTTCATAACTGTAATTTTGCTACTGTTATGAATCGTAATGTAAATACCTGATATGCAGATGTATTTTCATTGTTACAAATTGAACATAATTAAAGCATAGTGATTAATCACAAAAACAATATGTAATTATATATGTGTTTTCCGATGGTCTTAGGCGACCCCTGTGAAAGGGTCGTTTGACCCCCAAAGGGGTCATGACCCACACACAGGTTGAGAACCGCTGTATTGGGTGACAAAGTTAGGAATTAATTTCATTTTAAAAGAAGAATCTGGAAAGGAGAGAAAGAAAACTGTGCCACCATGATCCAAAGATATGTGGGTAGCTAAAATATTAGGACAATACTGCTACTTTTTACTATATGTGGACATGTGTGTATGTAGTAAAAAATTAACAATATAGAAATGACAGTGGTTACCTCAGGCAATAAAGGAGGGAAGGGGCAAATGGTATCAGGAAGAATTTTAAAGGGGGCTCCCCTTGTATTTATGTTGTTTTATTTTCAAAAAACAATCAGAACATTTGATAATAGTTAAATCTTGGTAGCTATAGAAGTATTCATTAAACTTTCTTCTGAACTTTTCTGTAGATTTGAAATAATTAATAATAATATGTATGAAATGTTACATTCATTATAGTTTATATAATAATTACTCTAAGTTTAAAAGAGAAATATTTGAAAACAGATTGAGGAAATGCTCTGAATTTATTTCGTTTTGTTGACTGATTTGACAATATTTAACTTTTTTTTATGGAAACGATGGAACAGCATGTATTGAAAATTTTTAAGTGAAGACATCTGTACTTTTCAATGATGAGTTTGCCCTAAAAGTGCATTTATTTCTATATATAACCTGTCAAATGAATAGACAGAGGGATTTTACAGGCTGGATAACTAGGCATGTACTGTATAACCTGAATTATCAAATGTAGTTTTAGGGAGATATCAGGTTCCTAAAAGCTGTCATGAAATGCATGAGGCTTCAACATGTGGAAAAGGAGTAGAATGAGCAAATCCTTAGTATAAAATTAGCATCAGTGAGGAAAGTTAAAATCAGATACATTTTGATTCTTGGGTAAAACTGAAAGACCATTCTAGTTACATAAAAATAAGATATTTGTGCTTATGATTTAATGAGTTGTTAGACATGTGCCAGAGTATAGCACTTTACATTCTAAGAGTCTAAGTCAATGATAATATTCATTTATCTAGAAATGGATATATTATGTAGTCTTTATGATTTGATTACCATAAAGTTGCAATTAGATAATTTGTTCTTTAAGATTATGGGCTAAATGTTCTTACACTCTCTACACACTCATTATCAACTTCCTAAGTAAAGTGGGCTGCTCAGAGCTAATGTGGAAGGGAAAGCCTGTGCAATACCGTTGAAAACATATTTGCTAACTATCACTAATGAGATATAGAGAGATGAACAAATAAGAAAGAAGCATGACCTGGCAAGGTAGCTTACTTGGTTATAAAGTTGTCTCATTATGCCAAGACTGCAGGTTCAATACCCAGTCGGTAGCAACCTATGAATACATAAATAACTGTAGCAACAAATTATTCTCTCTCTCTCTCTCTCTCTCTCTCTCTCTCTCTCTCTCTCTCTCCCTCTCTCTCTCTCTCTCTCTCTCCCCCTCCCTAAAAAGTCAATACTTTTTTTAAAGAATAAGAAAGTTAAAGTAAAAAAATGTTAGGTCTTTTTGTTTGTTTGTGTTAAAGTAAAAAAATGTTAGGTCTTTTTGTTTGTTTGTGTTCAATATTATATTAACAATATTAACAACTAGAGGCCCGGTGCACAAAATTTGTGCACTGGGGAGGGCGGTTGTCCCTCAGCCCAGCCTGCGGGGATGTCCTAAACCTCACAATCCAAGACTGTTGGCTCCCAACACTCGCCTGCCTGCCAGCCTGATCATCCCCACTCGCCTGCCTGCAAGCCTGATCATCCCTTAACCACTCCCCTGCCAGCCTGATCAACGCCTAACTGCTCCCCTGCCAGCCCAAACACCCCCAATTGCCCTCCCATGCTGGCCCAGTCACCCCCAACTGCCCTCCCCTGCTGGCCCAGTCGCCCCCAACTGCCCTTCCCTTCTGGCATGATCGCTCACAACTGCCCTCCCCTACAGGCCATCTTGTGGCTGTGGACGCTGCCATCTTTGAGGGTGGGGCAGTCAATTAGCATATTCCCTCCTTATTGGCTGTGGGTGCCACCATCTATGTGATGGTGTGAGGGTCAATTAGCATATTCCCTCTTTATTAGATAGGATGGCTATGTCTGTATATCTACCCATTCACTATAAATTGATAACGATTGTATTTTTTGAAAACACATTTAATCTATTAATGTAAATTATTTTTAAACATGTAAATTAATACATATAGTTATACCCCATAGTGCATCTACTGGAATGAGAAGAATTTGGCTTAACAAGAAGTTCTATTTATCACTTGTGTTTTCTACTGAGCCTTTCATCAAATTTAAACAGCTGTTGAACTCCTCAAGTCTAGGGCCATGATACAGTCTTCTTGCTGTGGAACAGTTGCATATATTCCATTCAATTCTTAGAGAATTTATGGATTGCTGTTTTGTAGCAGTGATAATATCTAGTATCATAATCCACTATATGTTAACTTGTCAATTAAATGTATGTATAATAATCAATAAGGAGCTTTAAGAAAGCTGATAAACAGACCTGTTATAATAAAATTCATGACAGAAAAATGATTTCTTTGGGACACTATAACAACTGCTATTAATTACCAAATAGCTCTCATCTATGTTGTTTATTATAATGGATGCTAATTTGTGAGTTCTGGAACATATTAAAAACTGTATTTATTGAAAAAAAAACCCTATATTTTTTCTTAAGATAATCTGTAATTCAAGAAATTTTTCAGAAATAAACAACCTTTTGAGGTAGGAGAAAAATAGTATTGACTGAAGAAGTTTCCAGGGACACTGGGGATATCTGCTTAATAACTTTAGCTTTGAGTCTTGAATTTCAACCACAATCATCAGATTTTTTGTTTTAATTTTTATATTTGAAAATAATTTCAATTTGCTGCAAAATCTTAAGAATAAGAATAGTACAAAAACACCTGTACCCACTCATCTATTATAAACATTATATTCCATTTGCTTTGTTATTTGAACTTTTGAGAGAGTAAAATTACATACAACATGGCCCTTTACCCCTAAGTATTTCAGGGGCATTTCTTAAGAACAGGGACATTCCCTTACATTACCACAATATAGTGATCAACTTCAGTACATTTAAAATTGATGTTACAATTACCTAATTTATCATTTTTATTGCAATTTTCTCAACTGACCCAAATAAAGTTCTTTATAGTATTTTTTTACATACTGCAAATTTCATACCAACAATCATATTGAGTTGTAATGTCTCTGACCCTTATGAATTTTATATATTTCTACTTAATGTTTAAATATCTCCTAAATGTCATAGCAATAAAGTAACTGTTACAATATCATTGATTAAGTAAAGATAAATTTTAAAACCCCACAAAATCTCTTCCAGCCCTAGCCAGTTCCGTAGCATTATTCTTTCATCTTTTCTTTTCCTCAACCAAACTTCTTAAAAGTATTTTCTACTAGAGGTCTAGTGCATGAAATTCATGCATGGGTAGGGTCCCTAGTGGCTGCCAGCTGCTGGCCGTGGCCTCCCTTCCCCGGCTGCCAGCTGTCTGCCAGGGCTTCTTTCATTCCAAGCTGCCCCCTAGTGGTCAGTGCACGTCATAGCAAGCGATCGAACGGCCCGCCAGTCAAACTCCTGAGGGGACACTTTGCATATTAGGCTTTTATAAAGAGAGATACTCCCCCTTTTTACCTACGGATAGCTTAATGTTCTGTCATCTGTCTTCTGGCTTCACCCTATGTGAAAATTTTTGAAATCTGCCAATGACATCAGAAACCCAATGATCTTGTACTCTAACTCCTCCTGATCATATCTTCAGCAATTATTTTTACTACTTACTATCTCCTTGATACTGGACTCCATCTCTTTGTCTCATTGACTTTGGACTCTCCTATTTTCTTCTCTACCTTTTTCTCAGCTTTCATCCATCTCATTTAATGCTTCTTCAGTCTCTTAGAAAACAGAATCTTTTTAAAATCTCTGTCTTTGGGATTCTGGCAAACCCATGAACTCAACAATTATCATCATGTATGCAAAAGTTGAACAGATATCACAAATCTAATCCATGCTGAATTTCAGCCTTCCACTTTCAATTTGTCATCCCATCAGCACTTCAAATTCATTGCCCAAATGTTGTTCACAGCCTGCCCTCTCAAGCTGACTCCAACCTTGCTCTACTTCTTTTACTGTTTCACTTAAATTTCAGAATACCTGGGGCTCTTCCATCTTTTTTGCCCATAACAACACCCAGGTTTCCTACTTGTACCTATCTTACCGTATTAATATCTCTAACACTCACTCTCACCTCTTAAACCACTATTAACCAGGTTCAAGACCTTTTTATCTTTAAACTTCTTTCTTTAACTGATTTCCATGAATCTATTTGCATCTTCATTATGAATAGAAAAAAATTCTCTATTCTCATGAAAAAATTCATTCATAATATTACTGAAGAATATTTATGATAAAATTTATTCCTACTGAAAAAATTTAATGTCACTTCCCTGCATAGAGAATAGAGTACAAAGTCTTTGACCTGATCATTGAGTCTTTCAATAATATTGTCCCCATATATTTTGCCAAATTCTTTTTTAGTGGTGTTTTTGCTTCCTTGTCTCATTTCATGTTTTTCTTTCTTTCTCCACATTATTGATAATTCAAAATCCAAAACAAATGCCTCCTTAGTCAAAAAGTTTCCTTGAAATAATTTTATAATAGCAGAATGTCCTTGGCATTCTTCTTTCTTACATCATAAAATCTCTTGCACACAGTAGCTGTTTGATAAATATTTGTTTCTTAATGTATTAATAAAGTGAATAAAATACCAATCAGACTACAAACTTTTACACTGCAAAATATTTACTCTACAGGAATTTTAGTTTAAAAATGATTTATTGTAATAAGATTTGAGATTTCTAACAAGTATCTTTACAATTTTATCTCTGAATTATAATAGCTTTCCAATTGCTAGAGGGCTGGAACGTATTTAACCTAACAGACCCTTCAGTATCAGCCCCCTGCACTTCCAGTGAGCAGAAATAGAAAGGCATTAGAGGTTCCTAATATGAACGCTTTCATACGTGTCCTGGAATCCTCCTGAGAAGTTCAGTGGCGAGGTGGCTAATCCTGTTGTCAGAGCTCATTGATGCCAGATGCTGCAATTGAGATGAGTTTCCAAAGGTTAATGAATTATACGCATAACTATAAATAGCATGTTCTCCTTCAGCAACCAGTTTTTCTCTAGCAGTGAGACTTCGGATCAGTACTTTCCAGTGCAGCTCCTCTGTGAAGGAACTTTCCAGAAGAGTCCACCTCTAGGGAGGCTTTTGAGTCAACAAGCATTTGATGAGAAGTGAGTGCAATGCAATGACTGTAAATTACTGACAGTGACAGTGATAAAGATTTCATATCTGAGATCTTTATTTGTCTCGGAAATACTTAGATGGTTTACCTTACAGAGCTTAAGTCCTTCTATTATACCGTTACCATCTCATAGTTTATTTCATGCTGAGCATAAAGTGGAGATATTGTAATTTAGTGATTCTCAAACTTTAGAGTGCCTCAGCATCACTCAAAGGGCTTGATAAAGCTCTGCAGGGGAGGGAGTGAGACAGGGTTGCCCTTGGAGTTTTAGATTCAGCAGGTTGGTGGGTATAAGAACTTGCATTTGGTGGGATTTTACAATTCGCATTTCTTGCATTCTCTTACACAATATTGATGCTGCTGTACAGGAACCTCACTTTGAGAACCATTGTTCCAGTTCCCTGGTCCTCAACTCAGCCACATATTAAAACTGCCTAAAGAGCTTTAACATTCGCCACCCCTCAACTCCCCTTCCCCTTCTACTGCAAGCTCCTAAGATTCTGAATGACATTGGCTATGGCCTGGTCATGGGGATCTTTAATGAAGTTGATCATAATTGCAGGTGGGATCCACTGCAGTAGCTTCTGATTGGTTATTTTAGATTGAGATTAGGAAGTCATCCTCCAGAGTTGAACCACAGGGACAGGCTATGACTCAGGAAAGTCAAGTGAAGGTTACAATGGCAGCTTATTGCTATTCCAAATCAGTAAAGCCCTTTGTGGGGCAATGAATACTCCCCAAATAAAATCACACTATCCGTATAGAATGGCTACTGTTTACATTTTTTCTTCTTACAGCATCTATTAAAATCAAATATACAATCATTATCTGGAAGGAATTCATAGATCCAAACTTCTTTAGGTCAATAGTTCTCTCGCCCAGGAGTCCTATTAAAACATAGAGTTGCTGGGTCCTATCCCCACAGATCCAGGGGACCATGAATTTCATTTATATTTCTAAGAAATTCCCTGGTCATGCTGAGGCTGCTGGTTAGGTACCATACATACTCTGAGACAAATTACTCTGGAAATGAGAAGTTCAGCAAGACCTCCAATATCTAGGCAGTTCCTTATATGTCAAACAACCAGACAAGTTATCTTGGAGATCTCACCCAACTGGTTCCAGGTTAACCAAGAATCAGTAGTTAAGGTCACAGACATGTATGTAGACAAGTGAGAGATATTATATACTAACTAATTCTGTATTGTGTCAGCACATTAAAAGCTTAGTCTTATATATTACATACTAAATTTTCTTTTAAGTTATTGGAACAAAAAAGAGTGCCAAACACATCATATACATTGAAAGATTTGATGAATTCTATTTTTGTCTCGATCTCTTTATTAACTCTTCAGAAATGTTCTGAGTTAATAGTCAAAGGAAGGAAAGGTGCCTACTACCTCTTTGTCTTTACTGCTGTCATACTACCCAACCATCAGTAGATCTTTTTGCATATCTAAAATGGACTTATTTTTTTTCAATCAACATATGCCGAAATGTTTGAGAAGCCCTAAATTTGAGAATTGCTCTTTGGCACATAATTCACCTATTCATGAATCAATGAACCAGACATTCTGCTAGGCATTAATGATAAAATAGTCAATTAAAAATAAAATATATTATGCCTGTCTTCATGGAAGTTAATGGGGAAGATAGGCATTAATCAACTAATTCACTAAGTATATCATTACAAACTGTGATACTGCAATGAGAAAAGTTTATAAATGATTTACATGTTATTGGGAGTGTTTGAATACTCACAAAACCACCCTGTGCTAGCAAGCTGAGAACATTAAGGAGATAACACACACTCTGAGAGTCACACTCTCTGGCTGAGTAACTGGCACAGGAGGCCAGGAGGGTTTGAATTTGTGCCTCAACAAAATTACAAATCAATATGTGCCATTGGTTTTCAGGAAATATTCCTAGTGATTGTAACTATCAATGTTAAACCCACATATGCCAAAGGTCTACTCTGCTCAGGCAAGCTGACTTTTAAAGAGATATTTGCAGTCTTGATTAATGTTTTCAATCAGTGTCAAATTGCAGGCCATTTTTTTAAATCAAAATCAATACATATGAGAGTGACATTTTAGCAACAATAATAACAAATTTAGGTTAAATAGTTGTAATCCAATAGGTTATGCTCATATTTGTACTCAAAATATGGGCAGAAATCCCCCAAAACAAGTAATTTATTATTGTATATAGCAATGGCTCTATGAATAGGTAATATATAATACAGGTTTATAGCTCTATATTTTTATCTTCCTTTCCCCATTTCCTACTTCATATTTTGTGAAATTTTCATTGAAGTATAAAACAGACTGAGAATAGTATAAAACATACATGTATAGGGCAATAAATTTTACTAAATAAACAGCCATTTCAAGAGGTTTATTAGATACCAAAGTCTTTCCATTTAGTTGTGCTAATTTTCACTCCACACAGCAATAGTGAGTGTCTCAATGGCTTCATATAGCTTCTAATTCTTGATATTTTCTTCCATTTCAATCATTCTGGTGAAGTATAGTAGCATTGAATTGTGCTTTCAAATTGTTATTTGCCTTTGGATATTCTCTTTTTGTGAGCTATTAACTTTCTCTTTTTGTGAGCTATTAACTTTTGTGTTGTTTGTCTTTTACTTTTTGATTGGCAAGTGGTTAATATATAGTTTGGTACAAGTACCTTGTCACTTATATGTATTGCAAATATTTTCTCCCATTCTGTGGGGTCTTTTCACTATAGTGACTTTACCTTTCCAGCACTTTATCTTCTATTCTGCTATCCAAATATTTAGTGGCTAAATTTTCTAAGTTCCTATTTTATGCAAATTCTAAATCAGACAAGTTCATTAAGGGCAAAATGCTACCATTTGTTTGAGCCACCTACGTCACCAATTTTGTCTCTGGAGTCCCATGAATGTGCCAACATTTTGTAGTACCCTCACTCCATGACCTCCAGCAGTAACCTTGAGCATATCTTTGATGCCATTGATCTTTTAAAAGTTTCCAGCAGCTTTTCCTTTTGTTCTCAATGGAACTGTCAAGCTTTCAGAGGCTACACTACCCTACCTGAAAGTGGATGCCTATACCATATGTCAAATCTTATTCATAACGCACCCCAAATACTGGGTAAAATAAGTAAATATGTGAGAGACTAGGATTACCAACTCAATTTCTGACTTGAAAATGGGGAAGAAAACATGGGCTAAACTAGATAGTAGCATTCAGGAATAAAGAGGGTAATTTGAAAAGGAAGCTAGTAGGGATTAAATTATAATTTGAACTGTTTATTTTGGTTTCTGTTTCTGATTTTCTGTGTTTTTTTGAGAAGGAGTAAAACACAGCAGCCTCCACGAAGCCAAGAGATTCAGTTTTTAGAGCCTGCCCTGTTAATAAAACTGTCATTTCATCTCTTGGGACATCTTTTTGATCTCTAAAATGAGAAGTTTAAGCTAAATCAACTGGAGGGCCTTTTTTTTTTTACCTTCAAAAATTGGTTTTGCAATATTTCCACATGTTTCTCATTTGCAACTTATTTTTGAGTCTAGAGAACTACATTAAATATTAGTTGTCACTGGGCAAAAGAAGCAAGTAAAGAGGGAGTAATTACTGCTAGCCTGAGATGACTGATAATGTGGTATATTTATTGGGGATGTTTTAAATATAAAGACTAGTATAGTATGATAATTAAGAGCAACAACTCTGTTACCAGACTGCTCAGATTCAAATCCCAGCTTCAACACCTATGAGATGTGGGACCAGGGCCAGTTGCTGAACTGCTTTATGAACATTTAATATGAACATTTCATGAATCAACATGTAAAATGCTCAGAACTATGTCAGGCAAATATAAATTAATATAAAGTTTGTTTTAAAAAGAAATAAGATTATACATTTTACAAGATATAATTAATTCACCTGACACTTGACAATTAGTAAATAATATATTTAGTGGAAAATTCCATTTTTTTAAAAAAAAAATCATACATAGTCATGCAAATGCATTGCTACTCAAAGGAGCTTCACTAAATATGTCTGGGGTCATATTTCATTAATCATCAATAAGTAGGCTTTTGTTTTCTTAGTTCAGAATGTGTCTCCATTGTAGTCACAATGTCAAGAAAAAAAAAAGCAAAATAGAAGTCATTCTCTGAATCTTCTGCTCTTAATATTATGTAATCCTGAAATAATTTTGCCGCCTCAGGGGAGAATAAAAAGTTTAGAGAGCTACTTGCATTATCTTTTCACATCTGTCTTTCTTTCTTTTTTTTCAAGTACCAGTCAGACTCCTAAACTAAAATCCCGAAATACACCTAGGAAGGTAGATCTGATGTTGGGAACAAGCGGCTCTAAATCCTTACACCTATCCTCCCTCAAAATCCCCTGCAACGTTTCCCTTATCACTTGGCCTTCTTTAGTCATTGAAACATTTGGCATCACAGTCTGAAGAATGACAGAAAAGGAATTGGGAAAGTTTTAGGTAGAATGCAATCCCACTGTATATTGTCTGAAGTGATATATTAGCCTTTATTTGGAATTGCCATGTTTAACATTTTTTCAAAGCAGCAAATTAGTAGCAACTGTGGTTTTGTTTGCTTTCGGTTTCTGGATTTATTTTAAAATGTACCACAAGCAGTCTTGGGAAGGTAGATCAAAACTTCATTTATGTGAACCTTGTAATCATGGGAGTTAAAAGGCTTGTCAGACCATTTGTTTCCCAGTTTTTCTTTTTTTGAGTCCTATTCCCCAGCATCCCAGGATTTTTGTTACAAAATTTTTATAGTGCATTCCCATGCCCTTAGTTTTTCCTTCTGTTTTGCTTTGAGCATCAGTATTAAGTCTTTATCTCAGAACTCTATGTCACTTATCTTCCAGGAAAAAAGCCAAAATTTGAATTTTCATCTATATTAAGTTTGAATGAAGCAATTTTTGAGATCCAGTTTACCAGGTTTTTGCCTAGAATTTTATCAGATCAGACACAATTCACATTAAATGCTGCTTTCCTCCCTCCCTTCCTTCCTTCCTTCCTTCCTTCCTTCCTTCCTTCCTTCCTTCCTTCCTTCCTTCCTTCTTTCCTTCCTTCCTTTTCTTTATTCCTTTCTTTCTTATCCTCACCCAAGGATATTTTTCCCATTGCTTTTTACAGAGTGGAAGGGAGGGGAGAGAATGAAAGAGAGGGAGAGGGAGGGAGGGAGTGAGGGGAGAGAGAGAGAGAGAGAGAAAGAGAGAGAGAGAGAAAGAAAGAGAGAAAGAGAGAGAGAGAGAGAATGAATCAGTGTGAGAGAGACACATCAATTGGTTGCCTCCCACATGAGACCTGACCAGGGCCAAGGATCAAGCCTGCAACCCAGGTACATGCCCTTGACTGGGAATCACACCCAAGACCCCTTGGTGAGCAGCCAATGCTCTAACCACCAAGAAACACCAGCCAGGGCTGTGTTTCTTTTTGATTAAAAATTACACTCTAACTAACTGAAGCTCCTGCAGAGGAGGGTGTGTAGTGTGAAGTAAACACATGATGTGAAACAGTTAAGAGTACTAGAATGTACAGCCCATGAAGACTATTCAAGAGCAGAATCCTATACAACAAAAGCCTAATATGTAAATTGAAAGACCAGCGGAACGACCGGTTGCTATGATGAGCACTGACCACCAGGGGGCAGACGGTCAATGCAGGAGCTGCTCCCAGGCTGCAGGCCCCAGGCCAGCCAAGGTGGGTGCGAGCAGGGCCCCCCGATTGCCCCATCAGTTGCCACACAGAGGGAGGCAACTGGCGGTGGTGGCAGGGGGTGGGGCTAGGGGGCAGGCAGCACCAGGCTGGCCAAGGCAGGTGCCAGCAAGCGGGGGCCCCCTGATCACCCCACTGGTCACTCCACAGATCGGCCCTGATCACCAGCCAGGCCTAGGGACCCTACCCATGCACGAATTTTGTGCACCGGGCCTCTAGTATAATAATATTGATGCTTGACCTAGATCCCCTCAGATTATTTTTTTTTGTCCACTCCTACCCCTCAATTTCTGTGTGCTGTTGCTTGAACAACCAACACCTGTGGCTTTCCTTCAGCCAATGGACCTCAAACTACTGGACCCAAGTTGCCCTTTGCTCACTATGCACAGAGGAATGGACTTGCCTGGAAATCTATTGCCCCCAAGTGTGTTGGCTCTTAACCAATTACTGACACAGCAGAGTCATGCTAACTCAGCTCTCTCGCTTTGTGATGGATTACTCCTAACATGACTTACTGTAGAGATGCACTGTAGGAAGCTTTCCCGACCTTCCTCAAATCTCACCCTTAATTTGCTTCCTACCACCCTGTCCAACTTCTCTCACTCTTATCATTTTCCCCTGGATTGTTCCCTTAATAAATCACTTGCAAACACACCTTCATTTCAAAGACTGCTTCTGGCTTACCCTACCTAAGACATAGGACACGATGCTCTTAAACTATTAAGTCATTCACACATATCCATTTAACTGGATACCTATGTACCAGGCATGGTGCTAATGGTGATAAAGTGGTGAAGAAGACATCAAACTGGAGGAGATAGACATTAGATCAATAACTTCTCATGTAATTGCTTAGTTGCTAATTATGATAAGTGCTAAGAAAGAGAAAAACATGTGGCTTTCTAAATGGAGATCATCAGAGGAAAAAGATTTATACCTATTCTGAGAGGTTTTAATTGAACAGATCTGAGTAAAATGGATAGAAGTTACAAGAAGACAGATTTTAACAGAATATAATAAAGTTTTAGCAATAAACCCTGTGCAGAGTTGGAAAAGGGTCATATAAGTGTTGAGGATACCTTATAAGTGGAGCTGTTTACAGTTAAGCTTCAACATCACTCATTATCATGTCCATAAGAACCAAGCCTCTGCTGGTCTGGATGAACTAGATGAAACCTCAGAGACGATGACTCTACTCATTGTGGTGGCACTGGGTAGTGAAGCAGTAAAAACAAGAGAATAGCTCAGAAGGTACTGAAGGATTTCAGTTTAGAGTGTGGAAGTAAATGAGGGGGAAATTCAGTGAAAGAGCTGGTTGTGAGAAAAGATTAAACAGTCTCATCTTATAATCTTTGCCAGATTCAAAAAATAAAATCTATACTTATTTGTAGAGTTGGTTTCCCTACATTCAAAATACGGATATAATACTAGCTTATAAGACCCTGATAGAAATAAGGCCAACCTGAAATCTGAAAGGGCACTGCTCTTATTTTATAAACCCATTCCATATAAATCACCACCTCCTGTTGGAATTCCATGGTACATATATTGTATGTACTGTGACATGTCTTAAGTGCTACAGGGCAGATGACTACTCTGAGTTTTCAATACAATAAGCATATTTAATCTAGAAATAACCTAACATATACCCACATACATACAATATACATAGCAAAAATATATGAAATGAATAAATTATTTTAAATAATAAATATTATGTAAATGTTCCCTTTTTTAGGATGTCAGTTCTTGAGGAAGAAAACGTGTCTGCATTGTCTTTTACTAAATCTTCAACACCTAGAATAGCCTCTGTCACAAAGTAAATAACAATTATTTGGGAATTAATGCAAGATAAAAATTTATGAATAAAGGTGTCATATGTATGTGTGTACATATATAGTATACATAAAAGAGGTGTTCTTGCAAGTGGCAGCTCTTCATCATGACTTAGTTTTGTTTATTTATTTTAAGAGTAATTATTTCTTCTAAATTAGCAAAGACTACTTTATGCAAGAAAACTAATGTCAGCTTCCAATGACTGATCATTGATGCTTCACTTTCAGCTTAAATCACAGGAAGAAAAAAACAATCTTTTTTCACGTTGTCCTGTATTTTTAAAAACTCTATTAGTACAAAGTTTTAGATGCTATAGAGAATTTTTGAAAAAGCTATTGAATAAGTAATTGAAAATTTCTAACTAAATGGTTGCTCTGCCTAAAAGTCATAATGAGATCATTTCTGCATTAATGAGATTTAGGTATGCTTCATATCTTTGCTCCCCAGTGTCTTGCTACCCCATCCTTTGTCATCACCTCTGGAGTCAACATGATTTTGCTCTAGTATAAATCATCCTCATTAGGTGAACTGGATTATATTGATGAGTTCAGCTTGAGCTAGATTTACGAAGTGACACAAAGTTTGAAATCTCAATTTATTCCAGTCCTATGTATCATTTCCTGTGAGCGATTTTATGATGTGGTAATTGGGCAGTAGTTCAGCATTCTGATAGCCCCAGGAGATTCAATTTCACTGTAATAACAGACATTTACAAAGTCTAACCATTTTATTAAAGAGTACCCTGAATATCAATATATTTATTTTACTTTTTTTAAATCTGAGAGATACTTCAATGCCTGTTTTTTTTCTTTTTATTCAATATTGTTCAAGCTTGGAACACTGACTCACCAAAGGGTGATCTAGAAGGCGTCAAGCTCCATTGGACTCGCTAAGTTCTGTCCATCACTGATTACCACCCTGATGACTTTTTTATTTAGGCCCGGAAGTCAGATTTGCTTCTTTGTAAAGAAACTACAGGACTGACAGCACACAATGAATCATGCCTAACAACATGCTGACAAGCTGGCAGGAGACAGCCTGTACAGTGACAAATACAGCTGACAACAAGTGTACACATCTGTTTGCTGGGATTTATGAGAAAGGAATACAAACAAGGAGGAGATGGGTTCTTTGGTTTTACAAGAGAATTTAGAGGCTCTTTTCTTTCCATCTAAATAACAGCAACATAAGGAATACATATTATCCCTCAAGATATATTTATTACAAGCACAACCAGATTACAAATGGTCTCTGCAGATTAGCATTTTGATTATCAAACTGCTGTTCCAAATATCTGATGAACAGATATTAGAATAGTTCTTAAACATCCTGATTAAACACACATCGATGCTGCTATTTTTAATGCTTGCTTCCATTCAGGTGTAAATCAGTTTCCATATCCTTCCTTTAAGCTTCAAGTGAAAAGAATATAAAATGTATATAACCCCACCAGACTTTTCTCGGGGAGACAAAGACCCAAGCCCTCATTCTTAGTTAGATTTTTGGGTTTAAATAAATACATTTCCAAAGTAGGTCAATTAATTCAAATGCCAATAAAAAGGTATTCAATTAACTTATGCAATAATCAAGGTGCTCCCACAAAACTTATTTCACAACCAGCCCTCTATCTCCCACATTGGCCTTTGTCTGTAATATAAATGTTCTCCCTTCAACACAATTAGTCCAAAGCACACAATTTTCTCAGTTCTGGAACAAGCTCTCATTTAAAAACTGTATCCTAGAAATGATAACAAATAAGAATAGTAATTATAAATCTGTTAATGGATACTGGGAACACCATCACCCTCACCCTTGCAGGAGATTATGTATCAAACTGCAAATGACCACAGCACAGGTAAACTTTTACAAATGGTAATGTGTTGCATTGTTTAGATGATTTAGAAAGGGAAAAAAAACAACACTTAGAAAATTTGTTTTTTAGCAATTTAATTTTACCATCCTTATGGATTTTGATCTGAGCTACTGATTCTTATAATTGTAGGTGTTGATTTTTTCCTCTTTTGTCAATATTATCCTGGAAGGTCTTTGAGGGTAGAGCTTCTACTTTTCACATAGTAAATTCACAGTAATGAATTGTTCAAATAATATTAGATACTAGACTACAGTAAGTTGGGCTTAGCGGTGTGGCTCTATCCTGAATGACCACACTCTGAATTTGGTTGCTGATGAAGCTTCTTCATTGTGAGTATCCTCAGAGAATACAACTCAGAACAGAAAGGGGCTCTGAATATCCTGAGCTATCAACAATAGAATTATGGCCTTTTCCTTTTCTTCATTATTGTTTTAATCTCCAAATGTTGAAATAGATGAAATATTATTCAAGAAGCTTGGAAAACATAAATATGTTGGGTGATGTTAGCCACCTGAGAAAAAAGCAGTTTGCTTCTATCCGAGGTGGAGATAAACAGGTGGACCAGTTATCAGGGAAAGGCTAATATGTGAGAGGATATCCTCCCTGTCTTTCCAGATGTCCAATTTTAACAGTATAATCATTGCTACTGGTTGAGACTAAAAACTGGTACACTCTAATTTATATTTACATTTAAGTTTGATTAGAATAGTTAACTATAATATTTGCTTCCATGAAACATTTCCAGAAGCTGTGAGAAAAAAAAAATCTTCCTAAATAAAAGAAAGTACCTCAACTTAAATTCTATTGCAAACAGCTCTCTGCTGTATTGTTAAATTTTAGGATTAGAGAATTTTGGAGCAAAAAATAGAGTGTAGAGATCATTTATTTAAGACTTTTCATTTTCCTTGCTTCATTATTTTATTGGCACATGTTTCTATCATCCAGTTAATTCTGCTTTTATTGAATGAATTTCAAAGTAATATTTTATCAAATGTCATGTATTTTTATAATTAGCATAATTATATATAAGTGCATAATTAGTGTAAATACATGTAATTACATTATTATAGTACTAGAGGCCCAGTGCACAAATTCATGCAGGGGTGGGGTCCCTAGGCCTGGCTGGCGATCCGGGCCGATCGGGGCTGTCTCGCCAGTCCCGATCAGGGCTGGGCCTATAGGGGCCTGCTGGCCAGGGGGAGGAATGGGGGGAAGGACTGTGGGAGGTTGGCCAGCTGGGAGGAAGGACCACGGGAGGTTGGCCAGCCATGGGGAGGGACCCAGGGAGGTTGGTTGGCCATGAGAGGTTGGCTGTGGGAACCCACTGACCACCAGGGGGCAGCTCCTATGTTGAGCATCTGCCCCCTGGTGGTCAGTGTGCATCATAGTGACTGGTCGACTGGTCGTTCTGGTTGTTCCAGTCATTTGGTCATAACAGTTGCTTAGGCCTTTATGTATATAGATGCAATAATCTTGTAAAAAAGTATTTTCTAACTTTATAAACGAAAACAAATGCATTGAGCAAGCATACTGGATAATTTTTGATATTCAGTAATATCTTGCTCTTCTTAATTGATTTAACCAAATATCAAATTTTAATATGTGCAATTGAAAGATAATGTTGTATTTATTTATGTCACTTGTTTGATAAATTTTTTAAAGAAAAAACAGACCCAGAAAAAGAAAACATTTTTCCTCTACCTTTTAGTTTAGGTTACATATAGAACAACTAATCAATCTTTAAATTCAAATGAAAAACAAATTTATATGCAAATTTCATTTGGACCAAAATTAATAAAACTGCGAAGTCTGTCACTTGGCAACTAATAGGTAATTAATGAAAATGCTGGATGAATGTCACCTTTACTATATCAGTGCTCCTTGTGCACCTGATAAAAACTTCAAATAAATTTAAATGTTGAACCAAAGTGAAATGGCCAGTAAATAGAGGAGCCCACACCTGAAACACTATAACCTCTTTCTGCCAGTCTCTATAAACAGTTCTAAATATGCCATGAAAATCATATGATTCCTCTACCAATACACCAGAAGGATACCAATATCAAGCATGCCTCTGAAATTGAAACTTGAATTTCTGTCTTTTTTTAAAAATATATTTTATTGATTTTTTACAGAGAGGAAAGTAGAGAAATAGAGAGTTAGAAACATCGATGAGAAGAAACATCAATCAGCTGCCTTCTGCACATCCCCTACTGGGGATGTGCCCACAACCAAGGTACATGCCCTTGACCGGAATCAAACCTGGGACCCTTCATTCCGCAGGCCGACACTCTATCCACCGAGCCAAACCTGCTAGGGCATTGAATTTCTTTCTTAATACCAAAATTCTCAGCCCATCACCTCATATCTGGATGAGGATAGTGTACAGAGTTATCTATAGTGGTTTTTAAATGTCTCCCCTTGGTATTGACATCTGATAGAATGAAGACAAGATAACATTGTAGAGATACCATCCTTATTCCATTCTCTTGAAAAATCCCATGAAATGTCAAGAAAAAATACAAAATGTAAAGTAGAAAATATATTTAATCACAAATAATAATATATAAAATTGAAAAAAGAAGGTAAAATAGAAAACTCAAGAAAAAATAAATATTTAATCTTAATGCTTAATGTCAGGTGGGTACTGGTAAAATATAGGCTACTTTGTCCATAAAAATTCTTCAAGAATCTAGTTGAATCACCAACAGAGGAAAGGGTAAGGCAGATAAGTGACAACAAGGAGAGGATTAGTATTAAATTAAATTAATATCTGCAACATCATTAATTAACCTCCAGGTTCCCACATATCAGCTTATATAGTTGGAGAATTGTTCATGCCCAACATAGCTTGGAGGTCTGAGGTATAATTACTTTGTTGAAATGAAATAAAAAGATTCTGAAGGCACAGAGCTGGCTGAGGGTGAGGTACTGTACAAAAAAACCAAGAGGAGCCCAGCCAGTATTGCTCAGTGGTTGAGCCTCGACCTATGAACCAGTTCAATTCCTGGTCAGGGCACATGCCTGGGTTGCAGGCTCTATCCCCCGTCGGGGGTGTACAGGAGGCAGCCAATCAATGATTCAGTCTCATCATTGATGTTTTTCTCTCTCTCCCTCTCCCTTCCTCTCTGAAATCAATAAAATGTATATTTATATTGAGAGAGAGAGAAAGAGAGAGAGAGGAATAAGGGAAATTCTACACACTAAGTTATGCAACATCTAGTTCTCTTCCTTTATAAAGCTCCAAAACACTTCCTGAGGCAGAAAACAGGTGAATGCTCCAGGAAAAAAGGAAGTCACCTCAGAGAGAAAATCTAAAATTCTGACATTTGTGCTTTCCTAATCAGATAGCTGGCCATCAAACTGATGAGTATGTCAGTCAGCAAGCCATTGTCCCAACTCTGTCCTAATACATGCAGAATTTGTCATACCACTCTAAAATGTCAATGAAGAGTTACACAGCACATTGAGAAAAACTTTTAACATGAAGGTAGAGACCAAAGAAAATCCTACTGCACTGGTGAAAAAAATGAAAGTAAATTGGTGAAAGATAAAACAATTCTGGAAGCATAAAATTGTTCTAAAACTTTAAATAATATACTCAAGGAGCTAGAGAAGATATTGCATATTGCTCATATGAAACAAGAGTAGGACACCATGCAAAAAGGAACATCAGAGAAAAACAGAGCTATTGAGAACAAAATCCACAGCAAGACACAACATCAAAATACTAAAATATCAGTGATAAAGAGAAACAACTGGTGATGAACAAAGGAAGAACCAGTCATATTAAATTTCTCAAAAACAAAAATAAGATAGGAGGTAATAAGCAATATCTTTTAAATGTTGAGTCAAAATAATGTTACCTATAGAGAATTTCTGTCCAGATAAGCAACCAATTGTGAGGCTAAAATTAGGACACTTTAATTTATGCAAAGACTCAAAAAAAAAAGGTACTTCTTAGTCATATATTTTCAGAGAGCTTCTGGGAAATATATATCCAGAACCAAGGGCAAAAAACAAAAAAGAAGACAGGATCCAAGAAGAAAGAAAGCAGAGCATTTACCACATAAAGTCCCAGGATGACAGCTATATAAGTGCTGTACAGATCAATTGGGCCACATTAAAGTGAGCCACTAGAGGACTCCAACAGGGTTACAGGTCCAGGTTTGGACATGTAAAATTTTGTATTAAGAGATGTTTAACCAAATTGGTAGAGGATTCAAAAAAAGTAAAGGTTGTAAAAGAAAATAAAAATATGGTCTAGAATTATATATAGCTCAACAGTAATCAACCCTATTAGTGTTCTGAAATTGAAATGAGACAATAGGAAAACATAACCGAAAATATCAGTACAGTCATATTGGCAGGTAAGAAAATAAAAGGGGTCTAAGTAAGCTAAAACTCTCCATATTACTATAAGTAATGTCTATAACTTAAAAATCAATGGGTAGAACTATCCTATATAATAAAAGGGTAATATGCAAATTGACCCTAACAGCAGAACGACTGGGAATAACTGGTCACTATGACACACACTGACCACCAGGGGGCAGATGCTCAATGCAGAAGTTGTCTACTGGTGGTCAGGGCACTCCCACAGGGGGAGCTCTGCTCAGCCACAAGCCAGGCTGACGGCTGCCAGTACAGCAGTAAGGTGGTCTCTCTCTACTTCCATGTCCACTAACAAACAGCACCTCCCTTCACTCACTTTCCTTTCCATCTCAGAGGAATGGACATTGTTTCTCTGTAATCTTACGCATTTCATTTGTGCACAGGATGCCAGTCCTTACTGTACTTCAGGTTCTCCTTCCTCTCAGTTGTCTTTTCCTCTCTTTGCAGACATTTCCATGTGTCTTAGGTTTGGGTTCCCCCAGAAGCAGACACGGGAATGAAGACTCAAATGCAAGTAATTTATTTGGGAGATGATCCTGAGAAACATCAGTAGGAGAGTGGAGGAGTTGGCAGGAAAGGGAATAAAGCCAATAAGGGCTTGCTATCTAGCCAGTTATCATTGTGGGTGACTAGAGTTCAGTGTATCGCATGCCAGAGAGCTATTAGAGCAAGGCATGAAGAAATGGGGATACTTATCTGCCAACTAACTCATTTATTGACAATGATTGAGAGCTGTTTCTTGAGACTCTGGCACTTCCAACTTTCCCTCAAAGTGAGACAGACATGGTCCTTCTTGCATTCAGATGGTAGAACACAGACAGTGCTGCAGGTGTCTGAGGCGGCACCTTCAATGTATAGGGGTGGATGCCAAAAGGATCTCGGTGGGCCTCTAACAATGCCATGGACTAAGCTAAAAACCACAGAACTATTCTGGGCTGTCTTCCTCTCACCTTCTGCAATAAGAAAGTCATGAAATCCCATTAATTCTCCTCTAAAATATCTTCAATCTCCCTCACCCATATTCTTAATTTTTTCATTAGTACATCAGATCTTCCTTGATTAATTGCAATAGTCTGCTCAGTAATTTCTTTAACTTTTTATTGCTGTCATTTTTATAACACAACATAATTCACTTTTAATTTCTTACTGTAACGTCCCATCTCCCACAGGACCCATGGGAGTTAGAATATTCTAAAAATAAGGATGCTGGCATAATATAGAACTAGATTTGAATCCTGTCTTTGTTCTTACTAGCTTTATGATGTTTGGCATGCAAGTTATATTCTCTGAGTCTCATTTTCCTCATTGGTATATTAGAGATATTTATAATTATCTTACAGAATTATTTACAATATGAGAAATAATATGTTTAATCTGTTTTATTTTGGGGAACTCATTAAATGGTAACTGACTTTATTACTATGATCAGGATTAGCTAGGCACACAAAGCTCTCTATTACATTGCTCCTACTTCTATGTCTAGATCCTGTTCTACTTTCTAATACACTACATATTTTAACTAACCTAAACTTCTCTATAACTTGGCCATGTCCTTTCTTCCAAATCTAGTCTTGCTTGTATTACTGAAATGCCCTAGAAAACTCCTACTCAGACTTAAAGAGCCAGCTCCAATGCCATGTCCTTCGTGAAATGTTTCCTCATTCTTCTAGGGCAGAGTTAGTCACTCCTTATGCTACCACAGAACTAGGTTCAAAATATTACTTTTTCTTTTTATGTTGGTGGTTTCAGAAGTATTTTTTTAAATTTTATTTTATTGTTTATAATATTACAAATAGTAGTACATATGTCTCCCTTTTTCCCCATTGACCTCCCCCTGGCCTCCTCTACCCCCCCACCCCCCGGGCACATGCTTTACCCCCCCCCCAGTGTCTTCCATCCATTGGTTATGCTTATATGCATGCATACAACTCCTTCAGTTGATCTCTTACCTCCTAACATTTTTCTACATGTGTTTCCCTGATTAGACTATAAGCTTCTTAAGAAATAACAAAATGTTGTTTACTTTTATATCCCAAGCACCAGATATAATGCCTCTACAATAGTGTGGCATAGGCTTGGGAGTGGTGAGTGCGGGGAGGAAGGGGTCAATGGGGGGAAAATACACACCCACAAAAACAAATGGGACATCTGCAATACTTTCAACAATAAAGATAAATTTTTAAAAATGTCTGTTAAATGAAGTGATGAATTAATAGATGGATAAATAGATGATTAATAGGAGATAAATGGGTGATCTTTTTACTGTGGACTACATAGTTAAGATACTATAACTAGTGCTTGTTCTAATACAAAGCTGAATTGAATATTGATTTTCTAAGGCAGGTTTTTAATGCAAAATGAAGACTTTTCAATGTCTACATTTATGGCAGGTTATATGTGAAGTATTTTTAAAATAGGAATATGATTGAGTTGGCTTAGTTTCATATGTGTAATTAGTTTCTACTCTCAAATATGTCAAATTATTCAGTGATTGCCAAGATCACACTTAGTAACATGCCCTATAGTAAAGATTAAGAACTCTTACAACATTCATTCCTCTAGAGCCAACGTGTATGGCAGTGCAAAGTTAAATTCCATGTGCGCATCCAGGAAGAGAATGGCATAAGGGCAATGCTAATTACTTCAGAACCCAACCAAGGATGTATAAATACACCCTAGCTGAGATCTTACATATATGAAAATTTGAAAGTTTTGACCTTTACTAATCTGAAAGTTTTAGCTAAAAGGAAACTCTCAGAAATCTTGTAGAGACTTGTAAAAGCAAACGAACTATTAAAAGTGACCAGTGTATTTATATCTGGTAGGAATACACCACTTTTAATGAACTAAGCACAGACATATTTAGAAGTTTCTACAAGAAAGTTCGGAGAGATGGTAGTACAAACACTTCATTTAGGTAACAAATTCTCTACAAATCCCACAGAATAGTCTTGCTTTGTACACTCTTGTCCTGTGTGATAATCTACATGTCTAGATTCCTGACCATCAAGAACTTGCTGGTGGATTTAGAGGCTGAGAGCCAATTAGGAAGGAAAAGAATTTGTGTTGTGGGTGTAAAAATGAAACAAAATTAAAACAAACTTTCTCTATCGTAAGAGTCACTTATATTTAGTAGCAAGAAACGATTTTTAAAACCACTTGTTCATCATATGAAAGCATCATCAACAGGGGAATTGCCATTTAGAGTGATAATGAAGATCTGTTTTCACACAATGGGAGTTATTTTTGTGTTCTTCCCTCAGCTGCTTGCTGTTTCTGGCAGTTCACATAGTCAGTAAAGTTAACGTTGGATATTGAATCTTATTCTTGCTTTTAGAATCAAGTTCATAAAGAGACAAATGACATAGAGATAAGAAAATATCGGTCCTTGCTCAGAAAACGGGAAACTATGACTTCTCCAATAAAATGTTTAAAAAATCTTAAAGGCAATTTGATCGTTTAAAGTGCCCCTTGTCATCCAATCCAACTTTTCTCTGATCTTGTATAAACTTTTCAAAGACATAGCAAAATGACCATTAATAATTTTTTAAATTGATTTCAGAGAGTGGAAAGGAGAGGGAGAGAGAGATAGAGACATCAATGATGATAATCATTGATTGGCTGCCACCTGCATGCCCCCCAGTGGGGATCCAACCTGCAACCTGGGCATGTGCCCTGACCTGGAATCCAACTGTGACCTCCTGAGCCACACCAACCAAACTATCCATTAATAATTTAAGTCAGCCCTAACCAGTTTGGCTCAGTGGATAGAGCGTCAGCCTACGGACTGAAAGGTCCCAGGTTCAATTCTGGTCAAGGGCATGTACCTTGATTGCGGGCACATCCCCAGTAGGAGGTGTACAGGAGGCAGCTGATCGATGTTTCTCTCTCATCGATGTTTCTAATTCTCTATCCTTCTCCCTTCCTTTCTGTAAAAAATCAATAAAATATATTAAAAAATAATTTAAGTCATAAAATCACCTCATACTAAATCCAAAGGAAAATTATACTTTACACATCCAAGGTTAGAACAATGAGAGAAGGAAAAATTGATTTTTGTGCCCATGTCCTTCTCCATTTGTGATAATGGTTGATTTTTCTATTTAAAAATATAGTATAATAATGACAATACACTCTCTCACTGTATCATACACACCCACCCAATAATTCAATTAAAAATGTTTTTATTTATTTCAGAGAGGAAGGTAGAGAGATAGAAACATCAATGATGAGAGAGAATAATTGATCAGCTGCTTCCTGCATGCCCCTCATGGGATATCAAGCCCACAACCCCAGGCATGTGTCCTGACCGGGAATGGAACCATGACCTCCTCGTTCATAGGTCTACGCTCAACCACTGAGCCACGCCAGCTGGGCAATAATTCAATTTTTAAAGGTGTTACTAGCAATAGGAACTGTGATTTTTGAAATAACAACATCAAATTTTGCTTTACCAAATGCCCCTTAGATTCCACAATGAATATGCTCAGCTTCAAAACAACACTACCGCTATTATTATGATTTTTTAAAGAGGGGGCATTATCTTTTGAAATTTTTTTTTAAGAAAGTTTAAAAGACTTTCACAATTTAGCCTCACTACATTAAAGAACTACTTTCCTTTGGAGCCAAAGTCATGTTACTTGAATTTTTATCCACTTTATTCAGGAAACTTGGCTCGCAATGGCTAATGTCTGTTTCTAAAAACCAAATCCAACTTTAAATCATGATTTTTCCATCAATCTGAGATATCCAAAAAATGCACCATGGAATTTTGAAGAAATTAACATAAAAGATACATCCCAAAATGTTTTTAGCATTGAGAAAACCATTGAAATGATTCCCCACATTCCAAAATACCTACCTTAATGAGGTCAATCTTTATTAGAAAATCTTTAATCTGATACATTTGAAAAATAGCTGCATTATATAACAGTCACAAACTCATGTAAATTACTGCCTTTCCTTTGATAACTTACTCTGAACATTTTAAAATCCAAATTCTTTACTATGGTCTAGAATACCAGATCACTGGGCCTGGCCACAGTGTCCTTCTCTGACCTCCACTAACTTCCTCTGTGCCAGATACAATGGCCATCTTCAAAACCACATCAAACACACTGTTTTCTCTCAACAGAAGTTCTCAAATCTTGATTTTGTACTATACTCAGGTCATTAATCAGCTGTCACCATGTCATCCACCTAAATACCTGTGCCCCATTATCTATCTTTATTTTCTTCTTATTGCCACATGAAATTACACTATTTATTTGTTTATTTGACTCCTACACAGGAATGTAATGTCCATGAGGGAAAGGAATTTATGTTTCATTTACCACTAAATTCACAGTGCCCAAAAGAGTAAATAGCATACAGTACTATAAATGCTTGAGAGATGTCAAATACTAGTGATGATCATTATATTTAACCAGTGCCTACCCATGGTCTGCTTCCACATGCCAGAACAATTCTCTCTTCCATGAAACCACCTTAAATGTCAAAAGAGTCAAGTCTCAGGGGGGAAGAGATCTCAGGTACTAGAGAAGAATATAGAGATGATATATAAAATTTTGTCTTAAGTTAGCTCTTAGGCTAGCTTTTGTGCAGCACATAAGAAAAATTACTTATTCATCAAGCATTTTGAGGCTTTAACAATAAATGTTTTATGCTAACTAGTGATACAATGATATTAAACATTGCCAATATTTATTATTAAGGTTATACATAACTAATTTGGTGAAAAAAATAATAGGTCATATTCTATTTCTCTTAATTTTGGTTTTAAAAAATACTGGTTTCTAATCCTTGGAGCAACTCACAAAGATTTGTAGGGAAAAAACCCAAAAACCTATCTTGAGGCTAACTAATAACTGTATGGTGTTTAAAATCTGGAACCTCAAAAAGCTTTCAACATATTTTTTAAAAAATTGGTTGTGTTTGCTTAGTTAAGTACAGAAAACAGAGATGAATGAAAATACCTATAAATTGGTTTAGTGGTGTAATTTTTCTTAGAAATAGAAATATTCTTCATAGCATCTTTTAAACAATTTCACAACTATATGATATACAATAGCATTATAACTGGGTTAACAAGTTAAAACATTGACAAACTTCTTTATGACAAATGTGCTCCAGGTAGAATCATTGATTAGGACTATGAAGTGCAGAATAAAACTGACTTTTTAACACACTGGGGTTCTGTTCAGAAGTATAGGCTATCTAAATAGACAAAATTATGCATTTTGTGAATATAGTCTCATTGATGAATAAATAGTTTAAAAATAAAAATTATAAGACAAATTTGTTTTAGCTTTACTGGTGGTGATAAATAGTGAAAAATAATTGTTTTTAGTTGCTCCTTTTATCAATTTTCTTATCTATAAAAACTTTATGAAAAATTTTTGGCAAAAATTCTACTTAATTAAAATCATTATTGCATTATATTAGCATATGTTGTAGTATGTAGAATCAATTGTGCCCATCCTTATGAGTGCTTTTCAATTCTGGAGAAAAATTTGTTCTACCTAACAGTATGAATAGTGCATGAATTTGTGCTGCTTACTTACCTATAATTTCCTTAAAGGCAGACATATTGAACATATGCAACGTCTGGCATATATTTATTATGTTGTAAACAGTAAAAAAAATGTAAATATATGCTTATAATGTTATTACAGAGAGTAAAATGCCTTTAAGAAGAAAATGCTCCTGTAGAGAAATTGATTACAAAAACAATTTTATATTATGTCTGGAAAAGAAAAATAATGAGAATAGAATGTTAAAAATGTTCATAATCACTTACATTTTGTATAAAAGAAGATCAAACTTTTTATTTTGTTTTAGTGTGAATATCCTCAGCAAGATAAAGCAGTTGAACCAATGCAAACCAGTTAACTTCTTATAAAGAGCCAGAGTTAGTCATAAATAAGACAAATAGAAATGAGGCTTCACTTTGTGACATGAAGACAATGGATCACTGTTGAAAAGCTTCTTACTAGTAAAAAAAAAAGAAGAAGAAGTAGAAGAAGAAGAGGGATGACAATCATGGGAGAGACAAGAGGAAACTCTTAAAGACTAAACCGTGGTCTCTACCTGGTACTATAAGGGTACATATCCTGCTAATTCAGATGGTGCTTTACCAATAGACTTGATCCCCATCTTCATGAACAAGTTCCTGACTTCAACAAACCAGGACTTGACAGACCATTTTCTAAGAGAAGTTACTAATATTATGTCCATCACCAGCCTCAGTCATGCCAAGGAAGAACAGTCATTTTGTAGGTATCTACTTCCTGTAACAAAGGTTATAAATGGACATAGGCAACTATTTCTCATTTTTTCCTCTTTATATATTGTATTTTTTCTATCTGTCATTGTGACTACCTACCTTGCTCTGTCCCTTCAACTTCTGACAATGTCCTAATTCTTAATTAATTTACTGAATTTAATTTACTGAATTTAATCCTCTAGTTTGCCCCTCTCTGGATTGTTTTTGGTTTGCCTCCACAATCTCTAATTCATTGCTATATTCACCATCTTCCTCATTCAACCCCTTCAATACCCTGTAAGTAAGCAGGACTTAATGAATATTTCCCGATATTAGATCAAACAAACTGTTAATGATCAACTAGAAAACACACCTAATATAAAATGTGAAACTCAAAAGTAATACCTGTTTAAGGCCTTATTCACTTCTGCTTTTTATGTTCGTGGTATTTTTTGGTGGTTAAACTCTCAAATGAATCTGTCCCATCAAGGTATGCTTATGCCAATTGGCTATGCCATCTAACACATGATCCCCAACACATGGGTGCCTGTCCCAAAAGTACCATTCCTAACCTGGCTAGTGGCTTATTATGGGTTTTGGCTCAAGAGATATGGCCCCCAAATTAATAGTGATTTATTTTTCTTTTTTTAAATGTATCTTTATTGTTGATGTCCCCTTTCCCTTCCCCTCCACTAACTCCCTCCCCTCTACCAACCTCTATCCCTGCAGGCCTAAGTAGAAATAGATTTATGGATATAAGTAACTCATATTAATGATTGAGCATTTGAGAGAACATTCACTAAATCCTGTGTTGAAGTTTATGGAGCTCAAGTTCAACTGGGACCTGCCCTAGTTTCAGGGAGGCCCTTCCCTGTTGTTTAGATTTTCTGGAGATTCTGTACTCTCTACCCGTCCACATGCATCTTTCCCCCAAATCCTCTTTTAACTTATCTGAGCTGATGGGGCTTCTGCCTCTTTCAAGCAAACACGCCTTAATAAAACATTTCTGAAATGAGGATTCATAGTATATTGAAGACCTCACTATGCATTTAATTGGAAAAGAATATTTAAATTAACAAAAATCCTGGTTGTGATAGCCATGAATATCAAGCCAAGTTCATGATAATAACTTGTTCTGGACTTTGTGGCAGTAAATCAACATATAGTTTTCTTAATTACACTATTGTACAATGAATCCTAACTGCCACCTTTAAACTATCTTATGTGCACGTTCCCTAGGCTTTATTTTTCACTTTCTTATTATAAATGTCTGTTGAATTGCTCTGAACATAAATGGATTGTCCATGGTACCATATAAACAGCTGCACTTCCCTCACAAACCATGATGAACAAGAAAACTTCAGAATCTAGACAGTATTGACTGTCACCAGCATTTGTCCAGAGCTAATCTTTCACGGGCTCTAAGTCAGTCACTTTATAAAGGTGACTCCCTGTTCTTTGGTCTCTAATGAAAATGTTCGGCTTGTATTTACTAGTAGTTACTAGTATATTCTTCAGTTTGATATCATGTGTCACTTCCTTTTCTGGCCTAGTTTTCACTTGAATGTCAACTCTGCCATTTCCATAGTTTTAATGTGATGTGTAACTTGGGGCAAAAGACGCTCGGTCTGGCAGGAATGGCACTGAGGTCCTTTCTCAGACAAGACTAGCACTTACTGCCCTCATCACTGGGGACATGGATTTAGCAATCTCCTATTTACTGAATAAACTATGTAAAAAATGTCTGTTGACCAAATTGGTAAATAAATTGTGGTACTCAGCAATACAAATGAATCGACCATTGATACATGTAACAACACAGATAAATATAAAAAAGAGTTTGCTGTACTAAGGAAACCAATGCCAATGTTTCCATTAATATGAAAGTCTAGATCAGGTAAAACAAATCTATGGTCAGATATATAAAAATTGCCTTTGGTAATGATGGAGAAAAGGGGACTGGAAATTACTGAATATGGCATGAGAATACACCGTGGAATAAAGGAATGTTCTATATCTTGATGAGTGTAGGTTAACTATGAATGTATATTTGTCAAAATTAATAAAATAGTATATGTAAAACCTGTGCATACTGTTGAATTTAAGTTGCATCTCAATAATGCAAGAGCAAATTGCAACAAAAATAATCTATGTTAATAAATCTGCTGCCATGGCTGGTTTGGCTCAGTGGATAGAGCGTCAGTCTGCAGATTGAAGGGTCCTGGGTTCGATTCCGGTCAAGGGTGCATGCCCAGGTTGCAGGATCAACCCCCAGTGTGGGCATGCAGGAGGCATCAGATCAGTGATTCTCTCTCATCATTGATGTTTCTATCTCTCTTTTCCTCTCCCTTCCTCTCTGAAATCAATAAAAATATATTTATAAAAAATGAAAATAAATAAAAATAAATAAATTCTGCTGTTTCATTCAGTTTGCAAAACAATATGTCTAGCCCATTTGCCAGAATAGGAAAGTGTCAATCATTCCTATTTGAAAAAAATAATAATATTTTAACCAGATGTATTTCAGGAGATACATCCTTTACATAATTTTTTGCAGTAATATATATCATGAGGTATATATATAGCAGAACTCTCTCTTCTTAAACTTTATATTATGTGTTCATTATTAAATCATCAATTTTGTAGTTATTACAATGGCTTATCCAGTCAATAAGCATACTATATCTGATTTACATTTCATTTGGAAACTTCTTTAAAGGCTTTTCTTTAAGAAAAAGAAAAATTTGATCGTAGAAGTTTTCATACTGAGAGATTTATTGAGACAGATCAGACTACAAAATAATATTTTAATTTAGAAGACTGAGACTTTTTTAAACCAGTCACTTCAAAGTTAGACCCTTTTCTTGCTTCAAAGCAGTGTTAATAAGGGATGTATCAAAGCAGGTGGGGAACAGTATTAGGCATGTTTTCAAATGGCTTCTTTAATCCCTGCATATGACTTACTTCAGCTGTTGAAAGAATTATCACAGTACTAACCTATCACTCAATAGGCATTACCATTGGAAGTCTTCATCTAGGCTTTTAAAAAAATAATGAATTATCATTTCTCTTTTCCTATTTGCATGTAGCAAATCACTAATTATATGTGGATGACTGGTCATGATGGAAACTAGTCACATGATATAATAGTAAAGTATTTATATCATTGCAAGGCAAAAATAGCTTTTAAAACTGCTTTATTGTTCAATAACAATTGAAAATGAGGCTGTATATTGCTCTCTAGAGTATCCATGCATGACATCAGTCTTTAGATTATTAGCAGCATATATCATTAGCCCTTAAGATGGTGATATTACAGTTGTCCAAATGCCAAAATGAGATTGGCAATACAAACTTATTTTTCTAACAGACTGAATCCAGTATGACCTTTAGGCTTTTTATAAATTTAAGTAAAAAATGCCCTAACTGTGTTTATTCAAATCTTTTAGTCAATGGTTCTCTTCTGGGCATTTTTGCATTTAGGTGAAAAATATTTTAATTTGACCTGTATGATAGAGAGGGCAAGTGATGTGACTACTGGAGATTAATGCTTACCCTTGCCAGTGTTAAATGACCTCTGTATATAAAAATAGTACAAAAATGACCAGTTTCTCTTGTCTCCCTTCTATAAACACTCAGAGAACTGTCTTAACCCCAATTTTAGAACTTATGCTGTATTATTATCATCTACATTTTAGATTTTCCTCAGTTAGACTATTATCCTTTTACTAGAGGCCTGGTGCATGGATTCATGCACCAGTGGGGTCCCTTAGCCTGGCCTGCACCCTCTCACAATCCGGGACCCCTCAGGGGATGTCAGAGAGCCGGTTTCGGCCCCATTCCCACAAGGCAGGCCGAGGGACCCCACCGGTGTACAAATCCATGTACGAATCCTCTAGTGTGCTATAAAATCTTTGGTTAATCTCTTCCCGCCCTCCCCCCAACCCCCTTCCCTCTGAGATTCATCAGTCTGTTCCATGTTTCCATGCCTGTGGTTTCTGCTCCTGTGTTGAGCATCTGCCCCCTGGTGGTCAGTGTGCACCATAGCTACTGGATGGTCGGCTGGTCGGCCTGTCACTTAGGCTTTTATATATATAAATACTTCTTGAGGTCAGTGTCAATATCATTTTAATATTATTTTAATCCAATATCTCTCAGTTCTCTTCCTTTCCTGGCCTCACTTAAAGTCTATGTATGAGATTATGAAACAATCTAAATACTTTTAATTTAATACAGCATTTATTAAAATGTGGAGGCACACTGGAGTTCCATGTGCCGGGGGATTCTTAGGCTGCCTTGGGGTATGTGGAGGGAGATGCTGTGGATGGTCTCTGGATCAATCAGAGCTCCGTGTCTTATCTTTCTCATATGGAGAGTATCCAGTGATATTTCAGCTAAAAAGCATTTCCACTAATGAAATTTATTTGAAACCACTGCTGTAAACAATAGAGCAGGGGTTCTCAAAGTTTGGGAAATTGTATTTTAATTCTCAAAGTTATCATGCGTATCCCCTGTATTAGTTTCTTCTGGCTGCTTTAGCAATTTATTACAAACTCGGTGCCTAAAACAAGACAAATTTATTTTCTTACAATTCTAGAGGCCAGAAATCCAAAGTTATGTTCACAGGGCTAAAGTTAAGATAACAGCAGGGCTGTTTCCCTCTGGTAGGGCAGATTCCATTCTTTGCTTTTCCCCACTACTGGTGGCTGCTGGCATTCCTTGGCTTATGTCTTATCATTCCAATTCCTGCCTCCCTGGTCACACTGCCTTCTCCTCTTATGTGTCATATATCACTCTGTGTTCTTACAATGGCATCAGTGATTACATTTAGAGTCCATTGGGATAACCCAATATAATCTTCCCATTTTAGGTTCCTTAACTTAAACCACATCTGCAAAGTCCTTTTTGCTATTTATTTAAATTCACAAATTTTAGGAATTAAAATGCAGATATCTTTAGGGGCTATTATTCAGCCTATCATACTCTACCAATGCTAATTAATTTTCTTAAACACAAACAAGAATACAATTAGGAAGTGAAAAGGGATTGCTGAAGGTAAAGGCAGCAGTAAAAATAGTAATAGTGATAATTGTAACAACAATCGTAGTAGCTATTCCAATAGCAGCAATGGTAGTAGTATAACTGATGCAGCCTGCCACCATGATTGAGCACCTATAAAATGCCATGCTCCTTACAAACTCCTTAAACATGTATGTCACTTAATCTTCAACATAGTCCTAGGAAAAAGGTACTGTATTATTATCCCCATTGTCCAGGTAAGGAAACTGAGGCTGAGGCCATTAAATAGGTTTCATAAAATCACACTCGTAGAGGTTAACAGAGCCTAACTTTAAAATAAAAAAATACAGGCTCTTGAAATCCAGGCAATCCATTGCATCCTTCTGACACATCACAGCGATAATAGCTTGTCTCCTAGGGTAATCTGGACTCTATTATCTTTAATTGTGAAAGGGAAATTTGACAGCTTTGGTATATTAAAAAGAGAACTTTTTGAATGATAAATGTCTCCAAAAACAAAATAAAAAGCAATAAATAGGCCATGAGAAACTATTTTCCTCCAAATTAAGATTTAATAATTTTTATATTTAAAAAAACTACAAATTAAGAAGAGGAAAAACAAATGACCATTAAAAAGTCATCCTGCACAACTGAAACTTTATATCCTTTGATTAGCAACTCCCTATTTCTCTCTCCCCGGGCCCCTGTCAAGCACCATTCTATTTTCTGTTTCTATAATTTTGGTTATTCTAAGTATCTCACGTAGGTGGAATAAATACAGTATTTGTCTTTTTGTGACTAGCTTAACGAGTGTTGGTGAAGTTGTAAAGAAACTGAAAACCTCAAATATTGCTGGTGGAAATGTATAATGGTGCAGCTGCTTTGGAAAAACGTTGGGCAACTCCTCAAAAAGTAAAACACAGACTTCCGATATGACATAGTATATTTTCAAGGTCAACACAACCTTAAGAATATATTAAGAACCACTAATTATACACTTTTAAAGTATGGCATTGTGGTATATGAACTACGTAAGCACCTTAGTCTTCCAAAGATTCACATTCAAGTTGAAAATGATGTCCCCATACCTTTTAATTATAAAATATTTAATTATATAGAAAAGTTAAAAAAAAACAGTTTAAAAATAAATACCATATATTCTTCACTAGATTCAACAATGACTATATTTTATTTTGGCTGAACCAAAACAAGAGGGAGATAAAAGGAATAAGATAACAAGAAAGAGGGGAAATGACGACCATATGACAGCGGTTCTCAACCCGTGGGTCGTGACCCCTTTGGAAGTTGAACGACCCTTTCACAGGGGTCACCTAAGACCATCCTGCATATCAGATATTTACATTACGATTCATAACAGTAGTAACATTACAGTTATGAAGTAGCAACAAAAATAATCTTATGGTTGGGTCACAATATGAGGAACTGTATTTAAAGTGCCAGAAGGTTGAGAACCACTGCCATATGCTTTCCTGTGTATGGCAGCAGTAGGAATCTATTGTAAAGAATGGGAGAAGCACATTTAATGCTGGGAGAGAACTAACAATAGTTTTGCATGTTCTTGCTGCTGAGCCCATCATGTGCATTTCTGGCAGTGAGTTGGTAGAGAGAGCCCAGTAATATCGTCTCTTCTTGTATAGTTAGAAGTAGCATGTGTGAATAGTCAGAGAGGCCTGAGTTTGAGATCCAACTCTGTTTTATGGTGTGTCTGTGAATAATCACTTACATGTTTCCATTTCTATAAAATGGGAAGAAACATGCCTGACTTGAATGTTTTCCCTGAGGATTCGGAATGATATCCATAAGTGCCCAGCACAGTGCCTGGGATATAGTAGTGTGATTTGAAATATCCACAACAAATACTAAAAGGAAAGATGACATTGAGAAGGACAATTGTGTACCTTTTAGTGAAGTCATATCTAAAACAAGTAGGACTGATTTAAAGTCAAGTTTAAGAATCAACTCAGATGCCCTCTCCTTTGATGACTTAGCCATCAGTCCGATCAGATGACTTTAGGACAGATCTGGTGAAGGAATAGCCTGTATCAGAGCCAGCAGGAGCCAGACCCGGCCGCAGATGTTTCTTGCTGAAGGACAATCCAAAAGGGCACTATCAGGAAAGGGGTGCCAAGTCCCCTCTCTGGCCAGTCTAACAGAAAAGGAGGAAAAGAGAGCTTGGTGACAGAAGGACCCAGGTGCCACTTTGTGTGAATGTGAGGGGGGGGGGGAGGTGGTGCCACCTGAGTCCTCAGGCTTCCTTGCCCTGACCCTGTGGCTGGAGTAGCCATGTTTCCAGGACAAAAGCTGATGAAAGAGGAAGCCTGAGGGAGACCATGTGCCTGGGAATAATCGAGAACAAAATTCAGTGCCAAGTGAGACACGTGCAGCTGTTTGAGAATTGTTTTGTCCCTTAAAAATCAAACTTGGGTTTATTAAAACCAAAATGTATATTTACCTAATGTCACTCATCTTTCTGTAAAACAGAGTTTGATTACTCACAGGTGTGACTTTTAGGTGTGCTTGGTTTTTGTAAAGTGGTAAAATGTTAAACTAATAAATAAACGCAACATTGCATATAAAATAAGCAAAAACCCCACCATGAGAGTCCACACCAGGGAACATATATTCTTGTTCCTAACTTTCCTGTAAAACCCACTGATGATGACAACTTGGATGAAAATCTCACTTTAAGAAAATATTCGTTATATAAATTTGTTCTTCCAAAATCAGTATCAAACATGCTGCCAACTATAATGTATAAATCCCAAGTGGCTAAAAAGACTTCTGTTTAGCTGCCTTTCCTATTTCCACTTACTTCCACAGAAATTTCAGGCAGATCACATCCTTTTGTATGAGTAAAACTCAGAAAGTTTTAAACCAGGGCAGTAGTTAATATTTTGCAGTTGTCGTATGCTTTTAGTCTCCAAAAAGATGCTTTTAAGATGCATCAAGTTATTTAGAAAAGCATTATTTGTCACCTCCACATAGGTAACTTTAATTATGATATAAGCATACTTGAAGATTTTATATGAATTGGTGAAAATGCTTTTAGTTTACCCTTCATGAAACATTCATTGTACAACTCAGAAAATATGCTACAATGTCAAAATTGTATGCAAACTTCCTCATATTGCATATCTTAGTAAATTTTATGTTTTTCTTTTGGCAACTACAATATTACTTAAGTATTGTGCCTTGTGAAATAGATGTATATGTTCTCATCTGCACAGGGTCAGAAATGAGTTTCCAGGTAAAACATTCTGAGACAAAGTGTCGTACTAATCAAGCTATTTTTCTCAAATTTCATTAAGCATCCAAAGAAGTCACTGAACTCTTTAGATGGAGCGAAACCTCTAAGCATAGACTTTTTTACAAAGATAACTTATATAAGCTGTTCGTAGATTTTAAGTGCTTATTCTTTTATTGAAATATTTTTGAAGGCACATATGTACAAAAATAGATCAAGAAGCACTAAAATAATTTAATTTTGAATCATTAAAAGAGGGACCCCCTCCCCAAGTGGATCCTAATGCCTAATGCTTTTCCTTCCTTCCACTAAACAGTTCTGAACGAGTTCAGTGTACAACATAATTTGCTTAATCCAAGGTTTCTTTCTCTAAGTAAAAGTGACACCAACTTTGCAGATACTGACTTTGAGGATTAAAGAGAAAATTTCACTTTATTCTTGGATTTTTCAAGTAGTAAACACAGGCTTAGTCAATACAAGAAACCTCTAAATTTTTTAAAATAAACTTGACTGCAAATATACCAACCTAGTTGAAAAAAAGCAACAAGGCATAGAGGCTTGTTACTTGAGATAAGAAATACAACATTCCCTCTTTTCAGTTCCCTGGTAAAAGATCTTATTTTTGGCTGTTTCATTAGTCCATTTCTTACTTTTTCCCCAATTTCACTTTTCCTCTTTTCAGTGCTAAGTCTTAATATTCCTTTTCCATTGAAGTCTAAGGAGGCTGCACAGGGGTTACTGCAACTGTTCCCCCAATGCAATGTTCAACATTTCCTCTCCTCTCACATCTCAGACAAAGGCTCTGCTGGTATATTCTGTGAACCTTCAAGATCCTTTCCAGTAAAAATCAATTACAGAGCTCCATGCCAACTTCACAAAGCTTTATAGGTTTTTAATATGACAGTTTGCATTAAACATTATTTTATATTAGTTTCAGGTGTACAGATTGTGGTTAGATAATCATCTACTTTACAAAGTGTTCCTATAGGGTTTTATTTTGTTACATGAATGATATAAATTTTTAAAAAATTTGAGCTTTGTTGCTGTGCTAATCCTCTTGTTCATCTTTAAACATCACAGTAAAAGCTTTCCGCCCAAGGTGCATGGGTTACCTGAAAATCATTGCTTCCTTTAGTTTATTGTTTCCATTTTTACAAAAGATCTTAACAAACTGGTCAACTTGGTTTAAGTCTCTTCATTTTTCTAGAACTCAGTACTTCAATTCTAAAGTAGAAATAAATTAAACCTTACCTTATCATAAGAGAAAAGATCCTAGATTGAAATTATAGCCCCTAATAATGTGTGAGGAGAAATGCTGGGGGGATTATTTCTTGTTCTGGGTGACAGGGCTCTTTACATTCAGTCCCTGAAAGTTTAAGGATCATCAAATCCAGTTACAGAATTCAAAAGTCCCCCTAACTCTAAAACCAATGTAATGAACATTTTGACCATTATAACTCAATTATGGACCATGCATGTCCACAACTCAGATAACAGGAAAATGGTGGAAGTCATGTTGTTCTTGTCTTTACCCATTCTAACCAATCAAGGGAAGCCACGAAATTTTTTCATGAGTTACAAACACACCGGCATCAATTACTTTTACAGGGAAACTGAATTGTTTCTTATAGTTTCCTTATAAAATATTTATTTAGCATGACTAATTGCTGACTGAAAATCCTTCTATGAAAAAGCAGTTGCTTATCCTGGAATGCACAGGGAAGAAAGCCAGTAGCTTATATTTTGTCCATTTCTTTTACTTATAGGTTAAGTGGTTATTTGCTTATTTAACAAGGCTAATGTAACTAAGATTAAATATGCTTCCCCTTTGGGGAATTATTGTTTTACAAAGAAATATCAAAGAAATTTAAATGTGGTCTCAATTAAATGCATTGGCCCAGATTCCAGGGCTGAACTGAATTTCTCAAGTCAGAGTTTAAATGCTTTAATCTTACCATGATGCTTATTGTTCTGTAGGAGAATGGGCTAGGAGAAACTCCAACACTGGTGGACTTTAAGGATGTGGTAATAACTCCAAATGGTCATCATAAGAGACAATGGTTTGAGGTGCAAAAGGAATTTGACTTACATTGCTTCAATATGCAAAGGTCAGAGAATTTTGCACAGGTTCCTTTAAGAGAAACATCCCAAAGGAATTATTATTATCCTATATAATAAAAAGCTAATATGCAAATGGTCATCATGCCCTCAGGCTCTCATGCCTTAACAGCTCAGACACTCATCACTGGGAAGAGAGGAATTGGTACCAGCCAGGCACAAATGAGCTTGCGAGAGAGGAATGGGGACCAGCCAGGCTGCAGCACAAGAGAGGGACAAGCTGCCCGCCCTGCAGTCCCAGGGGCCAGCAGCTGGGGCTGTGGCCTGGGAGAGGGACAAGCCCCCCGCCCCATGGTATGGCACCTGGGGCTGCGGCCTGGGTAAACCCGCCCACCCATGGTCCCCTGCGGCTGCAGCCAGCCCAGGCAAAGCCGGCCCGGGTCCTGGGTGTCTGCGGCTAGCCAGAGGGTGGGAAGCCTGGGTTCTGGGTGCCTGCAACCAGTTGGAGGAGGGAATCCTGGGTCTTGGGTGCAGGGCGAGGCAGAGGCAATTAGTAGTGATCAGGTTGGTAGGGGAGAAGTTAGGGGCAATCAGGCAGGCAGGCAGGTGAGCAGTTAGGAGCCAGCAGTCCCATATTGTGAGAGGCAGTCAGACATCCCATAAGGGGTCCTGGATTGGAGAAGGTGCTGGCCAGACTGAGGGATGCGCCCCCCCTCCCACCTGTGCACAAATTTCATGCACCGGGCCTCTAGTAAATACATAAGAATGCTGGCTGATACATTTCACCCAGTAAGTACTATGAAGTTGAAACCCAAAGTAATTGGAAAGATTTTACTTTTTGATTAAAATAGCAGCCTTCAATAAACATCACATCTATCTTAAGCCACTGGTCATTATCCTTAATTAGTGTTGTTTTCATATTTTTAATTCACTGTGATTATTATGCTTTGCCTTTTTCCCGAACATTGCCACTTTTCTGGGTCACAAAAGCCAATACAGCTTCCCTCATTATTCCAGGTAGTGTTATTTAATTTCAACTTCTAAAATGGATACATACCGGAAAGAAATATTCCTGCTGTGTCTATCCTGGTTCCATAACACTGCAATGTTGATTTGTATGGTAATCTAAACCATAGGAATAACATTTCAGTGAGAGAAAGATGCAGAAAAATCTTTACTGATGAGTAGAAGGCCAGGTCATTGCATTCTCATTCATTCCACTGCAAATGAAATTTACATTTAAAAAACAAACCCTATAAATTCAGCCAGGAGGATGGTTAGGCAGATTCTGGCAGCCCCTGTGGGTGGGGCAGATATTTGAATTCCTGAGTTGTTTTCTGCTGACAGAGATAGTAGAGATAGTGTTTAATTATTTCTCATAATACCAGCTGTCTGAATGTCACACTTCTACACATTATGGTAAGTTCTGGAGCGTATCACATGTGTGTGGTTAGATGAACCATGTGTTCCTGGGCAGATATGAGCAGCAGGCAGGTTAATAGTTCTCTATCTGTCATTCACAGGAAAAAAAATCATCAGTGGTAACGAAATTTCTCAAACAATTAACATACATTTTGAGGGCCTTTAGCGGAAGTGCTTTCTTCTGCAATGTGATGGTATGTAGGCTAGTTTGTGATTGTGCAATTTGGTTGCAATTCCTCTTTAAAATGGACTGAAATGCAGCTATTACCCATAAGGAGGCTATTAAAACACAAACATTTCTAAATGCAAGAAAATTGGAGGATTAATAGGAAAAAGGGAAAAAATTCTTTGTACATGTTTATCTTGCACTAATGTGAGAAACAAGGGTATGCACTTGATCTTTTCAAAACTTCACATTACTTCATATAGTTACATGCTATAATTCTAAATATCTTCATATGGTTGAAAACCTCTTAGCAAACAGTGAATCATGTTTGAGGTGAACATGCCTCTTTCTTACCTCAGTTTGTAATTTTGAATATTTGTCATCAGTGAGGTTAATTTCCTTAAAATACTCACACCTTGAAAATTCTGTTTTAATGCTGTTACCTTCCCCAATAATTTTTTTTTATGAAATGAATGTCTACAGTACTCTGCTCTACAGCTGAGCTATTGAAGGGAGCAACATGGATGGATCTTGAGAATATCATGCTAAGTAAAATAAGTTAGTCAGAAATGCTAAGAACCATATGATCTTCCTCATATGTGGGATATAAAACTAAAACTTAGAGACACAGACAACAGTATTGTGGTTACCAAAAAAGAGGGTTGAGGGTAGCAAATAGTAAAGGGGGCCAAATATATGTGATAGAAAATGATTTGACTTGGGGTAGTGGGCATGCAATGCAATATAAAGATCATGTATCATTGAAATGTAATCTTATTAACCAATGTCACCCCAATTAATAAAAAAAGAAAACATACTGAAAAAAATGTATCAGATCCCAATAGTTTAGCAGGAAAATTTAGATAAATATAATAGAACAGTATATAAACTTTGCTTGCTTCATTTTCTAATGTGAAAAGAACAATATTTAAGGTTTTTCAGATAAACTAATTTCAAGAGTTTCATCTTTTTATATGAGTCTCTCAATTTTTATTGTATCTTGATGCCTACCTACTAACAATATCTTACCTAAAATAGGTACTTGATATATTTTTTTATTAACAAATAAAACACTTAAAGAGCAAAAAAAGAGAGATGAATATCTAAAAAGAAATCACTCTAATATAATACTAGATATTCATTGTGATATGAAATCTCCATTTTCCAAAACCACACCCATGCCATTCAAATCAATATATTCCCTGTCTTTTCAACATCTTAAAAGGTAACCATAAGAGGTAAGAAGCAATAAAGTGAAAGTAGCTTAGGACTAAGAGGTGTCACTTGGGGTTTATTATTTCACTAAGGGTCAGCCTTATATTTTCCTGGTTAAGTAGCATACCAATATAAGCAAGCTTAATAGTCTTATATGGCATCTTATGAAAATTAGGCTATTACTATCACCCTAGGTATGTAATCCAATCCACCATGATAAGAAGGCATTCATGGAGGCAAATAAATTTCCAAAATCAATAGGATATATCTAATCTTGTTAGAGCAAAAGAAGATAAACTTTATTCAATGTTGGATTGATTAATTAGACAAGAATAGAATTGCCATTTAATTAACTTATCATATAGGCCTCCTACCTGACATGGCAATATTTCTTGACATATGGAAATTAGAGATTCTCTAATTTCTTTCCCAAGAGGAAAAAACAAAAATAAATTTTGTGTATTAACTGAGTAATTGCAATTTGGAAGGTATCATGTTCAGTTGCACTTGAGAAAATACAATGAGCTCCAAAGTATTGAGAGCTATGAGGGGAAGAATGCTCTTCTAAATTCCTAAGGATGCAGAAGATAAAGTATTAAAAAATGTAACAAAAAAAAGAGACATTAATTTACACAGACTGTAAGTCAGTGCTTTCCAACAGAATTTTCTGGAATGGTGAAAATGTTTGATATTTGCATTCTCCTATGTTATGCATTGCCATATGTAGCTATTGAGCACTTTAAATGTAACTGAAGAGCTAAATTTTTATTTCATTTTACTAATATTTAAATAGTCACACATGGATAATGACTGCCATAGTAAAGAGTGAAGTTCTAAGTATTTCAGGAGTAGATAGAATAATTTTCATGGAGGGAGGTTTGGGAGAGCATTGCAGAGAAAGTTTCTTCTACATAAACATAAAGTGAGACCAAGGAAAGAGAGAAATAGCCAACACGAATAGACCAAACATTACACTCAAAAAAAGTTTCAGAGGAAGAAGAAAAGAAGTAAAACCAGGGAGTAGTGTTCTGAAGTACAATCCTACTGTAGATTTTTCAAGCAGTTTGTTAATTTCCAGATGAACGTTTGACCAGTTCCATCAAACCCCCAAGCTCCCATCACAAGGCCCTTCTAACTTCACATAAGAAGAAATATGCACCAGTCTTTAGTATGTCTTAGTTTATAATTTCAATATATATTTGCTATTCAATATTATTCAAATTTTAATGTTTAAAACACATATATGTAATTGAAAGAAACTTTTAAATAAATCAGCATAAATCAAAGAGAAGATTAACAATTGAAGCCTTTGGCTTTCAAAATATCCAATGATGAGTGATCTAAAAGAAAATAAATAGTTTTTGGAATATCCTAATTCAAGAGTCCTTCATTGTTGAAATATAGTTCATTGTATTACTTTTAATGCAATAGACCTGTGCAAACAGGGTTGTCACACAACATTAAAATGGAAAGAAATCATACCAAAAGATTCAATATTCTACCTACCATAAAAACAACCTAATTCACTAAAATTATTCATAGTATTAACTATAAAAGAAAGAAATGACTCAAAAATACTGGATCTCATAAAAATGTTTTTTGTATTATGTTTCCTATCAACATATGAAATGAACTATTTTACTTTATTTTGTCCTTTTCATTCATAATAAAAATGACAATTGTTCTAATTGATTTTATGATGTCTATTAAAAAGCATGTAAAGCGGGGTTCTGTTGTTTCTTATAACAAATAACTCATCTGTGAGATCATTCATGTTGTCCATTTTAATCCAAATGGACATTACATCTCATGAGCTTTGCTTGACAGCCTGCCAATGTTTTAGCGTGTTCTGTAGCCAAACTAGCTTAGGAAAAGATTCCCCACAGCAGGAAGCCTCAGGCATAGTTAGCAGATTTTTGACACATGTTTGGTCACCACAAAACAGCACTGGAATAACTCAGGTAGACAATTTTCTTAGTACTCAGCGTTTGGTATCCAAAACATAAAAAAAAAATCGGACATATCACTACAATACATCCAATGCAAGCAGACAGATGTATAGAAATATTCAAACCAAGGAATTAAATAACATTACATTATTTTTAATATATATGCATTCAGGGGGTATAGGCAACAGTGAATAAACTGCAAGAATATAAACTGCAACTTTGATAAATTTAGACCTAGAAAAGCTAAGACTTACTAGAAGTTATTTATATAAGTAAATGTATTTAATGGTTAAAATAACAATTTTGCACTTAATTTCAGTCACTATGCCAGGGATATATGAACTTTCTCAAAGATCAGCACTTAAGTCACATGGGAAATTGTTAAGTGCACATTTTTAAGCAACACCCAGACTTACTGAATAAGCAAGTCTGAGGATGGTGCCTCGTAATGTGTGTTATAATGGACCCTTCAGCTGATTTCAATGCATGAACGCCACTGACCCAATTCATCATTCTAATCCCTCAGGTGAGGACATGTGGAGGTGATTTGGGAGTATGGACTGAAACTAAGGTTTGCTAACCACCAGGCTCCACTACACCAATAATTCTGCTTGGAGCCCTCCCCTGGGCACATTCGTTTGCCTATCCAGCATTAATTTTCTTATTTTTATTCCTATCAGGGTAATGGTTAGGTTAAAGGATCCACTGTATATTTATATGGATCAAAGAAAAATGAACTTCTTCTCATATTTTTTCTGAAAACATCATGTTAATATTGTGTTTGCTTGATTGCTACGGAAAAAGGTACATGGCCAAATTCTGGCCAATGAGATAAAAGGACAATTTTGAGAAAAGATGTTCTCACTCCTGAGAAGAAATTATGAGAAGATAAAGAATCACTTCTTAGGGCACTGCTATTTTTGTATAGAATGTCTGGGACTCCCATAGCCATTTTGTAACTGGTTAGGTCCTGAGAACAAATCCAAAATACTTAGTATGTTACAATAATTAAATGTTAAGAAATCATAATCTCCATATCACTGAGCTGCTGAAACAATCAGCAATAGCCAACCAACCTATATAAGGTCCCTTTCTTGCTGTCCTTCCTCCCTGGGAACTTTGAGTAATTTGAGATAATATATGTATTTATGGTTTAAGACATTATGAGTCAAACTTCCTATTACTCACATTTGAAAACATCTTTGACACAAAACTTTTAATATCTGTTTACAACCCATATTTATACATAACAGAAGTAAATATATATATATATATATATATATATATATATATATATATATGGGAAAAGAATAAAATCTTCCTTTTCACCCAACTTCCTTTACTATTTTTGAGATGTAACCACTTCTAACTCTTTCTGAATTAATTTTTGATGATTATTATATAATTCTAAATAATATTCTTAGCATTTATGGGCTGATTGATAAATTTTAGTTGTCTTTGGATTCCTAACTATAAACTATAATTATATCCCCCTTACACACTTTCAATTTTTCTTTGACTCATCTACATCCAGATTTTTAAATTACATTGTAATTTTAGTTATTTTAGTAGTTAACATTATAATTTTAACCAGTAAAATTTATTCTCTCATTTTGATCCAACAAATTTCAATAAAGTATTTTTGATTTCCAAGACATTAGATGAAAAGGTGACTGTACTTTTCTACTACGACTTCTCTCCTCACTCTCAATTTCTGTGAGCTCTAATTTTTATCTTGCCATGGTTTAAAATAGGTTACATTAAATCTTCCGGAATTTTTCTGAAGTAATTTGAAAACATTGAAAACCTCTAGTCATTTACATTTTGATGATATAAAAGTTGATCACTAAAGAGTTTATTAGAATGAGTAGGCTCAGAAAGTGAGACATAATTCTAAGTTCATAAATCTGTGCCACTTAACATAGACTCTTCCAAGCATTAAGATCCAATAGATTCATTTTCCTTACATTTCCTCACATCACATTTTAGTTTACTTCATATTTGAATCATCATGTTCTCATTTTTCTTTTCCTAGAAATCCAATTACTTTTTCATTTCCTCTGGACAGAAGAGAATTATAGCATCATCTTATTTTTAAGGGCTTCTGAGTCTCCTGATTCATCTCCTCCACTGGGGTTCAAAACTGGTATCCTTTAAAAAGCTCTTTCTACTTCATGGGCTAAATGAACAGATGAAAGTGTATGCCAGTTACACCACCACCTTTCTGAATTTTTTTTCCAATTAAAATTTGGCTTTATTTTTTGTTTTAGATCTATTTTCCTTTTTGTTGGGTTTCTCTTATTGTTGTTTTGATGGACCAGAACATCAAGTTATGTTTTAAAGATCTGTACATACTAAAAAAAATAGGTGGTTTTGGTCTCATATAACTACCATATTCAAACTGAGTACTTGCCTTGATTCATTATTTTTTAGAATTTGGTACCACTCTTAGAAGTCCGATGCCAATGTAAAACTTTTGTCTCTTTAGGTATCTGAATTTCTTATCTAGAAGATTTTAGAATATCTTTTTATACTTGATGGTCAGAAATTTCAGAATACTGTATCTAATTGTGGAATTCTTCATGTATTCAGTTACATCTCTCTTCATTTGTTCTGCAATAGGCCACAGTGTCTATTATGTCAGTCAGTTTACTTAGTTTTTATTTGCTTTGGCAGTCATAATTTTAATTAGCAAAAAAAAAAATGTTTCTTCTTGTTCTACATTTGCATCTTATTCATAGTAGCCTGGTCTTGTATTATGGGTGTATTTTCTTTTAACTATCTCAAAGAATGAATATTAATTATAATTGGTAATGTGTTTTCTTAATTTCATTCACTTCCTGTATTTCCTCCAGTCAATTGTGTTATTTTCTCATATTTACCTCTTTCAACTTTTTTACTCAAAATATATTTCCATCAAATAGAAGGCATAAAAGTGGGCCATGAGATGAGAGATTCCTACTTTGACTTTCGCTTCCCCTTATGGAGCATGGGTTGAGAGAAGGCAGGGCCTAGCCCAGTGATGGCGAACCTTTTGAGCTTGGCGTGCCAGCATTTTGAAAAACCCTAACTTAACTCTGGTGCCGTGTCACATATAGAAATTTTTTGATATTTGCAACCATAGTAAAACAAAGACTTATATTTTTGATATTTATTTTATATATTCAAATGCCATTTAACAAAGAAAAATCAACCAAAAAAATGAGTTCGCGTGTCACCTCTGACACGCGTGTCATAGGTTCACCATCATTGGCTAGGCTCAGGCTTCCATAATTCCCAAAGTTAAGGAGGACTTCACTCCAAGGGGAGTAACTTTGCTGTGCTTCACCCCCAGTGAGCTGTGGAGTTACATTTATTGACTTATTTTTCTATGTTGAATACTGCTGCTCTTCTTGCTCCAAGCCCAACATCCATACCATGTATCTACCATTCTAGAAAGCAGCTTTCTGCTGACAAGTGCTGCCGCCAGAGCTCTGTAAATATAGATAATGGAGAGGAAAATGAGAGGATTTACCTTCCCAGTATCCCCTCTGTCTTGGTCAGCCCTCCAACTAGTTGTGCTAGTTGCTACCATCCAGACAACCATTATTATTACTCTTGTAGAATCTGCTCACTTTGAACTTAGAGCATTTCAGAACCAATGGCTCTTACCTCTGTTCAAGCTTTTTCACCTGGTTGTTTAATTTGTGCTCTCATATAATCTGTGGAAGGAGCATGTTATTCTGTATGCATTAAGTTCAATCCCAAGAAAGATCATCAATGTTTTTTTACAACTCATTTTTCCTAGTTAGAAAAAAAAATTCAAAATTCTCTAAATTAAAAATATATATATGGTAGAAAAGAAGCCAGTCAAGTCCTTCCTGTCTAGAAATTAAAGTACTACATGCAGTTGTACAGAACTGTGTGTATGAAGGTTTAGTTCCTGTGAGAATAAGAAGAGAACACCAGGAGCTGTGACCGACCTAAAAAATGGTGCAGGGCAATTTTCATCAACTGGTTTGGTGTCACTGGTCGCTGAACATTTTATAGAGTAAATTAATCACAAAAGCTTATGTAATATGCTGAATGGCAGCAGATAAGAAATTCGAAGTGAGTCCATACCATTCTCTGCTTAACTAGGGATTGAAAGCTCTCATAAAAGGCAACAAAATTCCGCAGACCATATATATCTGGAGATACAGAGCAAATACTTAGATGTACAAACTTGAAGCCTTTTTGTTAACAGCCTCACAAAGCCATACAGACTGAGTAGCAGCCATACATACCAAGGCTGGGAGATGCCCTTGTGGTTTTCTCATGGGTCCCCTCCAGAGACTTAAATAGATGGATGTGTTTGCACATGGTTACATAAAGTAACTTTAACCTATAGTAACTGGTGGTCAATTTTCAAGATTATGCATTATTATTATTATTCTATAACTTAAGTTAAATTTTATTCATTTTTCTTTTGTTCTTATAAAGTCATACCTACGACTAAGGTTGCCCTACTTGCCCTACTAAAACATTCTTAGGTCAAGAAATCTGAAAAAATAAATAAATAAAAAAAAAATGATTGGTGTGAAAATGCCAGCAGTACCTGATAATTTATACTGGCATGTATGTAAAACTGAGGACTTATTTTTTTCTGAATATTTCCTTTTATTTTTTTAATATTTCCTTTTAAGTTATTCTATTATTTAAATTATACATTATGTCAAGTGACACCAGGAGCCAGCTTTCATAGTAAACCAAAAGAATAGTTCTCAGCCTTTCATGACTTTCAACAGCCCATTCATTACACGCATCACTAGATTTATAGGAACTGGGAGAAACTTTTTCTTTTCCCATATTCCTCCCATAAGATAAGAACTTTGCAAAACTTTCATCCTGTCAGGGAAGTACTAGGGAGGACACTTGCACTATTTTCTCCATCTTTCTGACTCTCTCCTCCCCACAGGAAGAGTGACTTTTCTAATTGATACACTGTGGCAAAGGTTACAGCTCAGAGGTGACCCACATTCTCCGCCCAGCTTTCTTTCTTTCTCTGTCAGTTTTTCTACCAGTGAGGTGTGTTCTCGCCCCTCACTCCTGTTTTTATGCATGAAGCCCCATGAATTTGAATAAGGTCAAGACTCTCTTAGCTCTAGCTTGCTCTGTTTAGAAAGATCACTGTTCTCCATGTGGTTTACTAGGAACCTCTCTGTTCAAAATATCCAACACTCCCAAATAAACAGGTTCCAAGGACTAGTTGGGAAAGCAGAATGAAATAGGAAGTCTCACTTTGTTCTCAAAGTTCAAATTTCTTCACCTAATAAAATATTAATAGTCTTAAGGGGGTATTATATTTTAACTAGTGGCCCGGTGCATGAAATTCATGCACATTAAAAGGGAATTAATTAGAGGAACTATTTTAATATTGCTATTTGCCCTTTCTCTATAATCCAAGTGTGAGAGATGAAAGGAAATTAGTAAAATGTATATGAAAATAATATATAAATTTATTGATAAATAAAGAGTAACAAAAGGATATAACAACAACAGAGGCATGATATAAAAACAAAAACATGATATGAAAACAACAGTGATGCATGAATGATAAAGTGATTAAACTTATTCTAATATCTCCCTGTACACCACATTGAGAGTGAAAACACTTTCAGAGTGCTTGACTAATTTCCCTTGTGATGAAGTATTTAGAACTTTAACTTTAATATCACATACTCTTCGAACTGGAGAGAAAGCAACATATAACTGACCATGTGTGAAAACGGGATCAGGTAGAAATATTCCTACTCTGTCTAGAGTTTGTCCTTGTGATTTATTAATAGTCATCGCAAATGCTGGCATCACAGGATACTGTCGTCGAATCAATTTAAATGGGAGGCCAGTGTCAGATGGGGACAAATCAATTCTTGGAATCAGAACAACCTCTCCCTCTGCAGATTCTGTTAATACTTCAGCTTCGATAATGTTAGGTCATAATCTTTTGATAATAAATCTGGTACCATTACAAATACACCATTTACTATTAAGATTTCTCAAGAGCATGAAGATTGCACCCACTTTCAATTTTAATTTATGACATGGCATTCCCGAAGGAGTAATACTATTAAGAAATTCAATGGGAAAATGTTCCTTTTCAGAATCATCTGTTGAGTCAATGGAATCATCACTCAAATATGTATGAAAATCTCCATTGAGCATATCCAAAATTTCTTCATTTAATTTTTGAACGTGCTCATTTTTTGGACAAAGAAGCGCACGTTTATATATTTTTTTAATATTTTCTATAGATATACTATTTCCATAGGTAGCATCAATAATAGATCCATTACAAATCATTTCATGGGGGATTTCAATAATATCCATTCCTAAATGAAAACTGCTATCAAGTTTGCCATCTCCAAGTTTTACTAACCATCCACTATAAGCAGAATCCTCTGATCTCATATTTGTTGTAAGAGACAGCTTTCTGAAACATCCCCAAACATTACAGTACTTTAAACTCGTTTGTACTATGGTTGTTCACATAGCATGCAGGACAATACTGAGACATTGTCGAAAATCCCCTCCAAGAAGGGGAACTTTACCACCAAATACAACATTCAAATCCATAATTTCTCATAGTAATCTGTCTATGGCATTTATAGCATGACTGGATGCCATGGTGCATTCATCAATAATGAGAAGTTGGGCCTTTTTAATAGTTTTAGCAACTTCACTGTTTATATTGCGTCTAGAAATTGAAGTTTCATTTAATGGAATTGGTAATTTATATTGGGAATGAAAGGTACTTCCACCAAGAAGTAAATTTGCAGCAATTACTGTAGACACTGTGGGTAAAACAGTATCACCACAACCTCTAATATAATGTATTAAACCTTTATACAGATATGCAGGTGAATAGGATTCCTAGCTGGCAGGCCCCTGACAGCAAGCTGGCCACCTATCGATTCCGTGAGGAATGAGGCTCCCTCCTCCCTCCGGTCAGGGTCTGGTTTGAAGGCGGGCCACCCCCCTTTTGGGCCAGACCCAGAGTTCTACTATGCTGTGGCCTCTGCCTCAGCAACCCAGGACTGACTGCTGCTGGGCACTCCTGGCGCTCCAAGGGTGGATTCTTCCCTCAGGCCTCCCAGTAAACAACTTGGGGAGGGAGCAGCCATTGCCAAGATGACCCAGGACTCAGTAGGTCCATGCTCCGAGGGCCAGTTCCTGCCTCAAAACTCACCCTTGTGGGAAACAGCTCGGGGAGGGCGCAGCCATTGCCTGCAGGACTGACTTCCTTCCAGTTGGTCGAGCCTCGGATGTGACAGGAATTACACCCAGGGTTTTTATATAAATAGATTCTCATCTCATTATTTTATGGTTATCTTGAATTTGGATAGCATTCAGAACGAGTAGGGATAAATATGAGCACTTCACTAATCTCTAATCAGAAAAATCATCTATACTAATAAAAGAGTAATATGCTAATTAGACCAGGAGATCTTCCAGACGTCCTCCCATACAAAGACGGGGGCTTAGCCAGGCCTGCAAACCGCCCCCAGGCCCTTGCCAGGCCGCCCTTGCCCAGGCCACCCCACCCCCAGTAGGGACCCCCACCCCATCAGGGGACTGGCCCGCCTGCAAAGTGACCCAGGGCCCTCGCCCAGGTCGCCCGCTCCCCAGCGGGATCCCACCCTGATGGCGGCATGGATGGCCTGCAAACGGCCCTCAGCCCCTCACCCAGGCCAGCCTGGCCCCAGCAGAGACCCCCACCCCGATGGGGGTGGTGGGCCAGCCAGCAAACAGCCCTCATCCCCTTGCTCAGGCTGGCCCTGCCCCTAATAGAGACCCCCCCCACCCTGATAGGGGCATGGCCAGCCTGCAAACCGTCCCAGCCCCTCGCCCAGGTCACCACTGCCCCCAACAGAGACCCCCCCACCCCGATGGGGGCATGGCCAGCCTACAAACCCCCAGTGCCCCCTCGGCCACCCCCCAAGGAACCCCCACCCTGATCCAGGACCCCCTTCAGGGCAGACCAGCCGGCCCCCACCTGTGCACCAGGCCTCTATCTATACTAATAAAAGGGTAATATGCTAATTAGACGACGTCCTTCCTGGAGTAATATGCTAATTAGACCATGTCCTTCCGGGAAAAGCCATGTTGGTGGGGCCAAGGCAGAGGCAGATAGGGGTGATCATGCCAGCAGGGGAGGGCAGTTAGGAGGATAAGGTCAGCAGACAGGCGAGCAGTTAGGGGGATCAGGCTGGCAGGCAGGCAAGCAATTAGGAGCCAGTGGTCCCGGATTGCGAGTTGGATGTCCGACTGCTGGTTTAGGGGGGATCAGGCCTAAACCGGCAGTCGGACATCCCCCGAGGGGTCCCGGATTAAAGAGGGTGCAGGCTGGGCTGAGGGACACCCCCCTCCCCTGCAGGAATTTCGTGCAACGGGCCTCTAGTTTTAAATAATCAGCACTGACAAAGATCCTTTGCAAACTCTCTAAGAAAAAAAAAGCTTTATACAACTAAAAGGCCTGTGTGATTTAAATAATCAAACACCTCTATTCAATTGTAATTTTCAGAATATATTGATAAAATTACAGTTGCTTATGTTTCAAAGAGTCATTGAGTGTCAGAACTGTCTCTTATTTAAATTATTAAAAGCAATTAAGATCACCCATTTGCAGATGCTTTAGAGGAAACATTACTTGGCTTAGAAGTATAATTACGTTTCCCTTTGGGGGGATCAAAGGTGCTGCTTATAACACTCAGAAGGTTATAACACTCGAATGCTCATTCCACTGTGCAAGCTGAAAGCCTCTGCAAACCCTCTGCCCATAGGCCAGTATTTGACAGCAACCTTGTGCTCTAGGGAGTTTTGAATGTCTCCAGTAACTTTCTGCAATTATCCCTTGTTGAATTAGCAGAATCAATAGGACACCCAAAGAGGCCCCTGTGAATTTCTGCTTATTACCGAGGGGTGCTTTTTTTTAGTTTCTTAAACCTTCCAGGGTTGTTAGTCCTGCAATTTTAAAGCTAAAATGGCTGCTATGTGTAATGCAATGTCGCACCAAGCTTTCAAGTCTCCAATAACTAACTTCTGCAAAGTCCTCTGCGCTATTAGCCAGACCACTGGGGCTATCTCACATCCTCCCTATGTTTGGTATGCTTTCCCTGTAGGCTCAAAGGCAGCCATTTAAGACATTCTTAAACATTTCAATTACATACAAGACCCACTTTAACTCTGAGATTGCAGGACCATCAGCCTTTCCAAGAGTTGACAAACCTAGAGATCAATCAGAAAGTCACAGAGGATAATAGCTGAGGGTCTCTAATTCAGCAATAAACAACAGTACAAAACTGGGAGATAATTTCCAAATAGGCTAGTCACCTCCTTCCACTGCCTTGAATTATACACCTTTCCATTTACCTAAACATGTTTAATTTAGTGGCCTGTGTCAGTTTTCTAAGCATTAACTTATGATGTAGTAAACATCGTGGACCAAAAAACAATCTTAGAATTTATACATTTACAAAAAGATTCTGCTACTTTGTCAGAAAAATGCTGAAATTTCATTTTAAATGTCCATTCTATTAATTCTTTAGTTTTTTTTCTGGCTTTCCAACCAAGTATATACATTTTAAAAATCTGATAATTGTAATGTATTCATTCAGTCCTGAAGCAGAGAATGATGGGAGGACGCTTTAATAGCATACATTTCTTCCTAATGTACTTTATTTGCTCTGATTCTAAGAAGCTGCACCTGTGAGTCAGAAGGAATGAAGGGGAAAATTATTACTCTCAGAGTTTGCTTTTATAAATAATTTTCTACAGAAAAAAACACTATGAAGAGAGAGCATTCTCCAGGATACTTCATACTCATATCTTATGTCAGAAAAGTATAATTGAATGAATAGTTGCTAGTGAAAATATATTAAGAAGGGAAAAACTCTCCATTTAGCTCTCTGCACCCATGGCAACCCAGTGCTTTTTCCAAAACTTATTTCCAAACTTCAGGGAAACAAAAGTAATGTTAAGCCATTTTTTACATAATTGTACTCTAACTTGCATATTCATTTAGAGCAATAAAATCTGAAATACAATAGTCATGTTTTATGTTCTGCATACTCTCTGAGACCTTTAGGACTCACTGAATCAATGTGTAAAGCCTGTATATCCATTCAAGGTGACACTGAGAGGTTTGCTCTTCTAAGTAATTAGGGATGCCTCTGGTTGATGTAACTTTGCATCTATGACATTTTCTTTTTCTTGGTATTTTCTGGCTAATTTTGAGTGTGAGTGAGTGAGTGTGTGTGTATGTGTGCGTGTATGTATGTGCCCACCCTACAGTTGGTACTAGGACACAATCAATTTTGTAATTATTCTAATTATATTGAAGTTTCAATAAATGAAGTATGAGAAAAACAACGATTTTTGGAGCAGATATGATTTTTAATGTCATGATAGGTCCTTTAGGATCATTTTCTCAGGTTTCTTTCTATAAAATAAATTAGTCATTAGAACCAAAACACCTTTTGCAGAGCTTTACAATGTGCAAAATCCCAAGTACCATATTAGTTTCTTTGGAATATCTCAAACATGTCCTGGGACCACTAAAATAATAATGGATTCGCCACTTTGAGCAAATCAGCCCTGCCACCACAGCAATTTTTTCTATATTTGTTAGCACTTTTTTGTTACTTTGTTTTGTAATTATCTTTTTACATACCTGTCTCACCCATTAGACTCAGAGATCAGACTTAAAAGGATTAGCACACAATAGGCTTTCAAGGATTTCTTTGGTTCATGAATAAAATATATGCATAATTTTATTTCATATTCAAATAAAATTTATATTTATTGCATATGGTATTTATTTTCATATTGTATTTTTTATATTGAAGTACAATTTGTATTTCCTCCACTAGTGACTTCTTGAAGGAAAGCATATATATTCTGAGATGATAAGATTATTTGGCAAAGTGTTTTGCAGCTGATGTCTTCCCCAATACTTGACCCTTCACTTCTCTCCTACTTCATTTTCAGTCTCATCACACATTTGCTCTTTGCCCTAGAACTTGTTCCCACAGTTCTGGAGTAAACTTAGAGAGCCTTTCCTGGTTCATACCTTTCACAAATAACTCAATGGTTACACTTAAAAATGTATTCCAAGAACACCTTGTTTCTCTCTTTGAATTTTAATATTAAAAAAATCATACAAAGGTTTTTGTGTTAACTCTTGAGCTTATGACTTTTAGTTAATCTATTAATATTCTCTATCCACTCCTTTCAAAAATCTCCAAATTCAAGGGAAATCATTATAATTTTATATATATATATATCCATGATTATAAAAATTATTGATGCCTTAAGCATAGAGGACATAAGACAGATATTTCCAAAGACTAGTTTATATACTGGCAGGATAACAGCTCATTCTCTATGAACATGGTTCTTTCCTCTCAAACATTAGGAATTCTGAGAAGTTCAGTAAGCATGTATACAACAACCTTTTCATTTTCTTGATCATTATTTATTTTTAAAAAGAAAATATAAAAATTATTTTGAATTCCATTATCTAGGCCATCACAGATATTAAGTTTTACATAAAATTATCTTGTACAGTCACAACACATCCCCACTCTGATGTAAAGCTTTACCATTTATTTAAGGAAGCTGACTCTATTTTGATAATAGCCTTTTAATTGATTTTGAAAAGAAATTATAATTTAGCTTAATTTAAATAATTTTCCTATCTAATAGTTAACAAAAGTCTAAACATTTATACTGGTAAACTATATCTGTAGATCCACATAAATTTCAGTATTTTTATAACTAAATTCTACAAAAACAATAGTCTAAACTATAGCACCATTTGCTATTGATGGAATGGAGGCTACATTCTCATATACCTTCCAATGAAGATTCCAACTTGAGGAGAAAAGAATCATGTCATACACAACGACACACACAAACCATTAATTTACAGTATCCTATCATCTGTTTAAGAATAAGTAAATCTATAAATATAAAAACAAAAATCATTTGGGATGGGAGGTGTGTTTTTTTAATATAACTTTCTCTGTTGGTACATTTTTTGTCTATGAAATCCATATTCTAAACAATTTCAAAAAACGATATGCCAAGAAGATGACAAGAATGTTAGAGTTCTCTCCTGCATGAGATTATTTAACCTAAGCCACCTCAACTGTGAAACTGTTGATGCAACTTTGAGAAAACATTTTGAATGTGACAGCAAAATTACTTTGTGATGTTTATACATTTTTCATAATGTTGTTCCCAGTAGAACTGATTTCTATATTTCTCACAGCGTTGGTATGAAGAATCAGCCTTTTAAAAGGATTAGGATTTGCTGATGCTGCTGTTGGAGTGCCTTGTTAGCTGAGAGACAATGCTGTGGTTAAATACAGCATAGAGATAACTTTGAGGAATTAGGGGGTATCAAGAAAGGGAGTTGTATGGCCCCATGTGTTCACATTTATGTGATAGAAAAGAGAGAAAGGAGACAGAGGAAAACACTGAGGTAGACAGAAATGAAATGAGACAGCCAGAGCAGAGGACTCAAACAATGTGTCACTGAGTTCGATAAATCTATACTTATTTTTCACATCCTGCAAGGTCATAGATGACGCTGACATTGGTCTCCTAGCAACCCACTCTACTAACCTATTTTTGTCCCAATCACTGGAGAATGGGTTTGGTGCTTTGAGTTGTGTTTCAACATGAAGAGGAAAGAATCAAAGTGATTCTAGGTAACTAGTGATGGTAAAATAATAAATGTGTGCACACACAGACAGATACCTACCACTTCTGGATGCTTTCCTATCTATGTCTACAAAGTTCAGAGTGTTTTTTCCACAAATTTCCAGAATTGAAAATGAAAGTCCCATTGTCACAGAACCATTGCATTTTTAAAATCCAAAATAATAATTATGATGTAGCACACATAACTTTAAGACATTAATATGTGAGGAATATAAAGAAAAATATATACCAATGTAACTACAACCAAGATGTAATTGTAAAACTGAATTAAGCAAAAGAAAATAATTTCTAATATAGACATAATATTTAAGTTTGATGTTGTAAAAGTAAGTATTTTATAAATATAAATTGCCAACTTATCACATTTTGTCCTGCAATTTCAGAGGCAATATTTAAAAATTGGTTTCTTTGAGTAAATTCTACAGGCCATATTTTTCTTCCTTTTTTTAATTTATATTTTTATATAATCCTTTGCTTCCATGAATATGTTTTCACATCATTTTACGATCTCTATATTTTTATTGTTATCTTTCTTAATTTTCTTGAAGGTCTTCCTAGCTCTGTGAAATATGATGCAAATAATTTTCTATTTTAAAATATGTAATCCTATTTGAAATATTTTATTTCATCATATGATGAAAATATTTTACCTGATTTTGTCCATTTAATTTAGGAGGGCAAATGACATCAATTAGTATTTCTTAGCCAGAGCTGATCTAGTTCAACATGAACTTCAACTCAGGAACCTCTTCTCCAAAGTCATTAAAGCTTAGATAGACTGTTTGCGCACTGGGGGACAGCTCATTCATGTTTTGCTTTATTTAACTTGATTTCTGCCTTTAGCATTACATTTGTATGGCATGGATTTTATACCTCCCATTCTTATTATCCCCTCCTGTCCTCAACTCTTAAAAATGCACTCAAGAAGACCTCCCATATTTGCTTAAAATGCAAGTCTCCGAACTGAATTAAGTATTCCAGTCATGGTCTTGCCATGTTCATAGGGTTCTTAGGAAGGTTAGAGAGAACTTATGTAAACTGCTGATGACAGTGCAAATAATAGGCACTCAATAAATGGTGAACACTATGAAAATATTTTCTCCTCCATTTGGTCCTAGAGTGTTGATTAGCCATGATGGCTCTAACTTAACAGTTTGAAGATTGTTATCTATATACTAGAGGCCCGGTGCTCAAAAATTTGTGCACTCAGGGGCGGGGGGGGGGGGGCGTCCCTCAGCCCGGCCTATGCCCTCTCGCAGTCTGGGACCCCTTGGAGGATGTCCACCTGCTGGCTTAGGCCCACACCCTGGGGGATCAGGCCCAAGCTTGGAGTCAGACATCCCTCTGGCAGCCCAACAGCCCTTGGAGGATGTCCACTTACCAGCAGGGAGCAGACCTAAGCTGCAGTCGGACATCCTTAGTGCTGCTGAGGAGGCAGGAGAGGCTCCCACCACCACCGCTGTGCTGGCAGCCATCAGCCTGGCTTATGGCTGAGCAGAGCTCCCCTTGTGGGAGCACACTGACCACCAGAGGGCAGCTCCTGCATTGAGCATCTGTCCGCTGGTGGTCAGTGTGTGTCATAGTGACCAGTCATTCCCAGTCATTCTGCTGTTAGGGTCAATTTACATATTACCCTTTTATTATATGGGATAGAGGCCTGGTGCATGGGTGGGGGCCAGCTGGTTTGCCCTGAAGGGTGTCCCGGATCAGGGTGGGGGTCCCGCTGGGGTGCCCGGCCAGCCTGGGTGAGGGGCTGATGGGTGTTTTCAGGTTGGTCACACCCCTTCAGGGTGGGGGTCCCCACTGGGGTGCCCGGCCAGCCTGGGTGAGGGGCTGATGGCTGTTTGCAGGCTGGTCACAACCCCTTCAGGGTAGGGGTCCCAGCTGAAGTGCCTGGCCAGCCTGGGTGAGGGGCTGATGGCTGTTTGTAGGCTGGTCACACCCCCTTCAGGGTGGGGGTCCCCACTGGGGTGCCTGGCCAGCCTGGTTGAGTGGCTGATGGCTGTTTTCAGGCTGGCCACACCCCCTTTAGGGTTGGGGGTCCCACTGGGGTGTCTGGCCAGTCTGGGTGAGGGGCTGAGGGCCGTTTTCAGGCTGGCCAAGCCCCTCCAGTGACAGAAGCTCCCAGCCTCTCCTTTCTTTCTTTCTTTTTTTTTTATTCTGGGGTATATTTACCTTCTATAATTGTAACTTTGTAGCCTTGAGAGGAGCTCAGAGCCGGCCAGGGCGGGTGGGAGGGAAGCCTCCTGCTCGCTCCAGCTCCGTGGCCACAGACGGCTGAAAGCAGGTATCTGGGGTTTATTTACCTTCTATAATTGAAACTTAGTTGCTTTGAGTGGAGCTCAGAGCCTCTGCAGCAGCTGGAAAGCATGGCTTCCTCCATCATTGGGGCAACCAAGCCTCCTGCTTGCTCCAGCTCTGTGGCTGCCGGCTGCCATCTTGGTTGGGTTAATTTGCATATAGTCGCTCTGACTGGCTGGTGGGCATTGCTTAAGGCATAGCAAAGGTATGGTCAATTTGCATCTTTGTCTTTTATTAGTGTAGACTAGGGGCCCAGTGCACGAATTCGTGCACCTTGAAAGGAACTGTGGGCCATGAGGCTGCAGTGGGCACAGGGGCTGGTCTTGGCCCATCCTCCACACCTCTGCCCGGCCCCACCTGCCATGGCCCCCAGTTCCCTGTCTGCTGACAGCCCCACTCCCACTGTTGTTACTCCCATGTGCTGACAGCGCCGGCCCCGCTTGCACCCACTGACAGCATAGAGTGAATGGGGCCTGCACCAGCAGTGGGTGCGAGCAGTGGCTGCTGCCCCGATCACCCTTCAGGAACAGGGGGAGGTGGAGAAGCCCTCATGGACAACTGGGGCTGGCAGCCAGTGCTCACACCCGCTGACGGCGCCAAGTGATCAGGACCAGTGCTGGGCGCTGGCAGCAGGTGTGAGTGGTGGCTCCAGTGCCAGCAGTGGTTGTGAGTGCCAGGTGGGACCATGGGAAGCAGGAGCAAAGAATTTTCAGTAACCACCAGAAGCTCATCCAGATGACAGGGACCAGTGCCCCGCCTTGGTCTGGCGCCCCCACTCACCTGCTCCACCATCCTGCCACAGCCAACGCCCACCATGTTCTGCGCATGCCCCTGGTGGTCAGCGCATATCATAGTGACCAGTTGTTGGTTGTTCGGTTGTTTCGCCGTTTGTTCTATTTGCATATTAGAGTTTTATATATAGATAGATAGATATATAAAAGCCTAAGTGACCATTCAACTGTTCAACCGTTCGACCAGTAGCTATGAGGCGCACTGACCACCATAGAGCAGGTGCTCAACACACAGGCATGGAAACTTGGAACAGACTGATGAATCTCAGAAGGAAGGGGGGAGGGGAGAGGGCGTGAAGCAATTAACCAAATTCATGCACCGGTGGGGTCCCTCGGCCTGGCCTGCGGGGATCGAGCCAAAATTGTCCAACATCCCCCGAAGGATCCAGGATTGTAAGAGGGCACAGGCCAGGCCGAGGGACCCCACCTGTGCATGAATCTATGCACCAGTCCTTTAGTTTTTCTATAAAATATATAGAAGCAAAGTAGGAGCAAGTAGTTCTGTTTGCCATCTCCTATAATCATTAAAATACCTCTTTGTCATGAGCTGGATTACACCTCCTGTTTTCTTTTATTTCTTCAGCTGGGTAGAGCTAAAACTGTTCTTATTACCTCTATTATTACTTGCAGTGTTCAACTGATAATGGACTCTTTCTTACTGAAACTATTTTAACAGCTTCTTTCCATTCTTTCTAAAGACTCCCTCCCCCTGGCAAAATATGTCTCTCCCTTCTATCCCCCATGCCATGCTATATTCTGAGTTCCTCAGGAAATTACTTTCACACTTTTAGTACTTTGTTTTTCTAGAGATGTTTACTCTTTAAGATTAAAATTTACTCTATACTTACATTTTTCATTTTCCTTGAAATTTAGAGTGATTATCAACCACACTCACAGGTTCTCAAGCATTTGGATATTTGCTTCCCTCTGATGTAGAGTGTATATATCTAATGAGTATTCTTCCTTGTATTACTATGAATTCAATTTGACCAGCTCTTAGAAGGATTGGCCGTATATATCTTTTATGTAAAAATCTCCATATTGCTATAAAGAGAAGTGAAAAATGGTAAGGTTGTAGCATCATTCACATGACAGTTATAGTCAGGATAGCATGAAAATATAGCAAATTGTGTGGACTCACTTATTACTTCTTCCAATTGGTTGTCTGTGGAATGTTACTTGGTGAGCCAAATGGGGAAACTCACAATAAGATTCCACAAAGTGAGAAGTTCTTTCTTGGTTCCTGAGTCAAGAGATTATGACCTTGAATAGAAAGTCACCCTCAGATGCTTTATCTTAAAGGGAACAATAGTGAAACTGGACAGGCTAAGAATGAGCAAGAAATGTAAATGAGCTTTATCTCTGGAAGTAGAATTGCCTTTTAAAAATGTGAAATCCAGTTGAGGACAACACAATGGTTTACTAGTCAGCTACAAGCCCTCCTTCCCCAGACCAAGACACCAAATTAACAACAATGTATGAAACAGAAGGCCTCTGTGGAACTCTAGAAACAAGTTGGGAAGCTATAGTACTCAGCCCACTGTCAAACCAAGACAAGACTCTAGCAAATAACAAAATGAAACAACAAACAGGGAAATGTGTAGTGTTCGTTGTGCCTGCCCACAGTCCTCCCCTATGCAGCACAGCATGAAGCACGGAGAGGAAATCACCTATACCAGTGCGTCTCTCAGGATTAAAGCAAAAGAATGGACCATGAGTCCAATGTTCTGGCTTGTCTGGGGCCTGCCTGAGATTCAAGGATTCTGTAAGAGAATGTGTGCTTATATTAGTGTAAAGGGCTTGAAACGGACGTAGAAGAAACAGATGGAGAGGAGGCTACACAAGTGGTCAGTGGAGATGGCAGAGCAGCAGAATGGAAATGTGAATATAAAAACAAGGGAGTTAGGGCATAGAAATAGCAATGTTGGGAACCAAAGTTCATAATCTCTGATTTTAAATGTAATATCAGCATGAATCTGTGATGGTGAAGATGACGATGAAGAATAAAGTGTTATACTATTGAGAGACACACTCTATATAATATCAATCTGTACCTATAGATCTAATAAACAGAAAAAATAGATGAGCTGTGTAAAACTCCTAATAATAAAGTAATATTTCAGCTTTGGAGTTAATAAGACATGGATTTGCATTCCATTTTTTCTTTTGCCAGTTGTGTAACCTTAGCAAATTAAATTACTTAATCTCTAAACCTAAATTCCTTTACCTACAAACTGGTGTATATTAAACAGTCATAATAAATTTAGCCAGCACATAGTTTTGTGAGAATTACACAGAAAAATTTTGGAACAGATTAAATACTTTAAAATATTAGGTATTTTAAACTAATAAATGCATTACTTTTTAGGATATTTACCAGTACTTAACATTCTGTTGTTAATTTAATTATAGCAATTGAAAAGAAATATGTGACATTGCTTTGCTAACTATAAACTTTGTAGTGTCACTTTTCATGAGCTTATTAAAAGATTTCCCAACCTGGTCCTTGAAGGAATAAAAGAAAAATCAGCCCCCTTTGCAACTACAGATGACCGCATGACCTAGTTCTGACTGATAACATGTAAAGTACGTCTACTTAGGGTTTCTGGAAACGTGTTTTTTTCTTTATACACTTCCACTTCCCCTGCCCCCAAAGTATCATGAGAATAAAGCCCTTTTTGCTTCTCTCTTCTTTGCTCTCTGTAGTGTGACAAAATAATGCCGAAGCTGCTCTAAACAACTTGTGATGATGAGAAAAAGAGACTAGAATAACAGAGGTGCTGACCCAGGACCCTGACTTCACACAATCACTGAAATACACCTACTATAATGAGAAGACCAAAGTTATGTCTTTTTATTAAGGAGGAACCCCCATTGGTTAGGCCACTATTAGTAAGGTTTTCTATTAATTGCAGCCAAAGCCATTTCTAACAGGTACAACATGTTAAATGAGATGACATTTAGACTTCAAAACTTGTAATTTCTATACCAGTTTTGGGAATTATACATTGTTTTAAGTTTGTAATCATTACTAATCTCAGTTTTTCTCTATTGGTGCAGACAGTAAAATATCTCATATCTTAAAAATAAAATAGGAAGAGATCACATAGAGTTAGAAAGAGCATTGCTTTGTGGCCAGGTACATTTAGGATCTAACGCAGTCTGCTACTAGTTGGCTCTGTGATATGTCCCCATATTTCTTAAGGTTTATTTTCCCAAGATGAAATGAAGGAAAGATAACATCTATTTCACAGGGTAGTACTAGAATTAAATGAAATAATAATTTTAAATGCATAAAAATGTACAAAAAACAAAGTAAATGTTCAAATAGTTAATTGTTTTTCTAGCCAATAATGATCCTTAGGCAGTCCATTCCTTCTCTGTCTTGCAACATAGCTAGTTGGTGAATTACTTGTTCTCCTACACTATTTATATCTGGTTGCAGGAGAAGTAAGATAAATGTGACTCTGCCATTATTTATAGCATGTGGCTAAAATTTCAATAGTTTCGTTATTAGTATGATATTGGTTTTGAAAGAACTGATTGATAGTTATTAATATTTTATATTAGTTATAACAGATTTCCTCATACAGATATGTAATATGACTAAGCTGGGGCTGCGAGGGAAGCCTGGGTCCTGGTTGTGAGAGGGAAGCCGGTGCCAGAAGCTAGGGGAAGGAAGACCTACTCTTGCATGAATTTTGTGCATCGAGCCTCTAGTATTAAATAATTAAAACAGCACTTACCTTGGGTTGTGTGAAGATTAAATTAGGGTAGGCAAATAGAATACCCCTGATGGTGATTGGAATCAGCTAGTTATTATTGCTATTTTAACTATAGTGACTTATGTATCTATATCTTCCTCCCTAATAGACTGTAAGGCAGTGTTTTTCATTCTTGCAATATTAATACTTTGGACTGGATAAGTCTTTGTTGGGGAAGGGTTTGGAGGGGTGTCCTGTATATTCTAAGATATTCAGCAACATCCCTGTCCTCTACTCACTAGATGCCAGTCATACCTCCCACCCCAATTGGGAAAACCAAAAATGTCTCCAACCTTACCAAATGTACCCTTGGGACAACTTTTCCCCCAGCTGAGAACAACTGCTGTAATTCATTAAAGTGAGAAAAACAATACCATAGATCGATGAGGTTTACAGGGGGAAATGGTTAGTTGAATTGATTTTAATATGTGTACTAATAAGCATTTAAATCTATATTAGCAATTCCTCTAATACTATTTTCTTATTTGGCATTGTTAGCAAGTTCTAGTTGATTCATAAATATCAGAAGGAAAAATGAATTTTTGAACATCAACATTTAATTAGACATTAAAATTTATAAGCACATACAGAAATGTTTAATTGACATTGAAAGCTGAAGACATAATATTTAAGTAGCATAACTAAAATAGAAAATAACTATTTTAGAAATGATCACATACCACACTATAATGCTGAGAAAACAGACACAGAATGATTTCATGTAAATTCTTTAATCTAGTAACTGACTTTAAAATAGCCCAAGATGTAAAATATCTCTGTTAAGTGAAAATACCCATTGTATAATTTTAAAAATTATAATTTAGCCTCTATTTAGCTGACAGGCAAAGATAGAAAATCTCTGATAAAATAAATTATGCAGTTTTATTGAATTGATGTGGATCCATGTCAAAGATTAAAAGTGAACATTCTAAAATTATAGTGGCCACTGCACATATCTGCAATTCAGATGAATGTGCAATTGATTTAGGCATGTTTTAATTGGTGCATCTAGAAAAAAATTTTGTGTGTCCTCATATAAAGAATTGATGTTTTTCTGTCAAATTTTTCATTTTTATCTACATGGAGTACAAAATGAATCCTTTAAAATTACAAAGGAAAATATCTTCTGTGTTAACTTTTAAGAAATAAATACATTAATATTTCTCTGGCCTGACCTCTATGATCATTAAACATTCAGATAATTTCTTCATTGTAGGAAAAACAAATGTCTGAGTGTGTGAGTGTGTGAGTGTGTGAGTGTGTGAGTGTGTGTGTGTGTGTGTGTGTGTGTGTATGTGTGTGTTCCTCAGGTTCAATTGGTAATTCACTGGCTCAGAGTTAGTAAACCCATTTCAGGATTTAAGTACTAAAAACCTCTTTTAAATAAAACATTACTTTTTAAAAAATATGAACATTCCTATGTAGGGTGGAAACCCAGCCTTTTACATCAAAATATAAATTAAGTCAATTACTTCATTTTCTCTAAGATGGGAAAAGTTGAGAGAGCACAGAAGATAGTTTTTTGAGGATTAGGCATATCGGGGCTAGAACTCTTGGGCAAATCAATGAAATGACAGATTTTTGAGCCAAATGTTGTTTGAGATCCTATAGAAAACAAACAGAAGTTAAGAGAGTGCCACTATAAAAAAAATCCTCAATTTATTTAAGGAAAGAAAAAAAGAGAACTAATATTTAATGAATATGTCCTATGAGTGCAACCCTTCCTGCAATCTAGTTGTTAGTACATTTTCTGAATTTTATAGGTGAGGAAATTATGATTTTAACTAAAACTAATTTAAGTGAGATGATAATGCATTCTACTCACACTATGCTGTGGTAATTAAGAATACTGTGGAGCATCTCAATGTAACACTTTTGGGAAGGTGGATGGTTTTAAAAAATGTACCCACCTATTTTTATTAAAATCATAGATTTGGTGGTAGATAAACATATAGATTTTTATTTTAAAATGTAATAAGGTAATGTTCAACTATCTGAAAGTTTTCCTAATTAAAAAATTTTCAATAATTTATTAGTTTCTAAAAGAGATTATACATACAAATTATTGGTTAGCTAGGTCCCTGTTTGACTCTAATTTGCTTATAAATCACTGAAGACGGTATACCACCATTAACTATGAGATCAAATAATAATTGTTTTTATAAATAAAATGTTTTAATAATTAACAATGTATTTTTACTTACACCTACTCATTTGCTTGTCATAACATCTCTATGAGTAAGCCAAAGGGATTTATTAAGTTAATGATTGATAAAGTCTTCTAATTCCAAAAATTATTCAGAGGGGCTTATAATAACATACCGTATAGCATGATAACCAGGATTATTATAACTATGAAGTCAAGATTAAAATAAAAAAGATATAAAAGGATAAAGTTAATAAACAAAATCCATGCCAGAAAGCCCAACACACCCACTAGAATTTAGTCACACATTTTAAGAAAAGGAATTTTATACCCTTAGTGGCATTGCTGGTCTCCCCATACCTCCTAAAACAACAAATAAGAATACCCTGCTCTACATGGGTTGGGGGTGGGGACTGCAGGGGTAATGTTAGCCAGAAACCCAAACATCTGTGATCTAAAGGTAAAGTAGGACCATCCAGAACCAAGAACTGGGTCTCAAAAAAAGGATTTAAAATCTAGGCAAGGTAAAAATCTCTCTTTCCAAACTGTCCCCAACTTAACTAACAGAACTGACAGCAAATAAAATCTGGTATGATCACACACACACACACACACACACACACACACACGAATGCCCACAGAATCAACAAACTGAGAAGGCAACTACTTAAAATCAGGAAAGACAAATAACGTATATTTGATCACTAAACACTTTCCAATATTGTTATCCAATATAGAAAATAGAATTATATGAAATTATTTAATAAAAAAAATTATAGAGATGAGAATAGTTATCCATGATAGGCATATATCAGAAAAATTGTTTTCCATAAGTAAAAAATATAACTAATTCCATGGTGAAATAAAAATCCCAATAGATTAGCTAAAGAATTAGTGACCTGGAAGATATATCCAAACAATTTACCAAAAATGAAGTAATGTAATTAAAAATACAAAAGGCAAGTTAAAGAAATGAAACATAAAGCGAGAAGACTTAACATGTAACTGTTTGGAACACATAAATAATTCATAGGTAAAAAGGAAAGAAATTCATAGGTCAAGGGAAGTTAAACTAAACTAAAAATGAAAAGAAAATATAATAAAATTTGTTGAAGGCAGAACTTCTGTTCTGCCAAAAACACTGTTAAGAGAATGAAAAGGCAAGCCACCCACTGGGAGAGATTGTTTGCAAAACACTGACCTGATAAATGATTTGAACCCAAAATATATAAAGAATCTATTAACTCAATAATAAGAAAATAACCCAATTTTAAAAAAGATACCTTTCCGAAGAAGATTTACAGATGGCTAATAAGCATATGAAAAGATGCTCAACATCTTTTGTCATAGGGGACTGCATATTGAAACAACAATAAAATCTACTGAGGATTCTGGTTCTTGACCAATAAAACCTTAGTGTGATTTTTTTTCAGACTCAACCATAGGCAATGGCAGGCCCCTGGCAGGCCTCACAGGGGAGAATTGCTCTCCCTACCACTCACTGCCATCTCTTTAGGGAGTTTTAGACAGTGATTCAGGGTTCTGGTTAGCCATGTTTTTTATGGATATTTGCATTCTTAGCCCAGATTTCTTCATTCTGAGATCACTTTATCTGGGCCTCAGGCACCTCAGCAATGAGCCCCACTATGGGGAATCAGGGAGAAACGTAAAGACACTTTTCTCCACTGACTCAGCACACAGTACTTTTCCACTCCTGGCCCTCTTCCCTGTCCATCCACACCAGCCCCCAGGTCCATGAAACTACAGGATCCTTTTGTTCAGGGCTCTCTTGGCCCTTAGACGACCCCCAGATTTTGCTGATTTATCTAACCCTACATGCATAGTGTTAAGTAAAAGAAGCCAGTCTGAAAAGGCTGTAGCTGATAGTTGGCTCTTTTACTTTCTTGATTAAATTTGTATGTATCTGTCTTAAAAAAAAAAAAAAGACTAGCATTTTCCAGGTATTCAGGGATATCAGGGCATGGTAAATAAGTGAAAGAGGATTTTTAGGGTGGTATTATATTCTGAATGATACTATAAAGATAAATACAAGATATTCTGCACTTGTCAAAACCCATAGAACTATATGATGCAAAGAGCATACCTTAGTATAAATTATGGAATTTATTTAATAATAATGTAGTTAGTTTGGTTCGTTAATTTAACAAATGTACTACACTAATGATATAAAATGTTAATATAGGAACTATGTGGGGAGTATATGAGTACTATCGTAATACCTAATTTTTCTGTAAATTTAAAACTTTTTAAAAATAAAGAGTGTGTGTGTGTGTGTGTGTGTGTGTGTGTGTGTGTGTGTGTAGAGGCAAGACACAGGTAGAGAGAAATTTCATAAAACACGTATTCAGACTATACCAAGGAGTCTCACAAGTCACTATTAAAAACAAGCAACCCAATATTATATATGCAATTTTTAAAATCTTTCAACAAAACCGATGTATGGATGGAAAAAAAGCACAGGAAAATATGATCAATATCATTCATCACTATTTAAAGGCAAGGACATATTAAAAATAAAATCAGTTACCACTGTTCACCTATTAGAAACACAAAAACAAAACTATTTTCGCAATACTAAGTACTGGTGATGGTATGGAATAGCTGGAACTCTCATTCATTAAAAAATAACTGTAATAAAAACTAAGCAATATTCTTTTTCATTAATTTGCTGGCTGGAAAGCAATACAGTACAGCCCCTTTAGAAAAGTTCGGTGGTTTCTAATAAAGTTAAACATATATGTTCCACACATCTCAGCATGTCTTTCTTAAGTATTTCTCTGAGAGAAATAAAACCTCATGCTTTCACAAAATCCTGCATGTGACTGTTTATACTAGCTTTATTCACAAGTGCTGAACAAATCCCAAACTATAAACAACACATTGTTGCTTTACTTTAAAGGAGCCTGGAGGCAGTGGTGCATGAGGCCGGGGTCTCCCAACTCTCATCACCCTCACCCTTAGCTTTTCAGAACAATTGGAGAATTGGTAGGAGCTGAAATGAGCACCATTCTAAGACAATCATTTAAGGGAAGACTGGTGTGGTGGATAGATACATAAACGGACTCAGCATACATTTTGGCCTCCTAGTGATTTCTTGTGCCACAGAGATGGAGAGTCACACGATACATTTCCAAAATTCCTTATATCTAGGTTTGTGGTTTAGTTTACACAGTCAGATGAACTTGCAGACAACAAGGACTGACTGAAGTGGAAAGAGAAGCAAGTCTTTCGGCTTCCATGTTGCTGATTGGGTTTTAGCGATGCTAACTGGTCCAAAGCCAGCGGCTATAGCTTATGTTTCCAAATCAAGGGTTGGCTTCCTGATGTTGGCAAGATCATTAACATCCTTGAACCCTGTGGGATGGCTTTGAGAAACCAGCCTCCACATTCAGTCTAAAGCTTATTTCTTCAGTCTTCCAAGCAAATCTGAAAGCCACTTATTTCCATTTAATAAAGTCTTTTCTGCATCACCTAGCTAGGGTGAAGTGTGTCATCTATAAGTTGAACTTAGATTGATATAAACGGAAATCTCTATAACTGTCTTTGAGTGAGACCTTGCTCTGAATTGCCATATAAGTTTGAAAAACATTTCTTCCCTTAGTCATGTTTTTCTCCACTTTATCAAGCTCGATAAGATCTAATATATTGCTAAGAAAAAACCTGAATGGATGTTGTCCACTGGCGAAACAAGAAGGCCTCCAAGAAAGATAACAATGCTACCCTAGACTCTCCCGGTCAATCCTCCCCTTACTCTATTTTAATTTTCTTCAGAACATGTTTCAATACTTGATGTTGCATCAATTGATAATCACACAAATAACATAGATATAAAGTATATAAGGTAAATTTCTGATTGGGTTACATCTTTGAAGAGGGAATGAATTTCTGACCTTCTATGGAAGATAGGAAATGACTAGATTAGAATGCCTCATTTGGGACTATTTCACTTCCATGTATAACACGCATTTTGTTTGTAATAATTATTCTATTTTTAAAAAGTGATGTTTTACCCTAACTGGTTTGGCTCAATGGATAGAGCGTCGGCCTGCGGACTGAAGGGTCCCAGGTTCGATTCCAGTCAAGGGCATGTACCTTGTTTGTGGGCACATCCCCAGTGGGGCATGTGCAGGAGGCAGCTGATCGATGTCTCTCTCTCATCGATGTTTCTAACTCTCTATCCCTCTCCCTTCCTCTCTGTAAAAAATCAATAAAAATATATTTTTTTTAAAAAGTGATGTTTTATGTCTTGGTTGAAATGGGCCATTCAACAACTATCCCTGGAAAGAAATTATAATGGACAACCACATTATTCTACAATTTTATAGCAATACAAATGTTTCCATTTCAAAGAAACAGGTATCACCAATATACATGCTGTTGAAATTTGTTTAAAAGGTAAAATCCTAAGTCTCACACAGCTATAAAACAAACATATGTTAAAGATTGTATTTAACTGATTAAATGGGGACCTGGTTTAGATATTATAATCAGTTCAAAGGAAAAGTTGTGACAATCCCGCAATTTATATAACTGAATATTTTTTATAGTATTTACTACATTATGGTTTGGTTTTAATATAAGTCTTATATTTATTTGTTTGCCTATATCCCTACTCGGGTGTAAACTCTAAGGAAAAAAAAGACCATTTTATTTTTAACACCATATTCCTAGAACCTGGAAAAGGGCCTGGTAAATATTTGCTGAATGAATGAATAAATGAATGGATGGAAAGTTTCTCATAATCCAGCCTCCAGCCCCTTACACACATTTACATTTAGTAACCAACCTATTGCTAACAAATTTTCAGTAAGAAACTTGATTCTGTGCACATGGGCATTTGTATAACACTTCTATAACATGTGCTTTCTATAACAGCCACTGTGAGAATTTTATCTCGGCTTCCTTGGTGGTCAGCTCAGCTACTTTATGCTAGAAGTTGATGTTGTGCACAGATACTTTATTTGGCTTTAAAAATGTCAATGAAGCTTTTTAATAGATTGGAAACATTTGAAAATCAGAGTATTTTCCCTAAAAAATTGATATTTCTGGTTTCTGTTGAACAATTTGATATTGCAACACTGGACTTATAATTGTTCGTGACAGCCATTAGCTATATCTGAAGAACTGCTCTACCTGTAGACAGGACATGTATTTCTGGCCTTCTTCCCTCATTTATGTCACCTGCTTGTCCCCTGGAGGCATTTGAATGTTTGACCCCTGCTGTAAGTCATTTTTTGGCAGGTGCAGCTTTCTTTTTTTTGCTCTGATTTGCATTTTCAGAATGTAGACAAAAGTAGTGTAAGTAGTTGACAGGGTCATGTGACTGCTTATTGAAGAAATGGAGTCTCTGTTATCGCATCCCTATTAAAACCATATATCTGGAGGAACACAGCATAAAATGTGAGTTAATGTTATATAAAAATCATATTATACACCTTCCTCCTTGGAAATACTCATGTCTCCATTTCACCTGCAGTATTCAAATCATAATGTGTTAATGGGTAAAAAAATATTTTTATATATTTATTATGGTAAGAAATTACTCCTGACTCATCTTACTTTTTATGCTTTATGTTTGAATGATATATTCATTTTGCATCACATGTGTGTGAAAATTCTGAAACATATTTTAATTCAGTTAATGTAGTAGTGAGAGAGCTGTTATATAGACCTCATCAATAATTACACAGAAGGGTCTGTTACTAACAGATGCTACAACAGTATAAACAAAATGTTTTGTTTAGAGTTCTTTTTAACTTTACATATTTAATTTTAATAATATTTTAGTTGAGTTATCATCATTTATAGAACTGCAAATTTAGTTTTAAACATACACAGCATGAAACTTTTATAGTTATGAAATATATACTATCTCAGGGCACAGTTATCCATGAATTGATTAGTTATGGACAGTGAACAATCTAAAATTCTTGACATTCTTGACAGAAAAAAATGCAAAATTAGGTGTGAATAATCTGATTTCTTAAAATGTGTTTTTATTGCCCTGACCGGTTTGGCTCAGTGGATAGAGCGTCAGCCTGAGGACTGAAGGGTCCCAGATTCAATTCCGGTCAAGGGCATGTACCTTGGTTGCGTGCACATCCCCAGTAGGGAATGTGCAGGAGGCAGCTGAATCAATGTGTCTCTCTCATCGATGTTTCTAATTCTCTATCCCTCTCCTTCTCCCTTCCTCTCTGTAAAAAATCAATAAAATATATATTTTTAAAAATGTGTTTTTATTAATTTTAGAGAGAGAAGAAGAGGGAGAGAGTGAAAGACAGAAACATCTATGAGAGAGCTGCCTCCTGCACGTCAAGCCTGCAACCCAGGCATGTGCCCTGACTAGGAATGGAACAGGTGACCTCTCAGTGCTTGGGTCAACACTCAACCACTGAGCCACACCGGCTGGGAAATTATCTGATTTAATGAAAACATTATCTATACAGGTGAGACAAAATTGTCAGAATCAAAATCATTAGGACAATTACGTTTTATTTTACAGTATTTTCCTTTTCAAATCTTAGAGCTTATTGTTTCATAATAATAACTTACCATTTGGGGGTAGCCATTTAAAACTTTCAAGCCATTTTCATCTGACTTATTGCCTTCAATCAAATACAGAAAAGGTCATTCTCTCAACATAGTTAAACCCAATCTTTTTTAAAGAATTAGCTGCCATTCTGCATGAAATACCCACACCAATTTGCACACTGATTATAACCAATGCACCATTTGCTTAGAAGTTCTCTGAAGCAAAAGTTTACAAACAGTGTCCTTAGGCAGTACTTGGCCCTGAAAATGTAATATTTCACCTACATGGTGGTTGAAGGTTTATTTGAAATGTCTGTCAATATGTGAATATCTAGAAACATCTCAAAATAATGGATTTCTGTCTTCTTTCAAAACAATGTGAAGATCAGCACAGGGTCTGCCTACCCTCATGGAAATACTCTGCTGGAATAGGGTAGTGATGGCTTGCTTGTTAACACTCTACAGTTACTGTTTCACTGTAACAGGGGCAACCTCGGTCATTTACATTTACATTACATTCTAGTGCTGTCCTTCCAGGAGTTTCCAAACTTGATGCACATGCTAATCATGGTAGAAATTTTAAAAGTATTGATTCCTTTTACCCATATGACCAATTAAATCATAGTTTCTGAGGAAGAAGCCAGGGGATGGTTTGAAGCTCCCTGGATGATTCTAATCTATATTTGGGTTTCTGAACCAAAATTCTACAGTTTTATGAATATGTTCTAACTCACTGGGACGCAAAAAGGGGTCAGTCACATCATCTGCATCTCCTAGGAGATTGTAAAAAGTGCACATTGCATGGCTCATGCCAGATCTACAAAATCAAACTCTGCTGAGATGGAGCCCAGGAAATAGTCTAACACACTTTCCAAGATCTACAAGTGAAAGTATCGTATCTTTGACCTTTTCTCTTTTACTCAGCATCTTTTCTGAACCCTACACACATGCCCTAGTATCATCTGCTTATCTCTAATGTTCTAGTTCCTTTCAACCTAAGAGCCCACTGAAGCTGGTCTTCTACTCTAGTTCTATATGTTTCAGATTTGCCTTTAACTCTTCTGACCTTATTCAATTGAAGCTACTTTTTTTTTTTTACAGTGGTTGGGGGAGAAAAACAATTAGATATTAATTTTATTATTATGATTACTACTTTGGTTATCCTTACAGAGGATTTGGATTTCAAAGAGTGGTTGTTAATGTAGATAAATCTCAAATTTCAGGAATTTCAGTTATTATAGGGAAGATTTGGGGGCGTAAAAAGGAGATGCAAACAATTTTCCATTCAAACCTATTATCTAGTAACTGACCTAACCCTATACTATAAATTTTCACTTATATTTGTATGCCATTTTCTTTGAGCCTCATTTTATATATCTGTAAACTACAAAAGTTGTGGAAAAATCATGTTTCTTTTTGAAAACAAGAGCTCTTTCTTCAAACAAAATCTCATTATACAAAATAACTAGAAGAAAATTTAATAAATTCTATAGAGGGACACAGAGCATGGCTATTCACCAGTTTTTCCCTCCTTCTGACTTCAAACAATTAGACAGAAAAATAGAAAGAAAGAAAAAAGGAAAAGGTATTTTTAGTGAAAAAGACCCTTTTCATTATTTCCTAGATACTAATAAAATCTAACTATATGTATATTTCCACAAATTCTTTGCATTGTAGCAGCCAGAGAAATTTGATTAGTAGCACATGAGAAACGACAATTTATACAATTGAAACTGGTATCATTTTTTCTAATATATTAAAATATAGCATTTATTGAAACCAGTGTTTCAGGAAAAGTGTTACATGGTTAAAATAGATTGAAAATATCATTAAAACACTGCAATGTAGTTATTACTATCAGCATTTTTCCAAAGAGGCACAAAGGTATGTAAATTACCTAAGATCATACACCTTCTCAGAGGCAGATCCAGTCTCCTAACCAGTGCCCACCTTAATCGAAAGACCTTATTTCATTCATTGCTCGCTGCTATTGCTCATTGGGAAACACAGACTGTTTCAGACACACATTCCAGGTCATATTTTTAATGTTCCTCGTTAGAGAAGGAATATGGAGTGTGTTTTACTGCTATTGGATATAGTATATTGAAGTAGGCCAGACCACCCATTGGAGTCAGTTTTAGTTCTAGCAAATACTCTATTTTCTCGCTTACAAAATAAAATTATAATCATTACTTTGCAGAATTGTTAGAAGTAGAAAAATATAACATTGGTAGGGAAGAAGAATGCCTGGCATATAAAACATGTTTAAAATGTTAGTTTCATTTCTCTCTACCTCATTTTCCATTGGCTTGGTGCCATGACAATAAATAAGACTTAAACATTTCATGCAATTTTGATATTATTAAATGTGGGGAGGTTTAATACAAACATCATACACCTAATAGAATCATAGGAGCCCTTTTAGCTTTACAACATTATTGGCAGAACTAGAATAGATAGAGTCTAAAGTAAGAAGAGTATTTTTTTCTTTTTTGCTGGGTGGTCCATATGTTTTAGATGAGAAATAGGTTATAAAAAAGATGAAGTACTTGTCAAATAAAAAAGATTAATTAATAATAATGCTATAAAAGCTAAATCTCAACAAATAAATTTGCCCTCAAATGAAACTAAATGTTTGTATCCCTATGTTCTTCACTTTTCAAATTCTTCCCAAAGATTATGCATGCAGAATAAAAAAAATTAGCTTTCTGAGTGTTTGAAGAAAAGAGGACTAAATCAGAATAAATATATTCTCCTTTCAATAATAAATAATTTTTCTATAATTTACAAATACTCCTTAGTAGGTTTTATTCTTCTTGATTAAACTGGTAATTTTTCAGCCACTTTGGAAGATAGTTCCTTAGAAAACTAAACATACTTTTACCACATAATCCAGTAATTGTGCTCCTTAATCTTTACCCAAAGGAGTTGGGAAATTACGTCCACACAAAAACCTGCACATGGATGAGTAAGACAACAAAAGGATTTAACAACAAGTGAAATTGGGGCATCAGTCATGGTGTGGAGTTGAAAAAGCCAGAGAACTGAAGGCAAATTTAGTGAATTCTGAGATCTCCTAGAGATTGTCTATTCTACAGAACAAATGCATCTCCTTGTAACAAGGACGACTACATAAAGCAGCTCACCATGTCATATGGAAATTCTGCACCTTCCTGTGGTGACTGAATCAGTGCAAAGAGGGTTTATTCACATATAAACAAAATGAAGCAACAGCTTAGTTACCAAATCTCCCAGTTTACTCCATTTGATAGCTTAAAATGCTAACCCTCCCAACACATGTAAACACCTAGAAATGACAGCAAAATATAACAAAATTGTCTTTTACATGTACTCTTGAGCATAGAAAAGAATCCCAGGTGTCAAAAATTAAGAAGAAACTGAAAGAGAATTAGATGAAAGCTTAAGTATTTGTAGTAAAAAACAAACAAACAAACAAAAAAAATTCCTAAAATGGATAAATAAAATTAAAGCAATATAGTTACATTGCAGTATTTTGTTGTGACACCATCTATACTTAAAAAAAAAATCTTACACAATATCCACAAGTAGGAAACATTATTCATCCAGGAAAAATAATTAAATTAATTTGAGCTTTATAACAATGGTAGATACTGGTTACATTTAAACATAAGGAATGAAAAGATTGAAAATGTATATTCCAATCTTATGAAATAAAAAAATTAATAAAAACAAAAATACCTAATAACAATTTCACCAATGCAAAAGATCAATGAAAGATAAAGATCAGAGGAAATAAAAACCCAAATCAAAGGGATAGAAATAGCAACAAAAATATTATAAATTACAAGAAATATAAATGAGTTAAATGAACTGGCTAAAAACTGTTGCTTCTCAAACTGGTATAAAACAAAAATAAAATATGAATACAAAACATTTGTGAGCAATAAAAAAACAAAACATGTACACAAAATGAATGAAAACTCAGGGACAAAAACACATAAACTAGGCAAAAAAATAAGCAAAAGAGTTGAAAAGAAAGAAAACAACAGATGTGGCATACTCAATGTTTTATGAGTTTGAGAAGAATGTGCATTCTGCTATTTTGAATGGAGTATTCTATAAATATCAATTAGAATAAGTTGATTAATAGTGCTGTTCAAATAATCTATAGCCATGCTGATTTTCTGCCTCTTTCATATATCAGTTACTGACAGGTCTGTTGAAATCTTCAACTATAACAGTGGATTTGTTTATGTCTCCTTGTGATTCTACATATTTTACCTCTTACATTCTGACTAGAGGCCCGGTGCACGAGATTCGTGCATGGGGGGTGGGAGGTGGTCCCCTCAGCCAAGCCTGTACCCTCTCTAATCTGGGAACCCTTGGGGGATGTCCAACTGCCGGTTTAGGGGATCGGGCCTAAACCGGCAGTCAGACATCCCTCTCACAATCTTGGACTGCTGGCCCCTAACCACTCACCTGCCTGCCTGCCTGATCATCCCTAACCGACTCCCCTGCCAGCCTGATCACCCTGAACCGCCTCTGCCTGCCAGCCTGATCACTCCTCACTGCCTCCTCCTGCCAGCCTGGTCACCCCTCACTGCCCCCACTGCCGGCCTGGTCACCCCCAACTGCCCCACCCACCAGCCTGGTTGCCCCCAACTGTCACCCCTGCCAGCCTGGTCTCCCCATGCAGCCTGCTGTTCAGTCATTTGGTCACCCCTCACTGCCCCCCCTGCCAGCCTGGGCTCCCCATGCAGCCTGCTGGTCAGTCATTTGGTCGTCCCTCACTAATCCCCCTGCGAGCCTGATCGCCCCATGCAGCCTGTTTGGTCGTCCATTCGGTTGTTTTGGTTACAACAGTCGCTTAGGCTTTTACAGAGATAGATGCTCTTTTGTTAGGTGTATAAACATTTAAGATTGCTCTGCTTTCTTGAAAAAATGGACCATGTTGGAATTATGTAATGCCTCTTTGTCCCTGATAACTTTCCTTGTTCTGAATTTTGTGTTATTTGAAATTAACCCAACTTCCCCAGCTTTCTTTTGATTACTGTTAACATGATATATCTTTCTCCATCCTTTTACTTTTGACTTGTCTTTACTTTTAAAGTGGATTTATTGTAGACAAACTATAGGTGATCTTGTTTTCTATCCATTCTAATAGACACTGTCTTTTTATTGGTATATTAAGACTACTCACATTTACAATGATTATTTGATATAGTTGGATTAACATCTACCCTTTATCTCATTTCTCTGATAAATTTTAGGAGTTCTTGATTTTCAGTGTTTCACCTTTGTTCTTGTTTTGAGAGTAAGCATCATTACTTCTAAGCCATTTACATATCAAAGTGATAACTAGAAAACTCCTCTTCATTTATTTTTTAAATAATTTGAAATTATACACAACAAAAGAATATATTCTCTTTAAAACTAAATAAAATGTTACAAATAAAACAAATTCCTTTTTTACCCTCTTTCTCCAACTGCCAAGCACACTGCTCTATCATTTTCCCAGAAGTTATTGTTACCAATTTGATGTATCTCCATTTAGACACTTTTTCTATATATTTATATACATAGAAAATGTATACATATAAATATATACATAAATATATCCCAGACATGGAGGAGCCTTAAATGTACCTTACTGAGTGAAAGAAGCCAATCTGCAAAGTGTACATACTATATGACATTCTGGAAAAGGCAAAACTATGCAGACAGTAAAAAGATAAGTGGTTGCCAAGGGGTAGGGTTGGGGTTGTGGGAATTTGGTAGGGAGGGCTGAACAGGTGAACACAGAGGATTTTTAGGGCTGTGAAAATATCTATATGATAATCATAATGATAGATAATGTCCTTATATGTGTGTCCAAAGCCACAGAATATACACACCAAGAATGAAGATAATATAAACTATAGACTTTGGGTGATTATGTATCAATGTAGGTTCATTGACCTACATTGTGACCAGTTGTGTTTTTGACTTAAAACTCCTCTAAAGAAAGAAAGTTTTTAAAAATATATATGGCAGTCTACGGCCATACCACCCTGAACGCGCCCAATCTTGTCTGATCTCGAAAAATATATATGGCAAAAAAGCCCCATATTTATTATCATTATGCATATTTTACACATCATCTGTATATTGTAACTATTTCTGTAACCAAATTGTTTTCTTTCTACATTAGGTTTTAGAGATAGTAACACAGAGACTTGATTCATTTTAAGTTTTTTAATTATAGCCTTTTTCTATTCTCCTATTGGGAAATTTAAGCTATTTCCAAGTTTTCTCTATTATAATTGATGCTCCAGTGGAAATCCTTGTAATTGCAACCTTATCTTATTAGGAGGTGAATTTTCAACAGAAGCAAACAAATAAATCTTTCCAAGAGTTTTGGAAAAGGGTTTCAATGACCTTTGGCTCTAAGAGAATCCAGATGATAGTCCGAAAATAATTCAGGGCCATTCTGTTATATTAGCTTTTCTCAAAGTAAGGATCCTGATCTAATCTGGAACTCTTTCAATCAATACTATCTGCACACTAATCATGAAAGGCACTTGTTTTAGATATTTTCATAAGAAACTTGTAACTCTATCAAGTAAAAATTATTAATGGACACTAGTTATAGAAAGAGGCATTTATGATAAAGTAATAATGTACTACAATTGAATAATACATATAAAATGTCTGTTATATAGCCAAAAGTAATGAGTAGATCCTGATTACTAAAAGACATTTATTACAAACAGGAGTAAAATATTTTATATTAATAAAAGAATAAAGTAGAATTTGGATCATAAACAGAAGTATTGGTTCTTAATATATGCTCACTTTAAATAAAACATGATGACCTCAGATTATATTTAAAACCCTTCATAAGAATATTTAGCATCAAAGCAGGTGACAAAGTACCCAAAATAAAAAGTCAATAGAACCAAATTTTCTGAAAACTTGAAACCATTTGCCTGTCAGAACTGAGGACATTTTAAATACCATACTCTCTTTAGATTGTTTATTATGCTTTTATTTGATTTGGTTTGGTTTAATCACAAGACTAAAAGTAATTGTTAGCATTTCCAGGCAACTAGGAGGGATTAACTTGGCTGAACTGGCCACTTCTGAGTGGAAATGTTTTTGAACTGGAGAACAAAAAAAAAATGGCACATTTTTCTTTCGAATGTAAAGGAACATACTGGATGACATCTGTTTCAAAAGTCCATGAAAGAGTGACCTCAGCAGACTAGTTAGTGGCTATGTTGAGACTTAAATTTGCATACTTAATTGTTTATTTAACTGCTAGTTATTACTTTCCTCAAGGTTGATGGCACTTTTATATTCATGTTTTAGATCCTGGCAATTTATTTATTTAATCATTGGTTCCCAAGGACCAGGTTGTAAAATGCTATTTAAGAGGCAATGTAACAACTCAAAATCAATGAAAATGCTGAACAAGGAAAGAGTATACCATTATCTCACTAGCCTTGTAGAAAAATTCTTAACTTTTTCCCAATTTCTCTCTAGCCTCTGCCACATGCACAAGTACTTGTTTTTTCTTCTTTCCCTAAATATTTAGCAGTTTTACAATGACCCTCACAAATGTGTGATTTTTTTTCTTTCTAATTTCTTTCCATCTTTTAATCCTTTCAGTCTTCAGTATTCTTTTCCATCTCCCATCAACTTCTCTGAATGCCATAGAGGTAACAATTGTGTAGGCAGTAAGCCTTCCTGCCAAAAAATCAGGCTAAACCTCTTGTGGAATGGTTTCCATAGAATGTTAAGCTTTCTAGGAGATGTCATTTCAAATATAGTAACTTTTCATCTAAGCTTTGTTCTTTTCCCCCACTCTTGCCTCCACCCTCCTCCACTTATATAAAACTCCCCATACCTCTACCCAACAAAAGTAAAATAAAATAAAATAAAACAAAACTCAGAATAGGGAATGGAACAGAAATACTGACAACCCAAAAGGACATAAAATACAGGAAGTAGGGGCACAGCTTACAACAAAGGCTTTTAAATGTCTAGAAATCATGAAATGAAAGACATGGACATCAGGGTGATGAAGGTCCTAGAGCTCTGTCAGAAGAACTCTATGCATAGCCTCTGAAAAGAAAAAGAACCAGTCGCATCTATTGAGGAGAGGGTGCGGAAGTGGATTGGAACAGTGAAACCCTCCAGAATTTACCTGAAGGAGGCTGCTCTGGTAATCACAAAGGTCACTGACCCTAAATTAAAGGTCTATTCTCTGCACTTCTCTTAGCTCTCATTTTTAGAATTGGACTTTACCATTCCATCCTTCTGATGTTAAGAACTTGGCAGGGAAAATGGCCCCTGCCAAAGCTTTCAACATGACACACTGTTGAAAACTGACACGGGAGATTAGAGAAATGATAGGTGGGACCATCATCTAAAACTATAAAATAGCATGGAGTCAAATCATTGAAAGAGGTGAAAAATACTCTGTATATTCCAAAATGCTATAAACATTTTGTTTATTAATATTATTACTCATTATCAGTGCATCTTAACAATCCATTGACCATTCTCTGCTAACTTCTAAGTCAGTGGTTCTCAAATTTATTGGCTTCAGGACATTTTACACTTTGAAAATTAGTAAAAAGCCCTAAGAGCCCTTGTTTATGTTGGCTATATATACATGTCAATATTTACTATCTTTTAAGTTCAAACAGCAATGTAAAAATTATTTATTAATTTAGCTTAAAATAACAATAAGTCCATTTCAGGTTAAGGTAAACAACATACTTTTATGAAGAATAACTATTTTACAATACCCCATAACATTTTGAGAAGAATGGTATTGCTTTACATTTTTTAAAAAGCTGTTTAATGCCTAGCTTAATAGAAGACAGCTAGATTCTCAAATTATTCTGAATTCAGTCTGTTGTGATATGACATGTCACACAGTCTCTGGAAAACTAAGGTATATGTTCATGACAGAATAAGATAATGACTAATAATGGCTTATCATTATTATGACAATTATTTTGATCTCCTGAACTCCTGAAAGTATCTTAGGGATCTAGCATTTGAGAATGAATCTCTGCCCAAAGTCATTGTAGTTCCCAGACCAGCCCACATTTCTAACATGAAAGAATATAATTTAGTTGTTGTCCTTTTCTCTTCAATGAAAACACATCACAACAATGATATTAATCCTTGAGAAAGGAAATTGAAAGTTTTTTATCTGCCCTCTAAATCTTAAAAGTTGTTTTGTAAGAACATACAAATTATAACAATTCTAATGTAGATCAATTTTATTTATATATATATATATATATATATATATATATATATATATATAGTGGGACAAAAGTAGGTTTACAGTTGTGAGTATGTGAAACAAGAGTTTATTCTTGTATTATTATTATTCATTAATTATTGTATTATTTTCCATATGAACAACTGTAAATTTGCTTTTGATCTGACCTATGTATATCTATAGTTGGTCTATGTTAGAGTAGATATATTTATTTAAATTTCATAATAATTTATTTAAATTTCAAAATAATTTATTTAAATGTCATAATAATTTACTACATAAGTAAAGAAGGCAATGTTCTTATGACCATTTTAGTTATGATAAAACTGAGCCTCTGCAAGGAAAAATGGCTTCTCCAATTACAATGAATTTATGCATCTAGTTAAATTGAGAGAGTTAAATGGAGTTGAATATTGTGCTACCAGTGAAGAATGCTCAACAAAGTGATTTGACACGAAGAAAAAGAGGGAAAAGGGGAGAGGAGGAGAAGGGAGGGGAGAAAAGAGAAGAGGAAAAAATAGTTTATAATTTTTGGTTCTATATTATATGGTTCTGTCTGCTATTGACATTGAACTTCACTTCTTAGAATTTCCCTTATAAAACGGCGAGAGTAGAATCAGACAAACTAAAAGTTTCTCTTACGCCAACATTTATAAAATTAAGAGGATAAGTTTTTGACTCTTAGTTATTTGTCCCTCAGCTCTCTATAAAAAGTAATTAAACTATCAATATTTGAGTAGGTTTCTTTTTATTTTCTCTGTTGTCCTATTTTCAAACCTTATCTTCATTAATATTTTGCTGCTCTTCAGGGCAATCAGTGGGGACTGACCCCAGTGTGGCTAACTGAGGGCAGAATCACTAACTAGATCATCAGTCACTCCTTGTGTCCCTGAGACAGAAGAAACCCAAGCAGTAAAACTTACACTAACTTCTCTTTGGTGAATACTGAAATAACTCAGAATAAGCAAGTTCAAGCTGGAATTTATGATGAGGCAAAGTCCATTAGTGCTCCAGCAAACTCATGTGAATTCTGGGAGGGTTTTAGGGACTGAACTAAGCCTTCTAATTATCTTTAGACTGAATCACATTAGAAATTGAGCTCTATTCCCCCCTGTACCAGCCAGGCAGGCTCTCAGGCTGTAAGATGCTTTGGGAGGAGTGTTAACCCTTCAGGGCCTGCGAGGTCCTACTTTGGATGGATTGACATTTAGCAGTAAAGACCTCCCATTTCAGACAAATACCTCTGGGTCTTTCCTGATACATATAGGCTAATGTGCTTTCCCCCTCCCCCCTAGAAAAGTTACGCACTTCTATTAACACAAGACTGGCAGCTACTTTTGTCTCTTGCACAATTCCGCTTACCACCTAGTGCAGAAAATTTTCAGACCTTGCTTCATGCTAATTTTTGGCTCTATTGTTGTGGAATCCCTCACTAACATATTTCAGTTTGCATATGTTCTTAATAGACAGCAAATTCAGTAGGACAAACACAGAAATTTAGGTCTTCTTCCAAGAAATCGTTTACAGCTGCTCAAATATTATTTTTATCAGAGGCACTATCAAGATCTTCTCTTTCTCCTAAGCCAAATTTCAAGGTCAAGTTCTGATCTGTTTGTTTCCCTAGGCACATCATCTTCTCCAACATAAAACTATTCAGATAGGCTTATTTTCTTTCCCATTACTAAATATCCTGCTTCAATCCTCAATAATGCAGCTCTTGAATGGGAAAAAAAATTATCTTCTGTTGAGCTTGACACACCAAATCTTCCAAGTTACTGATACATTCATTTCCATTCCTGTTCTGGCTACGCCATGCTACTTTCCTATACTTTGACTTTGATGCCTGGTGCCCTGTTATTTTGCAGATCAAATTAATGACTGCAATTTCAGTGCAGAATTACAGTACTCTTCTTTCAGGATTTATTTCAAGTAATAATAGTAGCAGTTTTATTATTATTATTTAGAACACATATTAAGTAGTGTTGTTAAATATTTTAGATAAAACTACATATGTATCTATTTATCAAAACATAAAGAAAAATACACATTTATAAGAAAAGACAAATATTAAAGCTTCTTTGTAACTATAAAATGAATTATTTTCTGCTCCCTGGTCCTGCTGCTTCTTGGACTCTGATCCTTTCTGCAACCAGGTCATTCTTGCTGCCATGATCTCTGATGGAGTTAGTCTTATTTGCTTAGATAACTTTCTGCTCTGTCCAGTGACATTAAATGAAGTTTCTAAGACTAGCACATTTAGAAATAGCACTGATTTTTCTCCTCCAGGAAGAATGGTCCTGCCCACAGTAAAACAAATTCCCTTCCCCAGTAAAGGCAAAAGTAAGAGTTCTTCCTGCCTCTGTTATGGTGGGTGGGGGTCAGGCTGCAGGAACAGAAAACTGATGGGAAATAGGATGATTAGTTCTAAGAACTAAGAAGTAAAGATGGCTTGAGAGGGTTGGCATTTGTCAGAGATGCAGGAACGATATTGCAGATGGACAACCTGCTGAGGGGTGTCTTTAATAACAATGTTATATCCACAGAGATGGATATAACATTTGTGTTTTGGTATTTTAAAAACCATGACACAACAGAAGACCTTAAAACCAGTAACAGATATTTTAATCACTAGATCAAAGCTAAACTAATAATTCCAATTCTCTCTGTGATATTGCTATTAATGCCTACCTTTGATAAATTAAGAAAACTAACAATTAAAGAGGTTAAATTGCCCAACATCACATAGTTATCAAATATCAGATATGAAGTTAAGCATAGCCTTACGCCCTTCACAGAACTCCCCCGTCCCCATCAGTTCAGCTTTGATTATGTTGAAATTAGGTAAGACATTGGAGACGTATTGTACAGTTGGCTATCAATCCAGAGCTGTGGAGTAAGACATAGACTGGTGATAGAGACCTGGGTTTATCAGAATGTAATTGATAATTAAAGATGGGGAATTGTACAATATCACCAGAAAAAGGTGAGAAAGAATATTATGCTCATAAGTATATATTAAGTACAAAAACTGGTTCATTTCTGTTTTAATCACAATCATTGAAGGGAGAAGGTAAGCAGTTTATCTGCAATAATGTTCTATATACAAACTAGAGAACCTGTTTCCATGAAAACTGTTCTGAAGTTTGTCATCAAAATCAGTCAGTTATTTCATTCTCTTTCTTTTATTGGAGGGTAGAGTCCAGGAGAAAAGGCATATCCTTTTATTTTTACAAGTTAGACAAAAAAGTATTGTATCTCAAAGATGCTTAATTTTCAGAGTATTATTTGAGAAATTTAAAATAAAAATAGCCAAGCAGTCATCACACAACAATCTCCTATTTTAATAAAAAGTCATAATTTCTACATCTTTTCTACAACAGATAATACATTTTGATGCTATTAACTCTGTAGAACAAGCATGTCAAACTCGTGGCAAGCAGGCCACAAAATGAGGCATGTGGCCTGCCAGTCGTGAGTTTGACATGCTTGCTGTAGAATAATTTCTTTAAGTAAGATCCTGGGTCAAAGATTATGTAAAATATTTATTTAAATGAAACTGCTAGATTTCTTACACGAAAATATTGTGACTACTCAGCCTCTAACCAATAATATAATGAAGCACAAATATCTTTGCCTTTTGTCCAACACTTAATTCAGAAACTTTATTTAAACATTTCCCAATCTAATGAGCTTTGGGTGAAGCTGGGATCATTATTTGGTTGTACTATTATTACTTTAGTTCTTTTTTCATAAGAACCAGAGTATACATTAATTGACCATTTTGATCTCTTATGTGTATTACTTGTATGTGTCCATTTATCTATGAGAAATTGATAATAGGGATATCTTAATTTTTAAAAAAATAACTTATAAGGTTTTTCATGTAATTTGTATGATAAATCTCTCTATCACCATCTTGCTGCCTTCCTGTAGGGGAATTCAGTGCATAGGCAATTATTCTGATGTCTCATATAATTGTTTTTATTTATACCATCTTACTCTTATTATATATATATTACTCATATTATATATTATATCTATCTGTTATCCCATTCTTATTTTGCTGGATCCATCAAAAATTTTTTTGTTCCCTTGCGTTACCTACCTCACTGTCAGGAGTCATAATTTAACTCACATGTTTTTATTTTTATATTAATATGAATAACAATTATTCACCAAGATATTTTACATCATCTCTTGACTAGTACCTAGGAGAGTGAAGCCCATCATCTTTTCCTTCTCCAGATATCTATGGTGAACTCTTACATATCTTTTACTTTCCACCAACAGTTCTGTTGCTGCTTTTTTGTTGTTGTTATTGATAATATTACAGATATCTCCCATTTTCCCCCTCTTATCCCCCTCCTCCCAGCCCCTACCCACTCACTCCCATCTTCACTACCATATTGCCCATGTCCATGGGCTATGCATATCCTATATAATAATAGAGAAACATGGTAATTAACCGTAACTTCGTTACCCTTCCCATTGGCTAATCAGCAAGATATGCAAATTAACTGCCAACCAAGATGGTGGCTGGCAGCCAGGCAGCTAAAGCAAACAGGAGGCTTGCTTGCTCCAGTGATGGAGGAAGCCAAGGATCCCCGCCTGCCACTGCCAGCCTCTGAGCTGCACTCTAAGAAACAATGTTGCAATTATAGAAGCTAAACAAACCCCAGAAACCTGCTTTCAGCCAGCCAGGCCTCAGAACTGGAGTTGCAACAGTGTTTCAATTATAGAAGCCAAACAAACCCAGATACCTGCTTTCAGCAGCCGAGGTCTAAGAGCTGGAGCCAAGCCTCAGAGCTAAAGCTGGCTCTCCGTTCCAGTGACAGCCATAGAAGGTAAACAAATCCTAGAATAAAAAAAAAGAAAAAAGAAAAAAAGGAGAGGTTGGGAGCTTCAGTCACCCGCCAGCCTGAAAACAGCCCTCAGCCCCTCACCCAGACTGGCCAGGCACCCCAGTGGGGACCCCCACCCTGAAGGGGGTGTGACCAGCTGCAAACAGCCATCATCCCCTCATCCAGGCTGGCCAGGCACCCAAGCGGGACCCCCACCCTGATTCAGGACACCCTTCAGGGCAAACCAGCTGGCCCCCACCCATGCACCAGGCCTCTATCCTATATAGTAAAAGGGTAATATACAAACTGACCCTAACAGAAGAAGGACTGGGAATGACTGGTCACTATGACACACACTGACCACCAGGGGGCAGACGCTCAATGCAGGAGCTGCCCTCTGGTGGTCAGGGCCCTCTCACATGGGAGGAGCTCTGCTCAGCCACAAGCCAGGCTGATGGCTGCCAGTACAGCGGTGGTGGAGGGAGCCTCTCCTGCCTCCTCAGCAGCGCTAAGCATGTCTGACTGCAGTTTAGGCCTGCTCCCCGCTGGCAAGTGGACATCCCCCGAGGGCTGCCGGGCTGCCAGAGGGATGTCTGATTGCCATCTTAGGCCCAATCCCCCGGGAGGCGGGCCAAAGCCAGCAGGTGGTCATCCCCTGAGGGGTCCCAGACTGCGAGAGGGCACAGGCCGGGCTGAGGACCCCTCCCTACCCCCGAGTGCACAAATTTTTGTGCACCAGGCCTCTAGTCTATATATATAAAAGCCTAAGCGACCTTTATGATGGAATGACTGGAATGACTGGTCACTATAACATGCACTGACCACCAGGGGGCAGATGCTCAACGCAGGAGCTGTCCCCAGCCCACAGTCCCCAGTTTCAGATGGGGCCTGCTGGCCAACCTCCCAGGTCCCTCCCCCTGTCCCTGCCCCCTGCTGGCAGGCCTCAATTGGCCCACCACCTGCCCACCTCGGTGGCAGTTGGCCCATTCCCTTGGCAGGCAGGCCCTGATCACCAGATTGGGGCAGGGCTCTGGGCTGGGACAGAGAACTGGGGGATGAGTGGCAGTGGACACAGGCAGCAAGGGAAGGAGGAGGGGAGGAGGTGGGGAACCTGATCAGCCCTGATCGCCAGCTGGGCTTAGGGACCCCACCTGTGCACCAGGCCTCTAGTTAGTATATAAGTTCTTTAGTTTATCTCTTCTCTTTGCCCCAACTCCACACTGAGGTATGTCAGTCTATTCCATCCCTTCATTGCTTCTGGTCTCATTTTGTTGGTCAATTCATTTTGTTCATTAGAGTCAACACATAAGTGAGATCATGTGATATTTGTCTTTCTCATATTGGCTTATTTAACTTAGCATAATATTTTCCAGGTCCATCCATGCTGTTTCTTTTGCTGCTTTGACCAGGAAAATGTTTATGAGAAAGAGAGGGGAAACAGATATACACATTGATGGTCTTGTTCTTTCTTTTAAATGATAATTTCAATGAAGATTTTTAAAACTCCAAATGTTTCAAATAATTTGTAAAATAAATGCTTTAACATAAATGTTGTAGCACATTGAGTAGCTGTTTATTGAAGAACCAAGAATTCATTCACTTATGCATTTATTCCACAGTACATATCTGGGACTAATAAAGACAAATTGCTAGTTGTACATACTAAAAATGAAAATTTCAAAAAAAAAAAGTCTCTTATTGTTTCCTGCCTTGAAAAGAATGAGGAATTGACATAAATTAAATTTTAGTAAATTAAAAATGGTAGTTTGTATAAGAAGATTTAATCATGTGTTACAGAAAATCTGAGAATGGAGAAATCACTGCTAGACCACTATATAAGAGAAGTAATAGAATAAATGAATGAGATTTGTCTGTGATAAGGCTCTAGGGCAGGGGTCCTCAAACTACGGCCCGCGGGCCACATGCAAATACAAATAATTGTATTTGTTCCCGTTTTGTTTTTTTACTTCAAAATAAGATATGTGCAGTGTGCATAGGAATTTGTTCATAGTTTTTTTTTAAACTATAGTCCGGCCCTCCAACGGTCTGAGGGACAGTGAACTAGCCCCCTGTTTAAAAAGTTTGAGGACCCCTGCTCTAGGGTAAAGCTCCAGGTTTCACAAAATATTATGGATCTAGGAGAAAGAGAGGTTTTCAAATTTATTAAAGTAGGAGAAATGCTATAGAATACAGTAGATTCGGGTCATAAAGGGCCTAGATGCCACCCACAGGGCTCCTAGGAATTTTTAAATAAGTAGGCTGCCCTTGACACTGATCCCTCATCTTTTAAAAGCCTTTAGGATCTTTTATAATCATTTTTCTATATCCAGTCCAATTGTACATAAAGTTTCTTCTTAAATATTTTTATTTTCTTCCCTTCCTATTCTCCCTATTGATTTCCCTTTCTAGCATTCTTAAAAATACTTACCTATGTATACCAATGTTATAACTAAACTTTTTAACTTTCCAACCCATCTTGTATATTTAATAGAGGCCCAGTGCACGGATTCATGCACCGGTGGGGTCCCTCAGCCTGGCCTGCACCCTCTCGCAACCCAGGATCCCACAGGGGATGTCAGACTGCTGGTTTTGGCCTGATCCCCGCAGGCCAGGGTAAGGGGATTGGGCTGAAACTGGCAGTCTGACATCCCCCAAGGGATGTAGTAGTGTATGAAGCGCAGGTGGCCAGGGAGGAGCCCGAGCCCAGGCCAGGCACTGCACTGCTCCCACTCATCCTGCTGCGCCTGCCGCCACTGCTGCTCAGTTCTGCTGCAGTGGAGACGGAAGAGACTCGTGCAGCTGCAGGTGCACTCACCAGTCGTGAGCCCAGCATCTGGCACCAGTCGGTCATCTGAGCAGCGCTCCTGCTGTGGAAGCACACTGACCACCAGGGGCAGCTCCTGCATTGAGCCTCTTCCCCCTGGTGGTCAGTGTGTGTCATAGTGACCGGTTGACCTGTCATTTCAGTCATTCGGTAGTTGTCACTTAGGCTTTTATATATATAGATGCTTACAAAGATTTCCAATGTCTATCGACTAAATACAATGACATAGTGAGCCAACCATGAATTGAGAATGCCTGCAATCTCATCTCAGTTTTACAATAATGTATTCCAATTTAAAAATCTAAAGTAAAAAAAATATATAATAAAATAAAAATCTAAACTCACTTAATGATTTTATACATTTGCTTCACCTTAAAAGTGATAATATTAATACTTGTTAAATAAAATAAGATTAATGTGTATGTTTCAGAAAATGTAACTTGTTGGTTATTATAATGTAAATTTTATTCTGTTTTTAGAAGACACTGCAAAACTAAGTTTCCAAATTTTCTAACAGATTCTTTCCAACCCAGGTTTCAGAGACAGTGTCTATTATCTCTCCTCACCAACTGCTCCTTCAACAGTCCTCTCAGCTGTTCCTGTGGCAAGCACTAGTGCAGCCAATTTTGTTTTCCTTCTAATAATGTTACATCCTATTAAACCATATCAATGTGCCATCAATATTTTCTAGTCTTCACACATTATCCTGAGATGGGTTATTTTTTTCACCTGTTTCTTTGCATTGCCAACATTACTCTGAGTCCAAAAGATCACACCTGTGCAATTTGGAAGGCATCCAATAAACTCTGTAGAATTTTAAATTATACTTTCTCTAATTTAGCTCCTTTGATATAGTATCAATGGAGTCAAGTAGTCTATTCCATTGATTTTTTTTCACTCTATTTTTACATTTAATCCCCCATAACATTTTTCTTTCCATGGCTTACCCAATTCTGCTAGGATATATTCTTCTTTTAAAAATAATGTATATTTTTTATTTTATTTTATTTTTTTAAAATATATTTTATTGATTTTTTACAGAGAGGAAGGGAGAGAGAGAGAGTTAGAAACATCAATGAGAGAGGAACACCGACCAGCTGCCTCCTGCACATCTCCCACTGGGGATGTGCCCGCAACCCAGGTACATGCCCTTGACCGGAATCGAACCTGGGACCTTTCAGTCCGCAGGCCAACGCTCTATCCACTGAGCCAAACCGGTTTTGGCAAAAAATAATGTATATTTTTTAAACTGGTGTGTATTCCCTCATAATTCACATTTTTGCAATTTTAAAGCAACAGTAGACATATTATTCTAAATTCTAACTAACTAGATGTGATTGTTAATCAGTATGTGTATGTGTATATATATATATATATATAAATATATTAATTATGACAAGATATAATAAGCTTTTTAACTATTGGAAAACAAGTAAAATACATTGAAAGAAAATTGTGTCTCAAAGCTGTTTAATATATTCTTTCTTCTAAAATTTACTCTTATTAATTAATTAGAAGTTTGGCTTAAATACAGTGAAAAAGTATTGCTAAATTTGGCACAGTAATATAATAATATATCTCCCCAAATTTATTATTTCTTTCCTGAACTATATAATCTTATCTGGTGAAATTTATAAATTAGGACCTTAAAACATAAATTGTTACAACTGAAAGATACAATAGATCATTTATTTTAATCACTTTATTCTATAAATAATGGTATTAGTGTACAAATGGACTTATGTACTATCCAATATCACATTTCTGGTCATTTTTTGGTAGTCTCCAGAGTTCTAGACTGGTGCTACTTTAAATACAGACTTCTCTATACCTTTTTTCTAAACTTTCTAATGAAAATGAAGATATTCATAGTTTTGTTAATCCTGTATGCAATTTTTCCTACATTGGATAAACTGAGACACATAAGCTATTTCATATATCTTTTATTAAGTAAATTTTCCTTTGAACACACTTCTAGATACTTTGGAAAACTGGAACTCTAATGATAAACATAAAAATAAAACCCAATAACCGAGTGATAACCATCATATTAATAAGATAGAAAATTGAGAGATTAGATATTTAATAATAATACACATAATTTTGATTTGTATATGTCTTTTCAGGAAATTCTATGGTCAAAGTCTTCTTGTTGTTTTATTACTAATTTAATTATAATAAGCTAGTATATTCATTTCTAATCATTCTTTCCTTTTCAAATATGAGCTATTTTAAGTATAATAGAAATAATTTCCCCTACTGAAATGAGTTCTCACTCTTGGAGTCCTGTCCCAACATAGAACAGCTTGATATATTGTACATCAGATTCTCACAATAATATAGAGCTATTTTCTATTGTTATGACCTCTGAAAGGTAATATGTTGTGTTTTTTGTTGTTGTTGTTGAAAAAAGTAGTAAGCGGAAACGGGAGGATAGAGGTGAAAAGTACTCGGTGATTCTTGATGCAAAAACATGAAGCTGAAAAAGTCAGGTCATGTTCAGGAGCTAAGGTATGTGGGTAGTACTTCTACAGACTCCAGGTCTGTGTTCCCCTCCCCCCAGAGAGCTCATTTTCTCTATGACTCTGGGCACTTTCTTTAGATTAGGATTTATAAAAACAGGTATGTTTGGTCATATTGAGGAAAACATATTGAGGTTTTTTGGTTTTTTTTTATGAAGCAAAATACATTTAATTTAAAGGACTTTTGGAGAAATCATCCTTACTACATTTATGGCACTAAAATGTCACTTTTCAAATATCTTTTCCCAGAAAACTATAGTTGGTTAACTGATGTTAGTCACTAGAGTTTTAAATTCATAGATACCTACTATAATAGAAAACCATAAAACTATTATTCTAGATGATTTTAAAATTGCATCTCTGAACAATAATAGTGTGGCTGAAAGGTTTTGTGGAGTCTATATTTAAATATTTTGTGCAGGAACCCTCACTATATAAATAATTTGAATAACTCAAATAAGTACACATACAGCATCTTCACAGCCCAATTTCACCTGACACCACAAAAAAGTGATTATTTGCAAAGTGGCCTTCTGGAAACCAAGGCCCTGGTATATGGCTCAAAATGACCTCATAGCCATGAGTCCTGGAAATTCTTGGAACATCTGGTTAACCCTACTTGTGTGGTGTTATGGTGTGAATGTTTGTGTCCCCCCTCCACACCCAAATTCATTCTAACCCCAAAGGTGTTTACTAGGTGGCCTTTAGGAGGTGATAATGAAAGTGGAGCCCTTATGAATGGAATCCGTCTCATTACAAAAGAAGCTCCAGAGAGAGTCCTGGCCTCTTTTGCTGCATGAGGAGACATGAAAAGTCTGCAACCCACAGAGGGCTCTCACCCAATCATGCTAGCACCCTGATCTCAGCCTCCCGGCCTCCAGAAATGTGAGCAATAAATTTCTGCTGTTTATAAGTCATCCAGTCTGTGGTATTTTATTATAGTAACCCTAATGGACTAAGCCAGGTCGGGGTGTGAGAGTGAAGAGAAGGAGGAAGTGGGGCTAGAGCAAGTCCAGGACACCCTGCCATGACAGCATTGTCAACTCTGGCTAATCCCAGGTACCAAAGGATAACTTATAAAATTCTGAGGATGGTACTTCCAATGACCAGGACTCATGGGGGATGGAGTCTGGACTCAGGACACCCTCAATGGATAGCATTCCTGACTGGTCCTGGCACCAAAGGTGATCTAAAAAATTTCAAAGCAAGCACTCCAAATTGCAGGGGCTCATATATAAGTAGGTAGGTGTAGAAAGTACACAGCAATTAGTATTATCTCCATTTTCCAGATAAGATACAATCTCTCAGAGGATGCCCACCTGCCAAATAGAGAATTCATGGTCTAACACAGCGGTTCTCAACCTGTGGGTCGTGACCCCTTTGGGGGTTGAATGATCCTTTCACAGGGGTTGCCTAAGACCATCGGAAAACACATACATAATTACATATTGTTTTTGTGATTAATCACTATGCTTTAATTACGTTCAATTTGTAACAATGAAATTGGGGGTCACCACAACATGAGGGACTGTATTAAAGGGTTGCGGCATTAGGAAGGTTGAGAACCACTGGTTAACAGATAGAACTTTCTAGTAGTTACCAGATGATTAGACCTATACAACACTCTCCTTCCTTGGCTCATTAAATTCTAAAAAGGTGTGGTCAATTTCTTTTTCTATTTCTAACAATTTTAATCATTAATAATTTCCCTTATTTTGAAATACAGTGCAGGCTCTCCTCATTTGCTATCTAAAACTATTGAACAAGAAAATTGTCAGGAGACAATTGCTGAATACAGCCTGTTCTCTTTTAAGTAAGATAACTTTAAAAAGTAAGACTTCCAGCAGTTCCCTAAGCATAAAGCATATTGTTCTCCTGTTCCTTATAACTTTTATATATTTATAATTTTCCCATTTTATAATCAGTACTAGAGGCTTGGTGCATGACATTCATGCACTGGGGAGTGTGGGGGTCCCTCAGCCCGACCTGCACCCTCTCCAATCTGGGAGCCCTCAGGGAGCCCTCTCCAATCTGGGAGTTTCTGTCTGTCTTTACAATCACATGAGCAAATTGTCTAAGACCCCAACTCAGTTTGGTTTGTTGCTTACAGAATAATAGAGGCTTTTTTTTTCTTCATTGGTGGAGATTTCCTGGAAGTTTTAGGATATCTTCCCTTTAATTTTTCCTAGACACTCTGATTTTACTTATGTCTCTCACCTTTGCTTTCCCTCCATCCCCCACCACAACAGTAACTTGCTCCAGGCTCACTTTGCTCTAGTGTCTAGGAGATCCATCTGCCACCAGAACTACTATTCCTAGAATTCCTGGTGCTTCCCGTGATCTTGGTTTTCCCTTCCTGCTCTGTCTCCATCCCATGGCCTCCCACTCTGCCAAGTCCTCCAAGCCTCCAGCTCTCTCTCGCTGCTCCTCATCTGGCGGCTTGGGGAACCAAGTTCCCCAAGCCTCTGGCTCTCCCACTCTGCTCTCTGCCTGGCGCCTGTGTATGCAAATTAACCCACCATCTTTGTTGAGTTAATTTCCATACTCCTGATTGGCTGGTGAGCGTAGCAGAGGGACAGTCAATTTACATGTTTCTCTTTTATTATATAAGATTATAGAAAAGTCATCCATAGTCAAGAAACTGTACTTTCTCTTACTTCTGTAAGGTATGTCACATATAGTGCTCAAAAATATCAAAAACATTTAAAATAATGAATTTTCTGTAATTAAATTTTCATATATATATATATATATATATATATATATATATACACACACACACACACACAAACACACTACAAGTTATTCCTCTAGATTCTCAGATATAAAAACATGATAAAGGTCTAACAGAGGTCACATTTTCAAGGATTTTTCTTCACACATAGAGTGTTGATAATTGAATTTGCGTGTGATTAATTTTCCTTAATAAAAAAGAGAAGGGAAATTTTAAATTGTTAGAAAAACACCACTTCCTATTGTTAATTACAGATATGTCATCTACCACCTAGTGAAATTTGCACACTAAGAGACAAGGTAAGTTTTATTTTCTATATCTTACATATTATTGAAAAATTCTTTAGTGTATCTCTGTAATGTATTATCAGAGATGACCCAGTCAAGGCTCTCCTTCACTGAATCATCTCTGATAATATTTTTTTTCAATTATGCTTGATCACAAATTGACCTGAGATCTTTAACCAATCAACATTAAACATTTCCTTTACGTGGTACATAATAATGAAGGATTTTTAAGGTAGAATTATGGTTATTTAGGGTGGCTTTAGTAGGAAAGAGTAAATAATCCACAAAGGGTGATTATCTATAAATAAGCAGAATAGTCTTGAGAGTTATATGTTTATACAAACATTATTTAAATATTAAGAAACATTATTGAAATGAGCTTTCTATGTCTTCTGTCTATTATATGTTATAATACTTTTATTAGTTACCATCAGGGCTTACCTATTCAAGGCTTCATAGCTTGTCCCACATTGTCCCTGTGAATGTCATCTAGATTGAACTAATACTCTGCAGGTGGCTTCCCAGACTTTAAACCAGTGGTTCTCAACCTTCTGGCCCTTTAAATACAGTTCCTCATGTTGTGACCCAACCATAAAATTATTTTCGTTGCTACTTCATAACTGTAATGTTGCTACGGTTATGAATCGTAATGTAAATATCTGATATACAGGATGATCTTAGGTGACTCCTTTGAAAGGGTCGTTCGACCGCCAAAAGGGTCGCGACCCACAGGTTGAGAACAGCTCCTTTAAACTCTCCTCATTTGCTATTCTGCCTATTCACCTTCCCCCATATTACACTGTAAAAACACCATGTTCATCATGCTTGCTGTCCATTTGAGTCTTCACTGAGTCTCCATTTTCTATAAAATAAAATCCCCCAAATCCCTCCCTCTAGTTCCAATTTACCTTTCCAATACCAATCCTATATTACATATATAAACCTGTATGTTCGCCTGTGGGTGTTTTGCTGTCTCCAAGGCATGCCTTCCTCTTTTCTTCATAGAAATGTATACTTACTGCATTCCTAGCCAGCAAAACCATACCCATCATTTGAAGCCAAATTCCACTTTCTCCCTATGAAATACAATGTCCTTTCATTGAGCAGAGATTTTATGGTTTGCAAAAAATTTTCACAGACATTCTCAATTCGTTTTAATCAAGCTGATATAAATAGACATTTTACAGATAAGGAACCTGAGGCTCAAAGAGGTCCTCCCTAACTATGTGAATTCATATTGCTCTTTCTTCTCTCACACCAATGGCAAGTGGTCTGTAATATTTATTAGTACAACCTTTTGCCAATGATTGTATTTACTCTTTTATATCTCTAAGTTGTTTGTTTAAATATTCATTCAGCACTAATTTACTGAGGTCTTATAATGTGTCAGGCATTGATCTGGGCAGGTCTATACCAGAAAGATCATTGCTGGTATTTCTAACTAGATGACAACCTCTTTCATGTCAGAGATCACACACTTTTATCTCCCTAACAGTGCCTAATATAGGCAATATGCAACAAACAGTTAAAGAATAAATCAAAAGTAAACCATTTTCTCATTAGGATAATCACATTTTTAATAAAAATGATGCAAACTTATAATCTGGACTTCCGACATAATACCTTAACTATCTTATAAGCAATTTATTTACTCTAGTTTTCTAAGTGTACAGTAATAAAAAATACAAAACAAAAACACCAACCTCTTTCTGTACTTATCACCACAAGTGGCTAGCCATAGGGTGCTATTACCATTAGCAATGAAAGCAATCTTTTTGGCCCTAAAATAATTATGCTGAATATTCAGCATCTTTTGGGAAGGCTAATTGAGGGAAAATGAAACACTAAGCCTCTGTGCTGTGCAATTGCAGTTATTAAGATGCGAAACTGTTGTCTAATTAGAGTCCCGTTTGAACATCAGTAGAATGAATCTTTGTAGGAGTGTGTGTCTGCATTATTTAAACATCTTGATTCCAGATACAAGGTAAGTTAAAATTTAGCCTTGGGATACTGTAAGTTCAGAAACAGCAAACCTTTTTTCTCCAGTATAGAACGAAAGGTTGCCTCTAACTGAGCTACTCATAAGAGATCAACAACTTAGTGAACAGAGAAATGTCAATGCTGTCATCCGTTCAAGTGTGAGGAGCAGGACCCTGGCCATGTGTGTCATCAGTCCTGCATTTGAAGATGAAGTCTGTGGCCATGCCTTTTCCGCCATGCGGGAGGTTGCTAAAAGACTCAACGCATGACCCAGACCTCTGCACAGAGTACACTAGAGGTTTGTCCTTTGGTTAGTGCATGGGACCACCACTTGCACGGCCTTTTGTGCTTTCAACTTTGTCTGTTTGCCACAGAAAAAGCTTAACCTTTTTACTTACAATAACTTAACTTTTACTGCAAAGCAGTAAGGACTAGATGTGCCACTATTGTTGCTTCTGGCGAAGCTGTGGCTGGAAGACCTTAGGTGATGATTTTACCACAGGTCTCCCAGCTCCGTGTCTTTCAATACCCAGTGCTTCAGGTTTTGAGGAATCCTATTATATAAGTAACATAATTTGCCATGTTAAACACTTGGTTCATTCTGTGATAGTTCCTCAGAGGCAAATATGAAAAGTAAAGTATGTTCAAAAGCTTGGGGTTTTTTTAAGTGTAAAAGAGAGGCTGCATGGATTTTAATTTGAATGGACCTCAGGCACAAAACAGAGGTCCCTCTTGATGTAAAAGACTGTGAAATTTCTGTTCTACTTTTAAGATCTCTGCTCCATTAGGGACTCTTTCTCTAAGTGCCCTATGGTAACTAGTTAAGTCTAGGAAGTCTCAATATCAGAAAATTTTTCAGTTATTATGAAAAGGAAGGAATATCACTTTACCAACTCAGCTCCTCGTAGTTCTGAAGCTCTGCCTGAAGTCGAATGTTTCCCCACCCAATGCAAGTGAAAAGAAACAACTTCCAGGATACTCATGTTCCAGATTCCTTTATAGTAGGACAATCTACATCATTCTGAACAGCAGAACCAGTGACTCTTTAGTTAGATAAGCCGAATTATTCGAGATATATGTATATTGAGAAAGTGAAATCCACACAGAGTTTCTATTGCCTTCCTTCACCATTATTGAGTGTTTTCTATTTAACACCTCTGTATTAATGTTAACAATAGGAATAAAACTAAAATTTTTACTCCCTCTTCTTCCGGAATTGGAAATTTTAGTTGAGAAAACTTGATTAGAGAATCATTCCTTCAGTAATTAGAATAACTGTATTTTAAGTAAAAACCAACCTGTTATCAGAAAGCCTTATCTCTTTAAATCCTTCTTAATTAAATTGTTTCCACTGGTGAGATTATGCACTATGTGGAACTTCAGAAAACCTGTCAGCCAATGGACTTTGAAAAAGTCAATTCACCCTCTGATCCTGTGCTTCCTGTATGACAATGATGTAAAACTTGCCCTGTCACTAGACACAGAGTTGCTATGAGAACCAAATAAATTAGTGCAAGTGTACACAAGTTTGTAAACCTTAATTAAGCATTGGTCAAATCTAGGGTGTACAGCAGAATAAAAATGAGTGTTTTCAAATGTAATATTTTTAATTTAATTTATTATTTTTATTTTGGTTACATTTTTATTTTTATTTTAAATCTTTATTATTAGAAGTATTACAGCCCTAACCGGTTTGGCTCAGTGGATAGAGTGTTGGCCTGCTCCCAGGTTCGATCCCGGTCAAGGGCATGTATCTTGGTTGTGGGCACATCCCCAGTGGGAGGTGTGCAGGAGGCAGCTGAACAATGTTTCTCTCTCACTGATGTCTCTAACTTTCTATCCCTCTCCCTTCCTCTCTGTAAACAAATCAATAGAATATATATTCTTTTTAAAAAGTATTACAAAGGTCCTCCTTTTCCCCACATTATTTAAATTTAATTTATAAATTAAATGGTAATCCTTAATTGTCACTCAAGGTCATTTCTTAAATATCATTCTGTAATATGATTGTTTTCTTCAGAGTGTCTCTCTTGACCTTACGGAACATGTGTAATTGCAAACAAGTAAGCGATTTCCCTCAGTTATAGAAGAAGACAGGTTGCATTAATGGGGGAAGGAAGGCAGGAGAAAAGTACTGGAAAAAGTGAACTGAGTAACTAAATGCATTCATTCACTAAGTAGGTTTAGGAATGAATAGGTTCAATGGCAAGAATAAATGCAGCCTTTTGACACAGGCAGAAAGATCTGTGCTTCAAGTCCTAGCGCTGCTGCATACTAACCACGTGAGACCTGGGTCAAACCACTCAGGCTGGAGCTTCTCAGACTGTGGTCCCAGGCTAGCAAAGTCAGCATCCCCAGAGAATGAGGTAGAAATGCAAAATCTCCGGCCACACTTCAGACCTACCAAGTTAAAAATCTTTGGCCGGGGGATCCCAGAAATCCATGTTTTAACAAGTATTCCATGTGATCATGATTAATTAAGTTGGAGAACCATTAACTTGAACTATATGAATAGGTTTCTTCATTTATAAAATAGAAGTAATAATATCTTTCTTACAGTAAAAGTATAAGAGGCAAGTTATATGCAGAGTCTGGTGCATGTTAATTGCCCAATAAATAGAGTCTATAACATTATCTATCCAGATACATCTCAAATGCCACCCTGTCCATGAAGCCATTCTTACCCCTCTAAGCAGGCATCACCTCTCTTCATTTATAAAAAGCAATTAACCCATCTATCAGCTATATTAATATTATACTAGGGGCCCAGTGTACAAATTAATGCACCTTGAAAGGAACTGTGGGCTGCAAGGCACATCCTCTGTGTCCCCACCCAGCTCCTCCCACCGTGGACCCTGGTACCCTGCCAGCAGCCCCACTCCCACCACCATCACTCTCATGCACTAATGGAGCTGGCCCCGCTCACACCCGCTGATAGGCACAAAGTGATTGGGGCCAGTGTCAGCAGCAGACGCGAGCAGGGCCAGCACCATCAGCAGGTACGAGTGGTGGCTGCTGCCCCGATCACCCCTCAGGAGCAGGGGGAGGTGAAGAAGCCCTCAGGACGATCGGGGCTGGCAGCCGCCACTTGCACCCGCTGACGGCACCCAGCCATTGGGGCCGGCGCCAGGTGCCAGGTGGGACCACAGCACTTAGGAGCAAAGAATTTTCAGTAACCACCAGAGGCTCGCCCCTATGACAGTGACCAGCACCCCACCTTGGTCTGGCGCCCCTGCTCACCTGCTCTACCATCCCACCATGGCTGATGCCCATCATGTTCCACATGCACCCCCTGGTGATCAGCACAAGTCATAGTGACCGGTTGTTCAGTTGTACCGCTGTTCGGTCTATTTGCATAGTAGGGTATATATATATATATATATATATATAAAATCTATGTTCACATATATGTTTATATATGTTTTTGGCTAATTCTCTGTCTGTAATGATAGGTTTTTTAATTTAGAAAGAAAATATTACTCATTTTAGACCTCTTGGAATATTTAACACATAACACAGTGATTTTTGTCCAAATACAGAGAAACTAATAATTATATCTATTCTATGAGATTACTGTCAAGTTTTAAATATCAAGCAATTTACACAGTGCTTGGTACTCAGTAAATGGTGGTTGTTGGTATAATGGTAATGTTTAAAAAGTATGTTAAAAGTAGGTACACACAAAATATTTGTTGGATTGGCTTAAATTGCTGGAAATAGAGAAGTTAAAGTTCTCTTTGATTATATGGCTTTAGGAGATAAGAAAATGTGGTTTATACAAGGCAAGTATCAGCCTTTGTATAAACCACATTTGCTTATGGAAAGCAAACAAGAACTTTTTACTAGTCACTGATCACCTTTCTATAAGCTTTCTAATATATGTTATATATTTTTATTGGTAATTTTTTAGAGAGAAGGGAGAGGGAGAGAGAGAAACATTGATTGGCTGCCTCCCACAGGCACCCTGACCAGGGACTGACCACATAACCTGGCTATGTGCCCTGGCCAGGAATCAAACCAGCAATCTTTTGGTGCATGGGAAGACCTTCAATCACATGAGCCACAATGGCAAGAGCAAGCTTTTTTATATTTTAATTCTTAGTAGTAATTAGCATTTTCTCCTATGAAAACTAAAGCAATTGAGCCTATAATTGGAGTAGTGCTTCTAAAGCATGAGTATTGAGATAAAATATACCGAAGAGCAACTAGTTGCTGATTCTTTGTAGTCAGGCCTAGACAGTCTTGAGGAGCAACCTCTGTATGATGGTTAATTTTATGCTTCAACTTGACTGGCCATGGCGTGCCCAGACTAAAAATTCTTTCTGGGCATGTCTGTGAGAGTGTTTCCAGATAAATTAGTATTTTAATTGGTGAACTACGGAAATAAGATTGCCTTCCCAAATGTGGGTGGGCATCATTCAATCTGTTTAAAGCTTGAATACAATTATCAGTGAAGAAAGAAGAAATTCACCTTTTTTTTCTGCCTGGTTACTTGAGCTTGGATAGTTGTCTTCTACTACTCTTGAAATTGGATTTACACAATCAGTTCCTCTGGTTCTCATACCTTTGGACTTGAACTGGAATAATATCACCAGCTTTCTTGGCTCTCCAGCTTGCAGGTGGCAGATCATGGGGTTTCTCAGCCTCCATTATCAAATAAGATAATACCTCATAATAAATCTTCATTTATATATATATATATACATATATATATATATATATATATATATATATATCAATGTGTATATATGTGATTATGTATATGCATATGTGTTTATATGTCTATATGTCTATCTACATCTATATTACTATCTATATACACTGAGTGGCCAGATTATTATGACCACCTGACGTTTGCAGGCAAAATAGCTATAATTTCACACTGAAGTTGCTAGAGGGCCAGACCATTATAAATAGGGAAGCAGGTTGTTTACCACGACAGTAGAAGTGATTTTTTTCTGAAGATATGGATAAACAATGCGATTTAACAGCCTTTGAACATGGGATATATATTATTATGAATGGCCAGATTATTATGACCACCTGACATTTGTAGGCAAATTAGCCGTATACTGCATCATATGGGACATGGAAGCCGAAGGCCTGTTCGAACACCTTTGCTGTCTGCAGTTACCAAGATAAAACGTCTCCAGTTCACACAGAAACACAAGGATTGGACAGTTGATCATGGAAAAAAGTCATGTGGTCCAATGAATCACGTTTTCAGTTGCATCATGCAGATGGCAGAGTGAGAATTTGGCGGAAACAGCATGAAAGCATGCACCCACATGCATGAGTACAACCCTTCAAGCTGGTGGGGGCAGTGTTATGGTTTGGGGCATGTTTTCCTGGAATGATTTGGGCCCTTTAATTCATGTGGAACAATGTCTGAATAGCACAACATAACTAAGTATCGTTGCTGATCAAGTTCATCCTATCATGTTGATGGCATATCCCAATGGAGATGGCTTCTTCCAACAAGACAATGCGCCATGCCATGGTGCTTGTATTGTGCAGGAGTGGTTTCAAGAACATGTGGGAGACTTTACCTTGCTTAGGTGGTCCCCACAATCACCAGATCTCAATCCAATTGAGCATTTGTGGGACGAAGTTAAAAGAGCCATCAGGCAGCTGGTTCCACAACCATCCAATCTCACAGAACTGGACAGTGCTATTCATCAGGCATGGTGTCAGATTCCTCGCATCACCTTTCAACATCTTGTGGAGTCAATGCCAAGAAGAATCGCCACAGTATTGAAGGCAAAAGGTGGCCCAACGAAGTACTGATGGGGTGGTCATAATAATCTGGCCACTCAGTGTATATCCTATTGTTTCTGTTTCTCTGGAGACCTGTCTACTAATACACTTGGGTTCTGCCTATTAGAACAGTGGTCAAGGACAGAACATCACTAGACGATAGAGGCCTCCAATAGGGTAGTGTGTACATATCTTGGTTATTTAGTTAACAATGAGACCCAAACACTCTCCTTAATTTTCTGGAAGATCAGTACCTTTAGATAGGACCTGATATGGTTTAGCCAGAATCCAGGACAAAATAAGTGTAGGGCCAAGACTTCTTTCTCCATCCAAAGCTATTAATAAATAGGTGTCTTCTCCTCCAACTCCCACCCACCTTTCCCTAAGAGCCTGGTGTTGAATGTCCAATTATGTTTAACCATGTGGGTAGGTCAGGGTATTAGTTGTCTACCAGAGGCCCGGTGCATGACATTTGTGCACTGGGCGGGGGTCCCTCAGTCAGGTTTGTGCCCTTTCACAGTCTGAGACCACTTGGAGGATATCCGACTGATGGCTTAGCACTGCCATAGAGGCAGGAGAGGCTCCCACCACCACCTCTGCGCTCGCCAGCCATGAGCCCAGCTTCTAGCTGAGCAGCGCTACCCCTGTGGGAGCACACTGACCACCAGGGGGCAGCTCCTGCATTCAGTGTCTGCCCCCTGGTGGTCAGTGCACATCATAGCAACTGGTTGTTCTGCTGTTCGGTTGATTTGCGTATTAGCCTTTTATTATATAGGATTACTTTCCCAGAGATACAAATGTAAGATAATAGAGAAATCCTATTGAATTTCCTTTCATTTTATGGAAATTACAAAGAAGGACATGTTTTTCTGATCTTTTTCCATAGATAGCCATAGCAGTCAGTCAGCATATAGTCAAATGAAATATGGCTTCACATGGAGGATTAGTAGCTGCTATTCTTTTTTGTCCCAGCACACATTCAGATAAAGGGCACAGCCACTTTGTCCACTTCATCTAAGAATAGGAGCATTAATCTATGAACTTTGAGCATTCCCCAAAGAAAGATAAATTATTTCACAACTCATTTGGAAAATTTCTTTAAGATTCCCATCCATCAAATATGTGAATCTTATTTAATAAATGAGAGGTTTTTGGTGACCATTTTTGATTGACATGGAAAAGAAAAACATTTCCTCTGTCTTTTAAAGGATTTAGCTTTGGATTTTCATGCCCCATAATGTCTGCCTGGAACTGTGAGGGAAGCAGCTGACTATTTGACATGTGGAAAGGTATTATGGTTTCTGGGTAAAATTGAAGAAAACTTTACTTATCACAACTACCCTTTCATATTTTAGATAATTTCTGGAGAATCAAAAGGTCTGTTTAGTACTATAAAACATTTGCCTACAAAATCTCTGCCAATAATTTGAAAGTTATAATTAGATTGTAGTTTGGAATGTGCCAGTGTCTGACAGATAACTCCTCAAATTATAGTTGGCCTTCTTTTATTCATATTGTTCATTTATTAATTTACTCATTTTATTCTGATATTGGTTTATACATATTGAGGAATCAACTATTTTTTTTTGTTTATTTGGAAATTCAAACTTATTAGTCCTCACTGCTAATTACCTCACACTTATTCCACCTGTTAGCCACTATGTGGGGGAGAAAAATAAAGCCAACATTCTTACCAGCTAAATGGTATCTCCAACTCCTAAAGAGTGAAATATAATTCTTGGCCCTGTAGTATTTATTTTTATACTACTGAAGAACCAATTATTTGCCAAGCTGGCAACACATTGCAAAGTGGGTTATCTGTGTTTCATCTATTTCTTTGCCTACTTTACAGTGACAATGAGAAAAACTCATGAAAAAGAAAAGGCTTATGATAAAAAAAAGTATTCATTGTAGTAAGGTAATAATTCTATCAACTATTGCATACACCATGCAACAACTCTTTCTATAAAAGTATTTTAGCAAATGAACTATAGCTGGTGTTAATTGAGGGCCCATGTCCTATGCACTTGGAACTTTCATAGATCTTTTAATTTAATTCTCGCCATCACCCTTTAGAATCAGTATTATTTGCCCATTTCACATCTTGCCTGTATAGTAAGTGGCAGAGCTGTATTTTATATAACAGGTATTTTTTTTAAAAAATCAACATGTTTTCTTCCTCTACACATATACTACATCTTATTAGGCCATAGAACTCTACAGAAATTCATTTATATTTTCTTCCACATAACTTATTTTTATTTTAATATTTCTGATTAGTTAGGTTAATAATTTTTTATCTTGTTTTATCTCATGTATGTGTGTGTATGTGTGCTTAATTTGCTAGCAGGTTCTTTAGAGTTAAGTATAGGTTTCTAATAAATAAAGCAAATTCATCTCAAATTATTCTTTTCTTTAACCCTAGATAAGAAACCGCTCAGGAAAAACTGATCGTTTACTATATCCCACCCTTCACTGTTGCCTGGCATTAGATTATTTGGCTTTTTATCCTGCTGACTATCTTGTTCGGTCATCTTATGGTCATATTAATAGTAGTTTAATAATGCCATGCACTACTAGCCTAGAGGGCACTGACTGGAGAAATTAATCATAATAAGGGACTATAGATCAGATAGACTGTACTTTAATGCTATTGAGAAATTATTCAAACAAGATTATTATGTGTTATTACCAAAAACCCAGGCAGCTAAAAATGTTGTCTTTGAGAACACAGACACTGGATGTCTAGTCATGGGCAAAGTCATCAATAAATTGTACTCTCTTCAGAAGCCAAGCAAGCTGAGGAAACTATCTGAAGGAATTGGGTTTAAGTGTGCTCTTTGAAGCTGACAGGAAATGGTGTTCAGTGTGTGCCAAGGTTAAAATGCTCTTACTCGAGGCTAAATTGGACATGGACACAGTTAGCAGAGATCATTTACTATCATTTATGAACATTTCAGACCTTTCCAGTGACACATAGGTAACTATTATTCAGGAGAGCAAAATAAGTAAGTGGCAAAAGATGAAAGATGAGTACTGCAAATGGGCTGACAAATGTAACTTTTTCATTTGTATTATTGCTTAAGAATTTGTAAAATGACTAAAAAAGTCATTGCTTGCTTTCATTTATTTTATTTCTAAGTTAACATCAGATATTTTAAATATTTTCACCATATTCCTTTTCTTGAATTAACTTAAGGCAGAGGCAAAAATTGAGACAAGGGGGAGTATTTGAGAATTTTTTAGGGAACTTATAATGTGCTAAAAGGGAAAATGGTATCTAAAGAGGACAAATAACTTCTGCAAAACCATAGCAGGTAGGAATCCTTGTCTTCTACTCATTCACTGACTCTCCATTCTATGCTTTCAACCATTTTGTGCCATAAAATGTTAATGAGTATTAAACTTACATAACTTGAGTTCTAAAAATACTCAAAAAGTAGTTGGCAATATGATATTTAATGCATGCAATAAAGACACCAACTATAGCTCATCATCTTTGAAACATGTAATCAACAACATCTACAAAGCCACTCACTATGATATACCGAAAAGGGTCCTGAAGAACATACAAAGAAAATCCAGTTTCTTCACAAAAATGAAGGAGGTAGAGTTATGTAAGGTCCAAAAAGAAAGAAAAGCTGAGGAACTTATGCAGAGTAAAGGAGACTAAACAAATATTACAACTAAATACTGCATATAATTCTCAATTTGATCATAGACTTAGAAAAATAACTATAAAGGATTATTAGGATAATTTTAACATTTAAATATGCATTGTGTGTTGGATAATCATACTGTATCGCTGTCAACTTTCCTGATTTTGTTAACTGAACTGTGGTTATGAGAGAATGTCCTTGTTCTTAGGAATGTCACTTAAATTATTTAGGGTTAAAGGGCATGGTATTTCCAGCTTATTTTCAAATGGTTCAGAAAAAAAAGTGTATGTGTAAAACAATTGGTGAATCTGGGTGAAAAGTATAGTGGAGTTTCCTTTCTTATCTACTAGTCTCACAAGTGGTCTTGAAGTTTGAAACCTATCAAATTAAAAGATTAACAAAAAATGATCGGCATCTCTTTCCTGGCTCTTTGAGGGTTTATGCTTATGCTGGGCTCTCCCCCAGGCCATCTTGGCTTCTACTGCTCCTGTCTCAGCAGAAAAATTTCCCTCTTACTGTCCCTCCCTCCACTGTAATCTGCCAGATCTGACTGGTTCTTCCCTGTGGCGATGGAAAGCCACATGCTGGGGGTTAAGTCCCTTTGGAAGAGGATGTGGTTGTCCCTGGGGAGTCTGGAGCTGTAACTTCCAGACTTAAGCCTGATTAGGTGTAACTTTTAGACTTAATCAGGCATGGGCTTAGCCAGTTTTGCTCCCTTCTCTAACTAATTGCCTATGTTAACTCACCCTCACAACCTAATCACTTCCCAAAGACTCCACCTCCAAATATCATTAAACTATGATTACGATTTCAAGATATTAATTTTTGGAGGACAAAAATATACAATCCATTGTAGTAAGTATTCCAGTTATAGCCCTAAATCCTAATGACCTACATGTTTGATTACTGGTGTGGTTACATTGATTACATAAGATAATAACTTATATGATTTTATGATTATTCATCACTCATTAGTACATGGATATCAGAATTAATATTGAAAAAAAATAAAGGAATTCAGCTGAACCAACTTCAAAAAAGCTCAGGCCAAAGCCAAGGCAAAAAAAGGTAAACTTCTGATAAATATCAAGGCTAAACCTGAATTCAGAACATCCCCAGCTGAGCCATTTGATAAAATAAGAAAATTATGATATGATTTTTAGCTTACCGCCTTCATTTGTAGATTACAATGATTCAAGGCTGTGTGTGTGTCTCTATGTATCTATATAAAGTTATAGATACATCTGTAGCTTGTATGTATTTGTGTGTATGTATATTTGTGCATGTGTATATGTGTATGCATGTATGTTTGTTCTGTTTGCCCCTAAGAAAAAGATTAAACATTTAATTTTGTGCTCCTTTTTTTAGCATTAACTGTGACTTATGCTCTTGGTCAAATCAGATTGCATCTTCTTCAGAGAACGAAATCACACTTTTATAGCATTTTGAAGGGGAACATCTTATTCCTATGTATAAAAGATTCTTTTCATTATCAAACATGAGTTTCACCACCTTCCAAGTCAGGGACATATCTATAATAATAAAAGAGTAATATGCTAATTAGACCGAACGTCCTTCTGGACAACCTTCCGGACGAAGCCGGGGCTACGAGGGAAGCCTGGATCCCAGTTGCCAGAGGGAAGCCAGTGCCGGCAACTGGGGGAAGTAAGGCCTACTCTTGCATGAATTTCGTGCATCGGGCCTCTAGTCTGACAATATAATTCTACAAGGGATGTCTTTACAGAAAAAATATTTACATCAAAATCTTCTTTCTGTTTTCCTGTGAACATGTCTGACACATGAATGTTCCTTGTAGAATAGTGAACAGTCATTCGGAAACTGTGTAAGTATAGCTTTCAGGTGTTAACCACTTACAACTACTTTAGGCAACAATAGGCTTTGTGTGAATAGACCTTAGCCCAAAAGAGCAAGTGAGTCTCCTGCTGATACTGTTTGTGTGAGTGAGGTGGGAGGGGTGTTGTTCTCCTATGGTGTTCTTCCAAGCTGCATAAAAATAAAAGTGAATAAGTAATTAGTCTGCTTTTATGAAGAATTAATATTTCATGTCTGTGGAGATGAAATTCATCTGAAATAGTTGTAAGTATGTGGAACCAAAATGAATTCACAGACAATTAGTTTTAAACTTATGAAATTGGGTCCCTATCTTCTCATTCTCTTTGAAGCAGTTAAGATCCTAAGGTCCCCATGCTCTAGCGGAAATGTTTAACACAGTAAGTGGCCAGAACTAGCTATATTTATTTTCTTACAGCATCTCATCTCACTGATAGTCAATCACACCAGTGGTTTCCAATGCCTGACATAAGTAACTATATCTCTTCAGAAGATATTGATTGCTGTTATTTTTTTGAAAAGACATTATATTAACTAATTACCTGGCATCTTACACATCATTTTATTTATAATGTTGACTGTTGTGAATGAGGGGTCACTAAGAAGAGAAAAGAATGAAAATAATTCTGAGCCATTATGTTCATTTTCTTCTGATATTTTCTCTAAACATAATTAAAATCATTTTATTTTTTAAAATAGTCTGTATAACAAAGTTAAATGTATGCATTGGTATTATAGAAGGCTGTGACTCTGGTGGAAATGTTTTAAATAAATGTGGTCCCTTTAATGAAACATTTAACAGCCTTAGCCACTCTTCTCTTGGACCACTCTTAGTCATTCTGCTCCCACTGGGCCCCCACTCTGCTCTATGAGCGTGTCACACAGGACAGGAAGTCAAGATCTAAGATCTACATTTGCAGTAAGGAGCTAGAAGCATGTTCATACATGCACCATGCCCTAAAAGAGGATGGAGGGGGAAACAGAGGATGAACACATGTGCCTGATGAGACTTTGAGAGAAGTGCTTTTATTTAGGAAAAGACAGTAAGCTCAGTAGATGCAAGTGAGACTCTATGACTAGGTAAAGTTTTGTGGTAATGTGTGTTGGTTCCAGTCCATGGTGAGAGGAATGTTTTACTTATAGTATCACTGTACCAACTATTCTCTGCATTCAAGAACATGTAAATCTAGACTAATAAAAGACAAACATGCAAATTGACCATACCTTTGCTACTCCTTAAGCCATGCCCACCAGCCAATCAGAGCGACTATATGCAAATTAATCCAACCAAGATGGCGGCCGGCAGCCACGGAGCTGGAGCAAGCAAGAGGCTTGGTTGCCCCAATGATGGAGGAAGCCAAGCTTCCCGCCTGCCCGCCCTGGCTGGCTCTGAGCTCCTCTCAAGGCTACAAAGTTTCAATTATAGAAGGTAAATAAATCCCAGAATAAAAAAAGAAAAAGAGAAAAAGGAGAGGCTGGGAGCTTCCGTCACCAGGGGAGCTTGGCCAGCCTGAAAACGCCCCTCACCCCCTCACCCAGGCTGGCCGGGCACCCCAGCGGGACCCCCACCCTGATCTGGAACACCCTTCAGTGCAAACCAGCTGGCCCCCATCCATGCACCAGGCTTCTATCCTATATAATAAAAGGGTAATATGCAAACTGACCCTAACAGCAGAACAACTGGGAATAACTGGTCACTGTGACACACACTGATCACCAGGGGACAGACGCTCAATGCAGGAGCTGCCCCCTGGTGGTCAGTGCACTCTCACATGGGGCACTCTGCTCAGCCACAAGCCAGGCTGATGGCTGCCAGTACAGTGGTGGTGGTGGGAGCCTCTTCCGCCTCCGCAGCAGCACTAAGGATGTCAGACTGCAGCTTAGGCCTGCTCCCTGCTGGTAAGTGGACATCCCCCAAGGGCTGCTGGGCTGCCAGAGGGATGTCTGATTGCCATCTTAGGCCCAATCCCCGGGGAGCACGCCTAAGCCAGCAGGTGGTCATCCCCTGAGGGGTCCCAGACTGCGAGAGGGCACAGGCCAGGCTGAGGGACCCCGCCCCCCACCACCGAGTGCACAAATTTTTGTGCACCGGGCCTGTAGTATGATTATAATATCATATGATATTAAATTATTTTATAATTAGGGATGTCATTTATTTATTTTATGTAATTATTAATATCATAAGTAATATAAGTAAAATCACCTGATGTCCAGGCTAATTCTATATATTACATCAAATTGATTATATTTACTATTTTCATCTATTTCAACAATTATATTTTATTTGTCCTGAGTTACTTAAACTTGGGAACTTTTAAAAATTGTCCCTTAAACATTCTTTGGACACAGACCATTATAAAAGAATATAATGCCCAGAAATAAACCTGTGCATAGATGGCCAATTAATTTACAACAAAGAAGTCAATAATATACAATGGGAAAGGATAACATATTCAATAAATGGTGCTGAAAAAATTGAGTGGCCACATACAAAAGAATTAAAATGAACCCCTATCTTATACCATACATAAAAATTAACTCAAAATGCATAAAGACTTGAATATGAGGCCTAAAACCATAAAACACATTGAAGAAAACATAGAAAGTCAGCTCCTTTATCACTGGTCTAGGCAATGATATTGTGGATTTAACACCAAAGCAAATGGAACAAAAATAAAACAATAAGTATGACTGCATCAAATTAAATAAAGTTTCTACACAGCAAAGTAAACCATCACAAATTGGAAAGGTAAATTATGGAATGGGAATAAATATTTATAAACCACATATCCAATAAGTGTTTATTATCTAAAATATAAAAGGGAAACATACCATTCAATAGTAAAAAAAATATATGTACACTAAATAATGGGTAAAGTACCTGAGTACACAAGATATACAAATGGTCAACAGATACATACAAATGTCTAAAAAATCACCAATCATCAGGGAAATGCAAATGAAAGCCATAATGAGGTATTACCTCACACGTGTTAGGATGTCCATTATTCAGAAGGCAAAAAATAAATGCTTGTGAGGACGTGGAGTAAAGAGAAGCCTTGTACACTGCTGGTAGGAATGTAAACAGGTACATCCACTATGGAAAACAGTGTAGATGTGCCTCAAAAATTAAAAAGTATACTATCATATGATCCAGCAATTCAACTTTGGAGTTTATGTCTAAAGGGGGGAAAACAGATTATCAAAAATGTACTTGCACTCCTATGTTTATTGTGGCATTATTCAACCTAAATGTCAGTCAATGGAAGAATGGATAAAGAAATGGTATACATAAACACAACAGAATATTATTCAGCCTTTAAAAAGAAGAAAATCTTGTCATTTGTCACAACATGGATGAACCTGGAGGAGATTATACTAAGTAAAATAGTAAGCCAGACAGAGAAAGAAAAATACTGCATGGGATCATATCATTTATATGTGGAATCTTTTAAAAAAAATGAACTCACTGACAGCAGAAAAGTGGTTGCCAGGGACTGGGGAGCAGGGAAAATAGGGAGAGGCTGGTAAAAGTGTACAAACTTTCAGCTACAAGATGAATCAAGTCTGTGATTCCTAATGTATAACATGATGACCACAGTTGATAACACTGTATTGTACAATTCAAATTTGCAAATAGATTAGATCTTAAAAATTTTCACACAAAAAGTTGATAGATATTAGCTTAATGAGGGGAGTCCTTTCATACTTTATTCTATCAAATCATCATGCTGTAAATTTTAAATATTTTACTATTTTATTTGTCAATTATACTTTTATAAAGCTGAAAAATATAGGGGGAGGACAAAAGTAGGCTTATAGTTGTTTGTATGAAAAAAGACATACAGGTTATGATTATTACAATAGCTTTATCAACTCAAAAGAAGGTCACAATGCAACTGTAAACCTACTTTTGCCCACCTCTGCATATAATTAATGGCAATACGTGTACGTATAGATGGAGAGGCACTAATCAAAGAACAGTTTTATTTAGAGGTATTCCTTGGGGAATACGTAGTAATTGCCTGTAATATAAAGAAGGGCTGAATTAAAGTATACATTTGCATTTTGGGAGGTACTTGTAGGCAAAATTTTGTAGAAAGTCAATGTTTTCTGAAATGATATATTGATAACACAAGACTATACTTTTAAACTATATTGTAATCCTGAATAATTTAGAAGGATTTTTACATATTACCATTACATTTCAAGGTAGCATTCATTAATTTTTCAAGAATAATATACATAGTACTTCATATATAACTCCAGAAAAATAAAACTCCTAGACACCAGAAATCTATAAAATTCAATAGAAGATATTTTTTTACTGTTTCTTATCGGTGCATGTCTACATTTCTATCAACAAAAGGGTAAGGACATTTTTTGTTTTAAAAGCTAGGTAAAACATTTCTTTTTACAGTTTGGAAAGAGAAAATTTTTCAATAAGCTGTATCTGTCAAACACACGAGCACATGTTTATATTACCTTTTCCTATAACTACAGTCTTGCTTTGCTTTTGCCACTCCCTTTCATTTTTCTTTAATACTTGTCACTTTCTCTTTCTTTATCTCCACTAATGTTGCATCTCTCTTTTATTACCTACTAGAGGCACGATGCATGAAATTCGTGCAAGGGCCTTGACCCCAGCCCCCACCCACATCTACGCTGGGGGCCTCTGCCACCTCTGCCTCAGCCCCTGCCTGCTGCAGCTTTGTCCGGTCTAATTAGCTATTATGCTTTTATTATTATAGATTTGGGGCACCCATCTATTTTAGCCTCATTCTCCTTTCTAAAGCCACATCCTTCTGTTAGTTTTCCTCTAGATTTCTTTTGCATTAACCTATATCTTTTGTTGGAGCGTGTCTCAACTTTACCTCTTTGTAAAAGAATCAGAGCCAAGTGAAAATAATGAGGGGTGAGAAAGCTTTTAAGCTCATTAAGTAATCCTGATGTTTCTGATGATGTGGAATATATACATGCTGTAACCAAGATTTTGCTTCAATGGTTTATTGCATTTTGATTATGAACCTGAGAATGAATGAAAAGTCTCATAAAAGCTGTAATTAGGGAGCAAACAAGTCAGCTGCCTAGACCAGAATTCTTTGAATATAAAACTCAAGTTCCTAGTATTTTGAACTGTACATTTAAATAATTTGACTGTCACATTTTTTTTGCTAAAATATGCCATGAAGCTATAAGTGAAAAAGAAAACGATTCCTTACTAATTTCACCAACTTCCTATAATAGCTCTTCCAATTTTTATTTCCTGCTTTTCTTCCCTAGCTTTCAATATGCTGCAATACAATGCAGTTTATCATTCATTTCTAAGCAATAATTGTGCATTAAAATTGGTTAGATCACCTTAAAAATTTTATATGGCTACGTTAAGAATTCAAGATGAGTTATAAAGAATGTGAAGGGATTAAGAAGTACTAATTTATAGTTACAAAATAGTCACAGGGATGTGGAGTACATACAGCAAGGGAAGTATGGTTAAAAATATTGTAATAACTATATATGGAGTCAGGTAGGTACTTGAAATATTAGGAGGATCACTGTGTAAAGTGAATGGCTGTCTGGCAACTGTCCTGTATATCTGAAACCAGTACAAAATAGTCTTGAATATAAACTGTAATTAAAAATAAAATTTAAAAAAAGATGAATTTTAAGGAGAAATATGGGGTTTTGATGCCCTTTTGTTTCCTAAATGCAATACATTATAAAGCATAATTAGAAAGCATCAATTAAAAAAACACAGAGTAAAACCTATCATGTCTACAACCTTTAAGAACATCAATTTTGATATTCATTGAAAACAAAAATATTGCAAGATGTAAGTATTGTACATTTCAATGAATTCTGAATAAAGATTAACATCATGATAGATTCCTTGCAGTAGTAATAGGAAAGTGAACAAATAAACACTTTTATTTGCTATAATTCATTGTAAAGAATGAGACAGATGTAAAATAATAAAATAGATCCTATTCACACAGTACAGTAACATCTTTATTATCCATTGGTAAGCATTTTTTGATGCTTAAGTCTACATCATTTGAAATGGAACTTTCTGGTTAGAGATTTACATATAAATTCCTCAATGTATAAATATGCTATTGAAAATGAGAAAGAATATAAAAATATAAAGGTTGACATTTGCAAGCTAATCATAGTCATCTGATAGTGTACTGCTATATGCTTTATCCCTAAGTATTAAATACACTGTGCTATTTTGAGATATAAAATATTTTCAACAGCCAGAGTAATATAAATTATTGCTATGCATGGATTTAATGTGGTCACAACAACCTTTATTTATTGGACCCAATGTTTGAAACTAAATATTCAGGCAATTCATAAATGTAGATACTTATTCTATTTACTGAAGTAAAGAAAAAAATAAAACCATAAAGTTCAAAACACTTATCTAAGCATGACACAGAGCTATAGTTTCTTTATTAAATCCATATATTTAATACACAATTTTAGACCCAATATTAATTAAAGTATAATTAACAAAATTAACCATATGATTTTGAACAAAATTTCAGCTATTTTTCTTCAGTTGATACTATTTAATAAGTCTGAATTCTAGAAGAAATGTGATTCCACTGCACACACATACATCCTACATTTAAGTAACTTGAGGTTTTAGATAAAAATATCTTTTGATCGGCTCTCAAAAGGGTTGGTTCCAATGCTATTAAAATATATGTGGAAAATGTATTCACAATCTGAAAAATTAATGGGCTACATTCACTCAATGATATATATGCCTCACCCATTAGTAGCCAAATTATCAGTGTATCATGACAGCTCTAAAGCAGCACAGTCCTTTAAAATCCAAGAAGAAAATACAATTAAACCACTGCTCCAGAAAAAGATCTGTAAAGAATTCATCTATCTACTTGTCTGCCTCCATTAAACTAGAAAGGACCCTTGGACTTTGAAAATTCTCTAGGAATTAATCTGGGAGAATACTTCACACCTCCCCCATCCAAAAAAAACCACACAAAAAAACAATGTCTCAATTTGAGACTTTGAAGAATGACTTTTGTTTTAGTACAAAGTTCATATGCCTTCATTTTTAGGCACACATACACAAAATAAATTTAAAAAAATAAACAAACACAAAATGGGGTAGAAGTTTTGGAAATGATGGTATGAAGATTTTGAGCAATTCTTTCTACAGAAAATTTTAAAACTGAACAAAAATACTTTTTAAAAAATTGGAGACAATGAAAAACACTAAATGTAGCCAGAAACAGAAGTAGAGTTTACTCTTGAAAAATTCCTAATCCATTGGGATAAAAATGGAAAGATTTTGGTTTTCTTGCTTAGGGGAACTCTTCATACCTCCCTCTCCTGGAAATGTGGAATTGTACTCTTACTGGCTTTAGATGGCAGGTATTAGAATTCAGAACACAGCAGCTAAAAAATTAAGAAGGGCATGCTGGAAGTAAGACAATCATAAAAGGACTGTAATTCAAAATCTGAGTATTTTTCCCCCAACAAGCTATCGATTTCTAAACATTGTATATTCCAAGGAGACTACAAAAAAATTAGTCAGAGATGAAGGGGCTTGAGGTTGGGAGAATACCCTTGAAAGATACAACTGTTCTCAGTAAGATTTGCAAGATCGCTATGTTCTGACTCAATGTCTCCCACAAATTGCATTAAAGCCCAGTCACCAGAGAATAGCTTGAGATTCAAGAGACTAAAATTCATTCATATCAGAGTATCTGGAAATTCAGGACACTAGAAGTGAAAGAATCAGAGAAAGTGAATCCCTAAAATTTGAACTGTAATATATTTTTTCTACTATTTTTCCACCTATCCTGCTGACTTTTACATGTTTTTAGTAAGAGCATATAACCAGACAGATATTGTTGCTATCATTTTTTAACCATCAGAATCGTCTTTCTTTTCTCTTTTAATTGATAAATTTAATCTTTATAATTTAGTGATTACTAATATATTTAATTTTATTCTTATCCTTTTCTGGAGCTTGCTCATTACGATTAATTTTATTTGGTTCTTTTCTTCTGTCTTGCCTTCTATTGATTCTATGAAGTTATTCTTCATTTTCTCTTTCCCTTTTCCATTATTTTGAAGATTGTACATGTAATAATACTATATTTTTCCATGTTTCCCTTAAAATCTTAACAAAATATTTTATATACAAAATCTAAAACAATTTCTCTACCTTCCTCCCAAACAAACCTGATAATTCTCCATAAGCATATTACTGTTGTCTACAATATTTGTTTCATTTTTATTTCTACTTTAAAGAGTTTTTTACTATTATTTTGCCATAATTATTTTGTCATAAGTACTTTACTTTGTCCACAAATTTGCCATTTCATCTTTTATACTAATCCTTCCTTTTGAGTTTAATTTATTTCGCCCTAAAACATAACTTTTATTTCCCCGCTTGTAGATCTTTCAATGGTAAGTTTTCTTAGTCTTCAATGAAAATATATTTAACTAGGGGACCGGTGCCCTCTCGCAGTCTAGGAGCCTGCAGGGTATGTGATGGCTTAGGCCTGTGGGCCTAAGTCGCAGTCTGGCCTCCCTCTGTGGGAGGTGACCAGCAGGCTGATCAGGGGACAGCGATGGCTGGCGAGCAGCCAGCCCCACCCCACTTCACCCCATCACCCCTCTGCCGCCACAGGTAGCAGCTGCCTCCCATCCTGCCCCCCCATCACTGTCCCCTCCCTCTGCCTGCTGGCACATGCCTTGGCTGACCTGGCGCTGCCTGCTTGCCATCCCCGCCAACGGTCATTCCACTGTTCGGTCGATTTGCATATCACACTTTTATTATATAGTATTTGTCTTTACTTGAGGTAGATTATTTTTAGATGGGTGAATAGCTTTAGTTCAATAATATTTCTCTCAGCACTATGAAGATCAACTATTGTCATCTGACCCTTATTTTTAGCTCTGAGGAGGCCATTTTCAAGCTAATTATTCTTCCATTCTAAATGTACCTGTCTGTGCTTTCTAGTAGCTTTTAAGAATTTATCTTTGGAGGTCTATAATTTCACTACCTTGTGTCTAGGTGTGTATGAATTTTGTTTGTCCTTCCCTTAATTAATTATATTTCCTGAAGTTTGGAGCCTTTCATAGAGCTGATAAAAATTTACCCCTTATCTCTGAACATATTTTCTCTATTCTTCTGATTATTACTTCTCATAAGTGTAATATTGGACTTCCCTAGTTTAGTCTTTTTTTATAATCTCCATCTCATAATTTTCATGTCTTTGTTTCTGTGCTCATTTTGGGTAATTTCCCCCCATCAATATTTCTATTTATGAATTCTTTCTTCATCTGCATCTAAACATGTCTGTAACTCTTTTATTGTATTGTTAATATCATTTACTATAATTCTCAGTTTTTAAATTATATTTAAATTATCTCACCTTGCCAATGCTTTACTCCCTATATTGTGTTAATCTTTTCTTTAGTACAATTACTTCAATTATCATTTTAGACATATTTGTTTTATAACTTTAAAAATATTTATATTCTCACTGCCTGGAGCTCTTCAGATTATAATTTCTCCCTATCAAATCTTGCTGGACTACAACTTGAGTATTTTTAAATTTGGGTGATGTGAGCGAAAGTATGTATCCTGTGGGACATGGGTTGTGGGAGTATTTCCCCAAAGGAGTTTTGTGTTTGCTCTGACTGGCAGGACCTGAATGAATCACAATGCTGAGACCAAGATTTTTTTTTCAGTTTTGATATTGACTGAACTACATATATAGCATAAAAAATGTGGACTCCCATGCAAATAGAAAGAATAAAATTGGAGTTTAGAATTTTTAGGAAAAACTGATATTTTTCACCTCAAGTAGGAATGAGATTTGAACCTCTGTCCCAATAGGTTCGATTATTCTTATTCCCCCTTAATTTTAGAATATGGCCTTTTAAAATCCCTGACTTTATGATGGTGTTCCACTAATAAGTCTGATACTCACAGACCCATAGCCTCCTTCCCTGTACGAGGGAAGGAATTAAACAGAGCTCTAAGGTGTCAGAGAAATAAAATGTCTCTCTTGTCCTTTTTAGGACATCTGTAATATCAATTCCCATGTTTATGCCTCTAATGTTTAGTCCCTGTTTCCTTCACCTGTGTTTTTATTTTTCTTTCTATATTGAAAAAAAAGAATGTTCTTATACATTTAAAAAAATTTGTTAGTTTTTACTCATAACTTTTAGGTACTTGTAGTGAGAAATATTTTAGACTATTTACTATACCACCTTGCCAAAACAAGATGCATAGAAGATGGTTTTACAACACAAATGGTGTGTCACCCTCCTGCCTAAAATCTTTAATGACTTTACATTGCTAGTGGATATTTTTTCAGCATGTGGCATGTTATTTTCCATGAAAATCTATCCATTTCGTATACATTAATTTACTTAATATGTCTCTTAATAATTACTGCTAATATTTTAAGTGATTAAAATATATAGACATAATTCTATGCATTTCATAGTTAATAACTCATTTAATGCTAATGCAAAACTTTATTATCATTATCCCCATTTTAAATGTATTGACTTTACATCTGACTTGTCTTTCCTCTTTTCTTCTCTCTGCTTTTGTTTTCTATATTCCTATTGAACAAATTGCCTAACCTTAAAATTGGGATGTCCTCTTAGACTCTGTCATTTCCAATTGCCCCCATATTGAATCATCAAACACTGTCATTTCCACCTCTGAAACAGCTTATGTCTGCATGAGCTACACATTTCAATCATCACTGCTACTTTGCCTGTATAAGCCATGATATATGAGCAGATAAGGGACAGGTAATGCATTCCAGCCAGAAGATATGGCTCTTTCTTCTACTCAACCCTCATACTCAGCTCAAGAATTATGTCTTTAATAAAGAGTTCTCTGGCTCTTCTGGACATGTTTAATGGAGCATTTCTCCATGCTCAAATAGTTCAGTATAACTACTGCTCTTCTCATAAACACAGCAGTGCATTTTTTCCCAATAAGCCCATAGTTTTCCCAAGGCCTGTGTCAGAAGACCTACTGGACTATTGCACAAGTCTGAGATGTCAACTTTCATTCTGGAGCCAACTTACAAAAGGAAACTGTATTTTATCTTTAAAAATTGCAGCATTGTAGTGGGAAGAATAATAACCAACAGCTTAAGTCATTTTGAAGTGTGCATTTAAGGCAGCCAAACAGGAGCGTTCACTGCTAGCCCAGTGACTCTCCACACAGCAGCCTGGCAGTGCCTATCGTCAATCTGTATGTCTCAGCAAAATATCAAATATATTCATGCCTTGGGCAACTGAACCCACCAGGAAGCAAGGAAGCATTAAAAACATAAATTTTAAATTGTGAATAAATGAATAAATACAAAAATAAATAAATGTTTATTGAATGCTTATACATGTGTAAGATACTCAAGAAGTAAATGAATATTTCATTTTTATAGAATAGATTCCTTTAAAAGATATTAGAATTTATTATTTTAATCTTATTTATTCACACCCAGAACACTGCTCTTGGTGACATACACACACACATGATTTCTTAACTCTTTTAATGGAATGTCTTTGTCCCAGATATGTATGGTACCCTCTTTTGACCATAAATGGGAAAATTCTGGCAATAATGTAAGCTCATTCCCTCTTACCTCAGGTATCTCTCTAGCTTATTGCACTCATTTAAAGCCCTATATGTCTGTTCCTGGTACTGTAAACTCACAGAAGCATCTTTGGAACCAGATCATCCTGGATAACATTTACAGACCATTTAGCCTGTAAAGTGGAATTATCTCCAAGTTCTTCAAGCAGTTTTGTTTTTTTACCTCTTATGCAATCACACAAAAAAGTCAGTCTTTCTGCTGATCTGAAACACAGTTTAGGATCCCTAGCTCCTGATATTTTAATAAATTTTAATATATCCGTTTGACTTATCTTCCCACCTGAATTAGAAATCCTATAATATAATATCTTGTTGGGCAACTGTTTATCCCTGTGAAAGAAAATCAAATCTTCTCCTTACACATTATACTGTTTTTAATTATTTTTTTACCCTTCTTTTGTCTTCCTATGGCTGTTATGAGACATTCAAAAAATTTTAAAATGTTTTTTTCTTAATTATTCTCCCAGTTGTTCTCTTATTCCTCTTTTACCCAATTCCATTGTAAAGGCTCTCCTTTTTCTTTCCTCCTCCTCGTCCTGCTCTTCCATCCCTTCTTTTCTTCTTCATTCTTCTTTTCTTCCTTATTCAAGTTCCCATTTGCTGCACCTGCCTTGAACTAAAAATGGTTCCTATGACTGAATCTGGGTTCTGATTATCTGAAATGTGCTTCCTCTCTTTGTACTTACAATATATCTTTCTCTTACATGTTGTACATTGCTCTGGGTTCCCTCTCCTGCTCTGTCTTTTTCTATGAGCTGAAAGTAACAGCTCACATCCTGCTGAAGCTGATTCTACTGCCTACAGCACTCTACACTTTGCACCCATGCCAATCCAGTCCGGCATCCATCACTCATTGTTGATGCTTACCACAGAGTACTTAAGTACATAAAATCTCAGGTCCAAATCCAAGCTCTGAATTTCATTAGCAGTATGACCTTTGAAAAGATACCTATTTTTTTCTGAACCTCAGTTTTATATATTCTATTCTCCAACAACCACTTTATTGCCTTCTAGCTCACGTGCTCAAACACAATAGATACTAGAATAATAATTGTGTAAAGACATCTTGGGTCTGCCTCTTGGACCTCGGTATGTTCACCTTTTCCTACAATTCTACTTCAGGGCTCTCTGGTACATTCAGTCTTTGAAGACTTGAGAGGTCTATAACATCTTATCCAGCTTGAAGGAACAGCAGACTCAACACAAGAAAATCAACCTCCCTAAGGCCAACTTTCTTTGAGCTCAATATTTCTGACCACAGTGCTAGAAACAAGTGTCCACTATCCTTTGAGAGACTAGGAAAATAATTCCAGCCAACGTCAAACTTGGTAAAAAGTCCATGCTTAATGTGTTGCACTCTAACACTGAACATTTCTCCTCTTGTCTGATCCAACCTTCCTTCACTGTCCTGCTATATTAGTTTTCTTTTGCTGCATAACAAATGACCACAAATCTAGTGGCTTAAAACAAGACACATTTTGTTATTTCACAGTATCCATGGGTCAAGGTTCTGGGTGGTGCTTCTCTGAGTCCTCGACTTGGGACCTCACCAGGCTGCATCAGATGTCAGCCAGGACGAGTTCTCATCTGGAGACACCCTGGGAGGAATCCAAGCTCATTCAGATTATTGGCCCCATTCTTTTCCTTGAGGCTGCTGTATGGTGGAGGGCTCTTGATCACTACTGGCTGTTTGTTGAAGGCTACCCTTCAGACCCTAGAAGCTTCCCAAAGTTCCCTACCACAGGCAATCTACTACTAATCTGCTTCTTCAAGACAAACAACGGACTCTCTCTTTCTGGTCTGCTAAGACAGAGTCTTATATATAATGCCTTGTAGTTATGGGAATGATATCCCACCACCTTTGCTATATTCTGTTGTTTGGAGGGGAAAGCCTCAGTCCCATCTACACTCGAGGAGGAAATTGTACAATAGTGTGCCTCATTGTGGCTCACCTTAAGGTGTTCTGCCACACATACCTTTCAACACTTTTTTTTTTAAAAAAAAAGAGGATGTTTTTGTTTTGTAATATATATTTTATTGATTTTTTACAGAGAGGAAGAGAGAGGGATAGAGAGTTAGAAACATCAATGAGAGAGAAACATCGATCAACTGCCTCCTGCACACCTCCTACTGGGAATGTGCCCGCAACCAAGGTACATGCCCTTGACCGGAATCGAACCTGGGACCTTTTAGTCCACAGACCGATGCTCTATCCCCTGAGCCAAACCGGTTAGGGCTACCTTTCAACACTTCTATCACTTTGCCTCTGGCATCTTGTGTGTCAACTGAGAACTCTTTTACCTCCTGAATCTCCATACATTCAAAGAGTGTAGAGAACCGTTTGTTTTGGAGCAATCTCAGCAGAATGTATCACTTCTCACATCCCATTTGGGGAGAGCCTGTAGGATGGAAGAATGGTCCTTTCTGTTTCCCAGTGCCAGACCCAGACCATTTCTCCCCATTCCTGCTGCAAAACTCCCTGTTCTTCCAAGGCTCACAATATCTTGCTATGTTTCTCTCTCCTAGTTACTACTGTATTCTGAACTCCCAATTGTCTGATTCCTTCTCATTCATCAGAGACATTACCTGAGGTTTTCCCTATGTCTATACATCTGTCACTCAGTGACTGCAACATTTGTGTGAATAAGCCACTTTACCCTTTTCCGCTGTTTCTTTTTTTTAAATATACTGTTATTGATTTAAGAGAGAAAGAGATAGAAACATCAATGATGAGAAAGAATCATTGATTGGCTGCCTCCTGCACGCCCCCTACTGGGGATGGAGCCTGCAACCTGGGCATGTGCCCTCGACCACAATCGAATCCAGGACCCTTCAGTCCACATATCGATGCTCTATCCACTGAGCCAAACTGGCTAGGGCTCTTCTGTTTCTTATAATTCTTATCTTCAAATATAGTTTTCTTTACTCCACCACAATAATATACTCCCATGCTCACACCTGGATAGTATTGATTTTTAAATCTACAAACCCTCCAAAATTTTGTTTCATATTCTATTCTCCAACAACCACTTTATTGCCTTCTAGCTCACATGCTCAAACACAATACATTTTTTCTTCAATGTTCTCTCTGCTCTTTGTCCCGTGGCTGGCTTCTCACTATTTAGATATTAGAGTCTTTCCTGACTACAACAGATAGATCCCCGTATAATTCTAAATTGCAGCATCCAATTCCTTTCCCTTATAGCGCTGTTCACATGTGTAATAATAATTTGTTTGTTTGTTCATATACTCTAATTTAATAGCCTCAAAAGATTTTGAAGCTCATGAGCACAAAAATGATGCTTCCTACTTTTTTCTAATATACCAGTACACTAATGCATCTTATAGCATCAGATATACCTATGATACTAAAAAATTACAAACATATATATATATATATATATATATATATATATATATATATATATGACACAAATGAATGAATACACCAAGGGTTATAGCAGGTATTAAATGAGGTTTTGCATAAATTGATGATGACACATAATATTTACTGTCTTTGTAATGTTGCAGACACTATTACAAGCACTTTATACATTATCCTATTTAGTCCAGTAACTCTATGCTCTGTTGTTAGGTCAACTGCCCTATGTCACACAGACAGTGGGTAACAGATGAGGGAGCTTGACTGTGGAGTTTCTACTCTTACTTTCCACACTCGACTATCTCCCAATCTTAGCATTTAGTGCCCTAATGGCACAAAATACTAGATAAACAATACTTTCATAACTACCCTTATCATAAATAAATTCAATAACTTGGAGTCTGTGTACATATACAATATGCCATATGTATATAACATAAGATATATGTTTATATAGATGAATAATCTTCTCAAAAATATTTTAGGAGATAATAAATATATAGTTATAGTACTGATCTATTATTTCTCAGATGAGCAAAGACCAAAGAGTGAAAATAACACACCTAAGTCCAGGTAATGAGTTAATGGCAGAAAGAGATTTCCAATTTAGAAATATTTTGTTGTTATTTCCTCACTATCAATGAGTTATCATTACTAATGAAGACTGTGTGTGTATACATGTACTTATACATAGACGTTCATGAATTTGAACTAATTATAAGTTGTTTTGACTATAACTCATTAATAGTCTGAGAAAGTATAATCAAGCAGGATTTTTAAAGATAATTTATGGCCAGTTGGTCTTAGAACCTATTTATAATAATTTAATTTAAATGATTTATTACATAACTTAAATGTGCATCCAAGTAGTCTGTGTATTATTGCAGAAGCAATAGAAAAATAGTATTGTTTTATCACTACATACATGAAAAGAATTTCTAAAGTGATTTTTTATTTGTTGACTATAGTCACTTGTAGCTGCATAATTATGGTTATATATGAACCATATTTTACAATGTACATAATACAGGGTACTCCAACTCCCAAATGACACTTAAAATTTTGATATTAAAATCCTCTAAAATGTGGTTATTTTGCTTTATACACTAGAGACAAATTATTTGTGATGTCACCTTGCCCCAGGAGACAACATTGCTTTTTCCACAGTTACAATATTTTGCCTCAAATATGCCTTTTCTCTTTTTGGTTGTGAATGGAGAATTTTAAAATTGTTTCTAATTTTTTCTAGTTGAGAGACAGAGCTATATTTTCTAAAGCAATACTGTTTAACTTTGAGGCAGAATAACTTGGAGGGTCCTGAATAATTCGCTTGGACACTCCTGGCTCTCTAAAAAGTACCTGCGGCAGGAAGAAGGGCCATATTGGTATAGTGCATTGTTTTGTTTGTCACCGCTGGAAATAAATCCCAGGAATGTTAAGAAACACATATCAAAAATTTTGCAAATTAGAATGCCTCCAACCCCCAGATCGCTATGTGATGTGATATAAAAATATCCGGGCTTTACACAAGCAAAAGTATGATTATCTGTCCTGTTACAAGTCATCCCAATTTTTATTTTATTTTATTGCCCGGAACCCCGTTTATAAGACGTCATCATGAGTGTTTACACCAAGCAGGCGGTTAGGAAGTGCCATCTACCGATTGTTTTACTAAGTTGGAGCCTTTATAATGCCTGTTCATATATCAAACTATAATTAAAATAAAACACATGGGAAACAAAACCCAGTATTACTTTAATGACTTAATCATTTATGGTTAGTATACTCAACATTTTTCTTTTTGTTTTCAGAAGCTCAAATATCTTCAACAGAATCCTGCAAGGAGCCTTGTGTTTCAACTGCCTAACAGAGGCCTGGACTGGGGAGTTGTAGCAATTTCACTTCAAAGGAAAGCAGACTCGTCAGTGGCTCCATTTTTGTTCCTTTGAAGCAATCAATAATAGACTTGGCAGCTTACAAAACGTGCCCATATGAGGAGTGTATCAACATTGTTAAATAAAAGGTTACTGCATTAAATAAGATGACCTTGCTACCTTTTAGTTGCAGTCTTAGAGAGCAAACTTGTTTTAATTAGCAGTCAGCAAGCAGACTGTAACTTCACTGAAGGAGCATTGAAGAATCACTGCCTATTAACAACCCAGCGGTAAGTAAGCCAGCACAAATACTTATAACCAAATAGTGTGCATTTCAGGAGTGGAGAGGATTAGCTATTGGGCACACAACACAGTGGAGGAAATTGCTTTATTCCCAGTACTGCTGGGTACCAGGAGGCAATCACTGTGCCTCCAGCCCATTAACAGCATTCAGAGTGTTGCTTCCCATAGAAGGGGTTATTGGCTAACCACTGGGTGACCAATTAAATGCTATGAATAAGTCCCAAACCCAGCAGCATGGGGCCTGTTTGTGGCACAGTGGTATCATTACTAAAGTGAAAAACTTGATGAGAAAGGAACATATTTAATTATAGAACTATACAAATGGCTAATTAGGACCATAAAGTGAAATGAATGACTTTCCAGTGGATTTTTGAATGTTACTGATAACTGCTCAGCTTCTTTGGAGACCATGAAAGTGATCTACAGCTAGAGCCTGCATGTCATGGTAATGGATGGGTCTTCATTAGAGGAAGCTTTTTTGACCTGGTTGCTCAGGTAGCATGGGTTCTAAAGACAAGCCTTGATTCCTTTCACTGCAAGGGTTCCTTCATTCTAACCCCCTGGTCTCTCATGAGTTCCGCTTGCTTTCACAATAATTCTTATGGGTTTAAACGCAGAAACATTATCTGCAAAAGTCACTCCCTATCAGTTGGAAAACTGAATCACAAAAGGGTGTCACTAGTTTGTGGGAAACACTGATCCATGTTTAGTTTAGCTTTTAAATTCTGGTATTAATCCAACATTTGCTGTTATACTTTGCTAATCCAGGCATCTCAGAATTGCTAACAAGTTATGGAGCCTTTAAATGGAAGAATTACAGTTAAAGGCTCTGTCTAATTAGTGTCAAAGTTCAATTTTTAAAAAAACAGACATTGAAAATTGATCTGGAACCATAAAACAGAAAGAAATATGACTGATCCCAGCTACCAACTTTTGGAACAAGTTTTTGTTTTGGGTCTGTTTGTGTTTTATGCTAATTTGGTAAGTACATGTTTAATGAAACCATTTTGTTTGCATTCATTGAACATTTAATAGGCACCTCTTTTATGTAACTATACTAAAGATGTATTGAAACATGGCCTTTATTTACAGAGTAAGAAATAACAGATGCCAACAAAGAATTTTAGACTTCTAGTCAAGTAAGTATAGAAACCACTATTGGCTGTCACTAAATATTATTAAATGCCTGGCTTTGTTTTTATTTTACAGTTTATTTTTATTAAAAAGATGACTACTGTTTTTTAACAGTCAATAACTACAGCAGTATATGCAGTGAAAAGTAAAATGTTATCACCCCAATCTCTCTCTCCAGCTTGTTACTCACTCTTACATTGTTAAGAGCTTAATAACCACCTTCCTGCTAATGGAGATTTGGTGGAAAAATACTAGTACCACATGAATTTTTAGCCAATCTGGCTAGGATTTCAAATGAAGATGCTACAAAATATCTATATTTGGAAATAAAATTTCTATTTCTAGATTATTTCATTACACAGGAAAGGAAGGGTCTGGAAAAGTGGAAGTGCTAAGAATATTGATTGGCTCCATCTCCACGGATCACAGAAATACTTGTCCTGACCCTGCTGCTGATTGCTTCATCAGAATTCAGATTAATACTCTTTCATTTTTAACCTAATCACTGAAGTGAGCTGGAGAGTTCCACAGCTGGCAGGACCACTGAAGACCTCCTACTATGGACCTCTCTATGCAAGCAGGCACCACTCTACCCACCCAAGGAAGCTAGGGCTCCTTCTATTTAAAATATCTCCAGACATGCAGAGTCCATAACCTTTTTCTCAGGCTCATTTCCATCTTGATACACCTATGACTAAAAACAGATTCCTTTTCTGAACCTTGATTTCTCTTGCTAATATTAAGCATGTTTGCCTACATCTGCCCTTGTATGGTTTAAAGGCCTCTGAAAACATTCCTCACCAGTTAAAAGGAAGCATAACTATAAACACTTACTGAAAATTCTTTAAACTTTCTGGATCTCTGGTAGGTGTATTTCAAATGATCACTAATTTTTTTTGCTTTATGCCTCATTATTTCTTCCTTTTAAGTGGCAGATTTCAAAACATTGAGAATATAAAAATGTTACATATAAATTTACTATGCCATGAAATTTGCTATTATTTTAAAAATCATATTGCCTTTTACTCTATATCGGATATTATCCATGGTACATTTGTCTAAACAGTACCTCTACCCTTTATTTGGTGATTCTTTTGACTGTTCCTATTTCTGAATATATACTGATTTTACCCCAAGTTGGATTTATCCCCAGCCTGTCCTTGATGAGGTCATGTTTAATTTCTGTTTCAGGTAAGATAATAACTCTGCCAAACTTCTTTATATTCAAGTTAAAGACAGTGTTGTCAACTTTATTAACTAAGGCACAAATATGCATATTAAAAACATAATAATTAATTTTGTTAAAGCTTTACCTAAATTTGCAAAATTACAGAGGAAAAAACTACGTGTAAACTAAACATAGCTGTGCTTCATTGTGTTAATCTTATTATTTCCTAATGACACTCAGTTTATATTATAAACGCTCTGCTAAATCATGTATATGGTATATGAATGAATTCTTGAGGTATGTCAAAGAAGGGATTATCCTATACAATATACATCCTAAATCTTTTACCTATTTCTCTTCCCAAATTCCATGTCGCAGGCAGCCACTTCCAGTATTTTCTGTCTGTCTCTCTCCCTTGATAAAGCTCTAGCCTTGGACAGTTCTGTTTCACTTTCCTTCTTCTTTCTCACTCTACATTTCTCTCAACCCTTCATTACTGCTCCCCCGTATACTCTGATCACCATAGAAAGATTCAGAAGTCATCAAACAAAATGATCTGAGGAAGGCAAAAATCATAAATAAAGCTTTTGGGTACTATGTTTAATATTTTTTATTCTATCACATTATTATATACAGTAAAACTAAATATACTGTACCTATTTGAAGTAATATAATCCAACCATAAAGGTAATAACTATGAAGACTATAGAACCATACAGATAAATATTTATGGCATAATATCAACTAAAAAAATGACAGATTTTAGAGTAGAAAATTTACCAAGCAAGACTGTCAAATAAATGAATACATATAGTGTTAGAGTAAAATAAAAACAGTCTATTAACAGTGAATGAATAAGCAAATTATGCCATAGACATACTCTGTAATAATTATCAGCAATACATACATACACTAAAAATCAGAAAAGTAAAGTAAAACAACAAAATGAAACCAGAAATAAGATTAATACACAAAAGTATAGGTAGGCCTCAAATTTCAGCAGTCAGTATAAAACTGGAAATGTGATCAGCTCCTCAACCCAATGTAGGCATCAAATATAACAAACTAGTTTCTAAGGGGAAACACTAATTCTAAAATTGGAAGAAGAGTAAAAATTCTCCTTTGGGTGACATTTTATACTGTTACCAATTTAAGAAAATCCTTAACATCCTTAGATACAAGGACACATTTTACATGAAAGCTTTTAAAATATTCCTCAATATATGCCAAAACATAATTTAGAAAAAGAGTAATTAAAGTGGTGGAATGGGATGTGGTGGTATTTGATGAATGGAGACAAACAACAGGGTCTACATACTAGTATGCAGCAGATGGCTAATGTTGTAGTTTAGTATAATCCACATTTTAATGTTTCTAGAGGAATCATTAGATTTTATATCCATTGGGCAATCAACTAGATTTGGTCAGTATTAAGATCAGATATGTCTGTGTCCTGACAAGTATCTGAGATGCAGTATTCTATATTGTCTACATCATTCTCTATTGTCTATACAGAATTATGTTAGATTAATGTTGCTTTGGAAAATAGCAGAATTTAACACTATTTTATCCCTAGGCAAGTGAATAACTGTAAGCAGATATTTAAAACATAATATTACTTTTGATAAAGGTTTACTTAAAATTGCAGAATACTGTAGAAAAAAATAAGTGTAAGCCAAATATAGCTGTGTTACACACACATACACACATGTTCACAAAACAATCAATTTTTTCAAAACAAAAGTAAAAAATATGGAGGGATGTTAGTCCACTGACAGGTAGATGCCAAGACAGGATCAGATGCTCATGAGTTTTCATGGAAGAAACAACTCTGAGGAATAAAGTGGTGGCAGTCTGGGAAGGCAAAGAGAACCTTCAGAATGACAAAGATCTAACATGGATGCAGGAGAAACAAGACATCAGGTTAGGTAGAAAGAGTTTTAGATTACAACGCAGTCCAAGGTAATTTAGAAGTTTGGACCAGCCAATGTAGAATCCAAGAGCTAATGTCCCCAGTTAAAGAAGTCACATATATCTTGCAGAAATAGGCCTGCATCAGTATTCTCACTGTGCTCAGACACAGTTGGGAACAGTTACCGGGAAGCATAACTGTTCCTCAGAGCAAACGCAATTTTGGGTTCAGAAGAACGGCAAAAGGGGCCAAGAGTCAATTATGCTTCCTGCAACAGGATTTATGAGTAGGACATTTTCATGGCCACCAAATGAGGCTTGTCATTTCTTGTGACTTGGTGACCACAAATAACATGTATACAGTCTGAATTAACACTACCTGTGTGTGGTAAAATCAACTTCTAAGAAGAAACGTAAAGTGCTTCCTGGTTGGTAGTCCCTTGAGAATCTAGAAGAAGAAAATTAGTATATTCTCTGAAATTACATGACTTGATTCTATTTCTTATTTAATTCTGGGGGAAAGTGAGTAACAGTAAAACTCACAAAGCACACAAGTGAGCAAGGAACCATGAATGTAAGTGAGTAGAAACAATAGGTAGTAGGAAAGAATATGGCAAAAATTTTAGATATTAGAATTATCAGAAAACAGCATATATAATAATTACACTTAATATGCTTAAAATATTAAAGATATGATTGAAACTATGTACAATATTAAAGATATGATTGAAACTATGTACAAGGTATAAAAGACTATATATATATATATCTATATATATCTATATATATGTATATATATAGATATATATAGATATATATATGCCTAAACGACCTTTAAGACCAAACAACCGGAACAACCGGAACGATTGGTCGACCAGTTGCTATGAGTCGCACTGACTACCATGGGGCAGATGCTCAACACAGGAGCTGCCCCCTGGTGGTCAGTGCACTCCGACAGTGGGAGCATCGCTCAACCAGAAGCCGGGTTCATGGCTGGTGAGCACAGCTATGGAGGTGGGAGCCTCTCCTGCCTCCACAGCTGCACTACCAAGCAGGGGCAGTGGACACAGTGGGGCCGGAGTGAGCTGGAGTGGCGGGGTGCCCACCCCCAGCTCAGGCTCCTTCCCAGCCACCTACTGCTTAGCACACTGCTATATCCCTTATACCCCATAAGCCTGCAGTTACCATCTCTGGAGAATGGTTGAAGCATGGACACTCAGAGTAACCAGTACGAGCCTGATATCACTGCCGGGCTCCTGGAACTCTGCCTCGGGCATCGAGATCAAATCTCTTCCTTTACCGCTTGCTCGGGAGCTACAGAGGAAGGCCATAAGGTGGCGACTGACAATTGGGCTAAAAGTCAGAGATGGAGCTGAAGGATGGGGGCGTGGGCAACAGAGATCCCCCAAGATCCCCAACTTTGTATTGTTCACCTTGGAGCATCTCTCATCTGGCTCTGGTGGAAAGCATCCAGCATGGCCCAAGGCGTCCACTGGGGATCTCCCAGCTGGCAAGGTGTGACCCTGGCCGCAGAAGAGACATTTGGAAATATTTTTTCAGGAAACTGTGGGAAGAAGGACAGATTCCCCACGTAACTTCATGGAGGCTGACGGGGTCGTAGAAACTCCCCGGGCATGTGGGCATGGGCTCCTGATTTCCTTTCAATGTGCATGCATCTGTGCACCAGGCCACTAGTTAGAAATATAATACCAGGTTTTAAAAAAAAGCAAATGGTACTTCTGAAACTGGAAAATAATTTTTAGAACTCAAATAGATTAAAGTAGGGGTCAGCAAACTCTGATCCACTAGCCAGCTGCCTGTTTTTGTAAGTAAATTTTATTGGAACACAGTTTGTTTCTATATTTCCTCTAGCTTCTTTTATTTGTTATTAACCCTCACCCAAGCATATTTTTTCCATTGATTTTTAGAGAGAGTGGAAGAGTGGAAGGGAGGGAGGGAGAAGGAGGAAAAAGAGAGAGAAACATCAATGTGAGAGAGACATATCAATTGGTTACCTCCTGCATGCCTCCTGCATGCACCCCGACCAGACTGGAGAATGAGCCTACAACCCAGGTAGATACCCTTGACCAAAGCACAATCCTTCCGTCACACTAACCATTAAGCAACACTGGCCAGGGCTCACCTCTACCTTCTTTCATGCTACAACAGCAGAGTAGAATAGTTACAACAAAAACCACATGGTCCATAAAGCTGGAAGATTTACAGCCTTTAAGACAATGTTTGATGACTTCTGACTTCTTAAACAGATAGACTCAGCTTAAGAAAGAATTAGTTCATTGGAAGAGAGTCAAATAATGTACCTTGTATGCAACACAAAAAGACAGAATATATTTGAAAGGGAATTTAAGACATGAAGATGTTGAAAGAAAAAAAGATATATATGTTTAAGTGAAATTTCAGAGAGAAAGTATACAAAAGAGGCTCTTTTCAAAGAAAGAAGCTAAGTTTTTTAGAATTGTTCAAAGGAAAACATCCAAGAAATCACAAGAAAACATATTAGGAATCATCAAAGAAATAATTTCTTCAAATTTGCCAAAGAGAACTGAGAGATGAACTATAAAGGCATACTGACAGATGACAGATTTCTTAGTAACAATAATTATAAGCAAAAGACAATGGAATAATAGTTTCCATGTGCTTAAAGAAAATACCAGTGAATACAGAATTCTGTACACAGAAAAATAATCATTAGGTAAGGATAAAATAAGAACTAATGTAAATACTTCAGGCCAGAAATATTATGCCTAATAGAAAAGAATATTGAGCAAAGACATTGGTTAATATGGGGTATTCTAACCAAATATTGACTATAATTTTAAAAAATAGTAAGAATAATGTTTAATATATATTAGGGGTTAAACTCAGGATAAAACTTTACTTGAAATATACTTTAAATAATAGCATATAACAGTATTTGACAGGTTTGAAAATACTCTAACATCACTGGTTTTTCAAGAAGAGGGTAACAATATGTTTAATTTTAGCTTTTATTTAAGTATTAGAGTATAAATATTTTTAAAAATAGCTAAACCATAATTTAATGGTATTCAGCCATTTACTTCCAAAAAAGTAGGAAAAAAATGTAATGAGAAAAAGAATAAAAAATGAGCCAGGCCAGTGTGGCTCAGTGGTTGAGCATCAACCCATGAACCAGGAAGTCATAGTTCAATTCCTAGTCAGGGCAATGCCCGGGTTGTGAGCTCAATCCCAGTAGGGGGTGTGCAGGAGGCAGCCAATCACTGATTCTCTCTCATCTTTGATGTTTCTATCCTTCTCTCCCTCTACCTTCCTCTCTGAAATCAATGAAAAGACTAAAAATAAAAATAAAAATAAAAAGCCTGCTGGGGTGGCTCAATTGGTTGGAGAGTCGTCTCATGCACTGAAAGATTGCTGGCTTGATTTCAGGTCTGAGCACAAACATGGGTTGTGGGTTCAATCCCAAGTCCAGACCCTTTCCTCTCTCTAAGCATGACTTAAAGTGAGGATTAAAAAAATAAATAAGTAAAGATAATTAGTGAAAGAGGAAATTGAAAAGAGAATCTTGATCAGTTGAAAGCGGGTAATAAGATAGAAGAAATCAATCCAATTATCATTCACAGTAAATATAAGTGGACTAAATATTACTGTCAAAAAACAGATTTTCAAACTGGAATTTTAAAAAAAATCTTATATGTTATTGATACTTAAAATATAATAAGAGAAAAGCTTTAAGTTCAAAGGATTGGAAAATATACAGAATATATTACTTATCCAAAAGAAAGCTATTATAATTCTAGTAACATCACCAGAAAAAATACAATTTAATTTAAAACCCAATATTGAAGATTAAAAGGTAATGAATGAATATAAAAGTTGAAATTAATTAGAAAAATGTGGCAGTTATGAACTTGTAATTATCTAATAATGTAGCTTCAAAATATGTAATGAAAATCTTAACTACATAAATGGCTGAAGCCATAGTTCTTGTGAAAATTTTAAATATATACCTCTAAGGAAACCACAGATCAAATAAAAAACAAACCAAAATGATATGATTTGAAGCACAAAAATGTAACATACAGATAATGACCACTGAACTTATCAACTGAATAATAAACATTCTCTCCAAGTACATTTGACATTTGCAAAAATTAAACACATGCTAGGATTAAAGCTATCTTCAACAAATTCCAGAGGCTTGTCAAACTAGGTTCTGACAAGAGGGCAAGTAGGTGCATTTAATTGAAAACAAAAAATAGTTTGGAAAACACAATCTACTTGGAAATTTATAAAATACTAGAGGCCTGATGCACGAAATTTGTGCACAGGAGGGGGGGTCCCTCAGCCCAACCTGCACCCTCTCCAATCTGGGAGCCCTCAGGAGGTGTCCTACTGGTGGCTTAGGCCCGCTTCCCACAGGTAGCGGGCCTAAGCCATAGTCCAGCCTCCCTCTGCAGGAGGCAACTGGGATGATCAGGAAAGGCACTGCCCCCATCACCCCGCTGCTGTTGCCACTGCCAGCCGCTACAGCTGCCAAGGTGTTTTCATCAACACGGACTCCAGTCCTTTCACCACAAAAAAAAAAAAATGACAACTTTCTTTAGGCATTTTCAAGATGTCTCTTTCATAGTATATGGCATTTCTTTCTTTCTTTTGTTTTATCCTCACCTGAGGATATTTTTCCATTGATTTTTAGAGAGCAAAGAAGAGAGAGGGAAAGACAGAGAGAAACAGCAATGTGAGAGGGACACATCGATTGATCGCCTCCTGCATGAGCCCTGACCTGGGCCCCAGCCAGGGAATAGCCTGCAACCTAGGTACATGCCCTTGACCAGAATCAAACCCCGACCCTGCAGTCAGCAGGCCGAGGCTCTATCCACTGAGCCAAACTGGCTAGGGCAGGATATGACATTTCTTAGCCCCTCCAGCAGCAGCCCTTCGTTTTTTTCCTCCAGGAGTGAGGTGGAAAAACCCTAGATCACCTTCTTGGATTCTTATTACCCACATTACCAAGAACATTGAGAGTGGCATACTGGGAGCTTAGCCAATGAGCAGTCAGAAAAGGTGTTACCTCTGCAGCTCACGCGCAGAGGTGGGATGCCAGCGCGCCCTGGCTGGCAGGCCCTGTTCTCTACGGGCAGGCCCTGCTCCCTGCTCCCTGCTCTCTGCGTGCCTGCACCATCCGTGGCTTGCCTCACTGCTCCCCTCCCGCCCACCTGCGCATGCAGCCTCCTCCTGAGCGGTCATGACTGTTACAGCATCCCGGCTAATATGCATATTACCTCTTTATAGATAGATAGATAGATAGATAGATAGATAGATAGATAGATAGATAGATAGATAGATAGATAGATACTTCCAAACAAATCCGAAGCCAAAGAAAAAATTATAAATACTTCAAAGTGAAAATACTTTATATCAATTCTTACAAAATAAAGTTTACAGAAAATTTTACACCTTCTAATATGTACTCAAATGCTTACAGTAGAAGAGGCCGACTCGGAGTTAATATAAGAATTTGCACAGGCAAGTTGTAATTTGAGCCTTCTCATATGTATATATGGATTCTTGGTCAGCCAAGCCAAAAGATAAAATGTGGAAAAAACTCAATTTTACCTATCCAGAATATTTCCATTCTAAGGATGATTGTAAGGAGAAAGGAGATAACTGTAACAGAATCTATTATGTTGATCTGACCATTAATAAACATACGAGGACTTGTTCCATTTTAAAACACCACCAAGCTCTGTTAATAAATAATTTTGGTAAATAACTTACCTAGGTCTAAAACTGTGCTGGGCAATATGGTAGTCATAAACCACATGCAACTACTTAGATGTAATTTTAAATTAAATTACATTTCAAATGTGGTTTCTTAATTACACTAGCCACTGGTGACTGAGAAACTGAATTTTAATTTAATTTAAATTAATTCAAAATTCAATTTAAATAGCCACATGTAGCTAGTGGCTACTATATTGCACAGTTCAGATATAGAACGTTCCCACCATCACAAACGGTTCTACTAGAATAGAGGTTAGGAAACTTTTTTCTGAAATGAATCAGAAAATTTGTTCTCTGTCACAACTGTCCAACTCTGCCCTTGTAACATGAAAGCATCAGTAGACAATACAGAAACGAATGGGATTGGCTATGTCAAAATAACATTTGACTTCCCAAAACAGGCAACCAGCCCATGGGCTGTACTTCACCAAACCCCGGTCTTAGGAAGACTATCACAGAGGAAAGCACTCTTCCTCAGTATTCCAGGTAAGGATCTACCCTTCTTGTCCAATGCAGTGTCAAAAAATCGAGTTTCTAGTTTTTGTTACTGAATACAGGAAAAATATCATAAACTGCTTTACCAAAATAAATGACTAAGAAATGGATCCTTTTAAGAATAGATTCCCCCCCCTCCAAAAAAAGGGATTTAAAATAATTTAAACCACTTCATTAATTTCCTTCATGTTTGCATATTCTCTTTTCTCCAAATCCAAATCAAACCCTAGAGCAGTGGTTCTCAACCTTCTGGCCTTTTAAATACTGTTCCTCATGTTGTGACCCAACCATAAAATTATTTTCGTTGCTACTTCATAACTGTAATGTTGCTACTGTTATGAATCGTAATGTGAATATCTGATATGGAGGATGGTCTTAGGCGACCCCTGTGAAAGGGTCATTCGACCGCAAAAGGGGTCGCGACCCACAGGTTGAGAACCGCTGCCCTAGAGCCTCATCCCTGGAATCTTAATGATAGTTTTCTACCAGCTTCTTGTATCCTACGTGCTTCCAAAACAGATCTGTCTTCTCTAGTTAACATAACATAGGAAACAAGGAGCCAATGTTAGGCAGAACGTGTTTAGATTTACCTTTGCTATATACAGTGATGAAATAAGAGAGGTGGAAAACATTAGACAAAAATAAATAGTTATCCTCTAAAACAGGTCGACTTACATGTAGAGTTGGAGGGTGAGGTAGGTAACTGCACTGTGCTGAAGAGTGACTCCTGAGTGGCAGAGAGCTGTTAGAAAGAAAACTTTGAGGAGCACAGGTGGGGTAAGCCCTTGAATGAGTGTACAGCTGGGTAGGAGACATGCAAAGAGGAACTCAGCCTTTACTCTTTGGGACCTAAATGTCTGTTTTTAGACATTGAGGAGGAAGCTGTTTCTGACCTCCTACATTCTTGACCTTTTTCCCCAATTATTGAATCTTCCCCTAATCCAAACACCTGATAATCTGACTCTAATTCTTACGTGTTCCTTCTTTTAAGAGTTCTGTTTTATTTTCCTTAACCTCTTGTATAATTTAGCAGGAGGAGGTCGACTCGCTTTCTCTGAAAATTAGTAATGCAGTGATTATCTCTGCTTTGATTACTTCTCAAGTCTTCTCTAATTACTTCTACCTACTGGTAATGATTCTCTACTTGAGTTCCATGGGTCAGTGTAATTTCACAAGCAAACATAGCAACACTCTCAATATTTCACAAAACACATTTCTCATCACACCACAGATTCTAAGCTGAGCCAATAATAATTCATTCATTAATTTGCTAATAGCTGTTTCCTACTTATAGACCCAGACCCCTGCTTTTTTTTTTCTTTAACACAAATAGCAAAAAATGTACAAAATATTTTGGCTGTATTTTCACTAAAATATTACCTTCACTAGTGAAAAAATATATCAAAATTGTTATCTTTGAGTAATGATTCCTGCTGACTTTTTTTCCTGTCTTCTATGTACTTTTTACATTTTTCTGCATAGAACATATGTTACTTTTATCACTGGGGACAGGAAGTAAAATCGTTTTAATTTATTAAAAACATGGTCAAAAGCCCAAAGTTGATTTTTCAAACATTTGTTTATTGATATAACTAATTGTTTTAATGCTACATTTTCAAATGTGTGTTCCATCAGATGAAAAGGGCCTATTTTTAGAAGAATGATGGAAGTTTGTATGCAGATCTGTGTCTATAAATTTATTTCCATTTTTTAAAAACCATGGTACAACTATACAAAAACTGAACCAATTATCTTTAGGAATGTAATACAGATATAGATATAGAGTGTATCATATATATATAATACATTCCTAAATGTGTATATGTATGTGTGTATTCCTAAAGAGAAAAAAATTGTTTCCTATATTTCATTTTGAAAAGCCACATATTTGCCAGAATGGTTTTTTTATAGCATGCTGCTCTGAAATAGTATTTCTTAATTCAGTACTTTGTAGTCCACATATATTACTTTGAAAATCTCTGCATCTTATCAGGAGTGACTTTCAACAGAAGCAGTTTCCTAAATACACTTCTATGTGTTCATTTAGGTGTGCCTACATGTGGTATAGCAGGAAAATATTGTAAAACAAAAAGGACTTCTCCCTCATAGTGTGTTATCCTATGCTGATCAAACAGCCAATCCGAATTTCAACTTCCCCTTAGACTGCTACAGATGCAAAAACAACAGGGAATATTTTTCAATTTCTAACAATGTGTTCCTACCTTTTTTTACTTTCAATATATCACCATTTTACCCCAAAGGAAAATATATATCCTTCAGAGCTAGTAAAGGCAAACCCTATTAGCTTTTAAAGGAGACAATGGTATTAGATAAAGCCCACAGAAAGTCCCTCACATAAAGATAGATGCACTGATTAAAGTAGGAGGAAAATTTTGATTTTATAAATCTTTAAATACGATACTATATGCTATGAATTCAATAGAAAAACTGAGTTTCATATTCTCAGGCTCAACAAAGAAAGCATTGGATCCATATTGCCCTCATCAATGTGGAGACGAATACTAAATGCCCTGTACATTCTCAGAGGGGACCCAGGCTATCTCAGACATGTTGGGAAGTGTTGTAGTACCCCTTGGTAAATGCATGCTTTTCAACATTTAGGAGGCAGCAGAAGCAGGCCTAAGATATGGACAGGAGAAAAAAAGCAGCAGTCACTCAGGTGAGAGTCTTGGGGCTGGATTTTAAAATGGGGAATAAAGAAAGAAAGCCCTGGCCAGTTTTTCTCAGTGGTTAGAGCATCTGCACTCACACCAGTGGGTAACAGGTTGATTGATTCCCAGTCAAGGACACGTACCTCGGTTGCAAGTTTGATCCCTTGCCTTGGTCTGAGTGTGTATGGGAGGCAACCAATCCATGTGTCTCTCTCATGTCAATGTTTCTCTCTTTCTCTCTCTCCCCTTCCTTTCCTTCCACTCTCTAAAATTCAATGGAAAAAATATCCTGGAGTGAGGATTAAAAACAAAAATAAAAAAATAAATATGAACAAGCAATAATGTTTTTGACACTAACCAAATATTATGGTTCTCATCATATTCTTTTTATTTTATTTTATTTTCCATCACAATTTATACCCCCTATACACTCTTCCACTCCCACTCCTCCCCTCCCCTCTCCCAAATCAGCACACGGCTGTCCATGTCAATAAATTTCTTCTCTTTTATTTTTCTTCTTTGCTCAATCCCTTCATCGCAGCCCCCTCCCCCAACAGCTGTAAGTCTGCTGGTACACACACACACACACACACACACACACACACATGTGGAGGGGACATTGGGCTGTTCAGGGCGGATCAGGTGGGATCAGGCCTGGCCCGAACAAAACCATTTTGGGCCTCCCTGCATCACTCTTCATGCCCTACCCTGAGCATCTCCTCAGACAAGACCTCACTTCCTGACGGAGGTGACCAACAGAAACTAGAAGCCTGGTAACTAGGCAGCCCCATTATATAACTCCCTTCCCATCTCCCTCGGATGGAGACATTGGAGAGGACACCATGTTTTCGTGTTGTCTCCCCATGTCTGGAGGTCGAGGACTCAAGAGAGGCAGCGATCACAGTATATTTGGCCAAGGCTGCCGCTGGGTCTGGACTCATTCCATTTGACGCCTTTGGCCCTTTACAAAGTGGGACCCAGAGGTAACACAGGGAGGCCTAGGGCGGTTTTGTTCAGGCCAGGTCACCACTCTGACCCCACCTGGGCAGCCTGATATCCCTTCCAAGCGTGTGTGTGTGTGAGGGGGGGAGGGGGGTTCACATAGAAAGGGTCTGAGCAGGGACAGTTTGAGGAAGGGTCAGAAGCCTGGTGGGCCAGTCATGTTCACACCCCAGGTCAAGGCTGGCTGGGTGGACGAGGAGTGTGGTGGTGCCCTCTGCCCGAGGTCTATCCTGAGCCCTGGAGGTGACTCTCATTTCCCCTGGGTGGGGGTCTGTGAAGACACAGGGCTGGGCCTGATCCGGAAGCAGAAGGTCCAGTGGGCAGAAGCAGCAGCGACTAGGGCCAGACAGGGCTTGAGGCCTCTGGATCGACTGCCTGTCACTGTCATTGCAGAGCTCAACTCCGGTCACAGAGGAGCAGCAGCTGGTCAACACAGACCCCGGGCCCATCTTCACCATTGAGGGGCAGGTGGGTCTTACTACTGAGGGCCAGAGCAGGCCCGCAGTGCATATGGCCAGCTGGGGGTCTGGGGAGCCAGGGTCCTTGAGTGACCAGAGATGGAGTCTTCTACCAAAGCTGCCCAGGCTCCTCAAGCTTCCAACCTGGAAGCCACTGTCAGCAAAGGCAGATCCCAATTTTCCCCTCCTTCCTGAAGCCGCGGAGGCTCCGCAGGAGGTTCCCAATGTGTGATGCCTCCCTGCAGCACCAGGCCCATGTGAATCACACTGGGCCAGAGGACCTGCAGCCCCAGGAGGCAGAGCCCAAGAGTGAGAAAGTGGGGGACGGGGAGAGGGATCGGGGGAGGAGATGCATGCAAGCCTATGGGGAAGGCTCAGTGCCCCTCACACAGGGAGCACCCCCAGAGGCTGACCAGTGGCAAAACCTGTGGTGGGTCCTGGGCTGTGGCCATGTTCTGTGTTTGGGGGGTTACATGGAAAAGCAGGCACCTGGGTGATCTTTTCTCCTCTCACAACCCAGCACCAGCCCAGGAGGCAGAGGAGGCTCCTGGGGTAACCCCTGAAGTCCAGACAGAGGAGTCGGATGAGGAGTCGGATGAAGAGCTGGAGGCGTGGGCACCTCCAGAGGTCCTGCCACCTCCAGCAGCCTCTCTGGTGGCAGCTGTGGAGCCAGGGCCGGCCTGGGAGGCACCTGCAGACATGACTGAGGCCCCACCACCCCTGGATGAGGAGCCCTCCCTGGAACCCGCCCTGGGTCCTGCCTCAGGGGAGGAGCTGCCTCCTGAAAACCTAGCAGGGCCAGCTCCAGAGCCGCTGGCTGAGACTGCTCGCCGTCTCCCCTCAGAAAAACGTATGCAACCCCCATCGTTCAACTTTGTCTTCTTTTTTGTTTCCTTTTTCTGTTTTACTTTTCTTTATGGGGTGATTCAGTTGTTTATTGTTTTATTTTTATTTTGGAGTCTTTTTCTTTTCTCTATCCTTCTTTCTTCTTTTATGCTTTGTTTCTTCATGGGGTGACTTAATTGATTAATTAATTAAAATTATTGTTTGTATCTTAAATGGTGTCATTCATAAGCATGAAGGACATTCATGATGCTGTGTAAGCATCACCACCGTCTAGTTGCAGGATGTTCCATCCCCCAAAAGGAAACCCTACACCAACAGTTCTCACTCTCCACTCCTCCTGTCCCTGGCAACCCCTGGTCTGTTTTCTGTCTCTGCTCCTTTACCTGTTCTGGACGTTTCCTACACATGGAATCTTACAATAGGGCCTTTTTGTGTCTGCTTACATATTTTTGTTTGTTTTTTATCTGAAATAGCATTTTTGTTATTTGAAAGGGAAATCCCAGATAAATTAGAGTTCAGATGAGGAGGAGGAGGAGGAAGAAAGGAGGAGGAAGAGAGGAGGAAGAGGAGGAGGAGGAGGAGGAGAAGGAGGAGGAGGAGGAGGAGGAGGAGGAGGAGGAGGAAGGGGGAATCCCTTTTAGTAAGTGTGTGCACAATCTTGGGGTAGAGACCGTTGTGCTATGCGTGACCCCAGGGCCAGAAGCTAGTCAGGCAACGACTGACTTTTCTTGTGCCCAAAACAGAAACGAAGAAAATGCAGAAATCTAGAAAGACAAACCATAAACTGGAAAGCATTCCTCACAACCCAAGGCCAGAGAAAGGTGTAACATCCCTGTGGTGCAGCAAACTCTGGAAAGTGGGTGTTTTCTAAATTGACAAAATGCAAACACAGGCACTTGCACCAAGAGACAGTACCCAGGCCAGTACCTGTCAGAGATGGGGACACACGCACTGTCAACACTGGGGAGAGGGCACTGTCGCCATCAGACTGGCAGGCTTCTGGGCTGATGACGACCAACCCTGGGGACAAAGTGAGGCAGCAGAGGCCCCAGCAGGTCCCCTGGGGAGAAGGGGAAAGGCCCCTCCTCTGGGAGAACAGTGAGCAGGACCTGCCAAAGCTCCACAGGGGCACACCTGCACCTGGCAGTGCTCACCCTAGGGGTTACCCCACAGAACTCCTTGCACAATTGTTCAGAGATGGATTTTTTGAGACTGTCCATCACAGCACTGATGAAATAGCCTGGAATTGGAAAAACCACTAATGTCCCTGGAGAGGGGATGGGATCCACCAATGCTGATCCACAGGGAGGAGGGAAGCTGAAGATAAAGATCTCAGGGGTCCTCTCATGTGAGACACGTGGACCAACCCTCTGCATCCAGGATCCCAGCTGTTACCACCTCCAATATCTTAAAGACACAGCTTTCTTTAGCCTTACTCTTTCCTACTCACATCTGAGAGATTGAAGAACATTATACTAGCATGCCCTCTCTCATTTCCTAACTTTCATTTAAACAAACTACCTAAGGGTGTATCAGTCAAAACACATTCTCATTTTAGTAAGAATATTAGGAACCTTGTAACAAGGTATATTTGGAACACTTCTAAATAATTGAATCTGATAAATGATGAAATGTAGACTTCCATCACATTCTCTTAAAAAATACATCAAAGAATATTACCAAAAAAATGTTGTAACACAGACACTATGATTACTTTTTTACATTAATGAAAAACCAAATCAGGTTGAAATTCTATGCTACATCTCAACAGAAATAATTTTTTGCTACTTTTTAAAGAGATCATTTTCTAGTTATGTCATACTAGAACTAGGAAAACAATAGTATATTATTGAATATAAACACATTTATTTGACTAGAGTAGTACATTGAGCCACAATATATGGGTTTTTTTTGTTTTCTTATTTAAATATTATACCCTGCATCTTGTTCTCGCTCTGATCCTCCATCCCCTCATGGTGTTTTAATTGAATACTGATGATGCCTGCAAGTAGCTTACCAGAATAGTTTGTTAACATATTTCATAAATAAATACTAGGCACTGCCATGTGAGTACAGAATGCCCCTGATTTAAATCCCAACATTCCATTTGTTGTTGCAATAGAGAGAAGTGGACATTGGAACATCAATCTGTGGCAGGGGTCCTCAAACTTTTTAAACAGGGGGCCATTTCACTGTCCCTCAGACCATTGGAGGGCCGGACTATAGTTTAAAAAAAAACTATGAACAAATTCCACCTATCTTATTTTGAAGTAAAAAAACAAAACGGGAACAAATACAATATTTGTATTTGCATGTGGCCCGCGGGCCGTAGTTTGAGGACCCCTGATCTGTGGTATATTTCAGTAAATGTAAAGGCAACACCTTCATATGGTTAATTGGATTAGAAATAAGAATCAATCTTAAGAAGTGGTGTCCTTTTCGTTGTTTTTTTAAAAAATATTTTTTATTGATTTTTTTACAGAGAGGAAGGGAGAGGGATAGAGAGTTAGAAACATTGATGAGAAAGAAACATCGATCAGCTGCCTCCTGCACACCCCCTACTGGGGATGTGCCCGCAACTAAGGTACATGCCCTTGACCAGAATTGAACCTGGGACCCTTCGGTCTGTGGGCCGACGCTCTAGCCACTGAGCCAAACCGGTTAGGGCAGTGGTGTTCTTTTCAATTCCATCCCTAAGAATAACATAATTCACTTGATTACATATACCAATTAAACTCCAAAAATTGTCTTTTTAAAAAAGCTTCTAATTTATATGCAGACTTCTTAATGGTGTATTTAAAATAATTTTAATATTCTTCTGCTTTCATATAAAAGTTGTCACTATTTATTTATATGTTATAATGCCTTAAAAACTTTAAAGCACCAATTCTAGTGCTCACCACTCCATATAAATAATCTATGTCTTCATTGGGATTGTTTGGATAAAATGGAAATGCCAGTCCTTAAGCAATGGACTGGCCACAAAAGCCCATTTCTTGTGGAAAAATAAATACACTCAATGGTTATACTATCATAAGCCTGTACTGTTCTTTCAATGTTCCAATGAGTAGAGTTGAAAGGTCACAAACGAAGTTCATCAAAATAGTAACTCTTTCTTGACTAATAATCCTTGCATTCTCCTAAAATTTCTTTCCATATAAAATTATTTTTTTCATGTAACTCACACAATTTCTGGTGATAACCTAATGTGACTCATTCATTTGATAGCATAAAGGAAGTTTGACATACAAAATTGGAATCATTGTTTTACTGCAACACAAAATGGTTGACATTTTTCTTCCTAAAAAATAATAATGAATATTTTAACCCTAAAAAATATATTTTGCTGTTGCCTCTTCTAAAACAAAATTTGCAATGTTTAGAATAAAATTATAAATTGTTGTGCACTCATTTTGTTATTCACATATTTTAGTTAAATTCAGAAGATAGAACCATAAGTAAGTTAAAGCCTGTACTAGCAGAGCTTCACATGGATTTATAATGCTGAAAAATGTAAGTATTTTCTCATCGTCCTTCCAGTCACTGGGTTGTTTTACTATTGCTAAGCAGGTGAACTAGAATCATTTCCTACCAAACAGACTAACAGTGTGAGGTGCATAAAAAAAACTGAATAGTAGCCAGAAATCTTTCTCACTTTATAACAACAAACTGTCTTCACTTTTCCCTTCAAATCAATCTCCGTGACCATGTTTGTGTACTTCTGCTGCAATCCCATCGAGGAATGTACTTGCCTCCAAGGAGACTTGGGAGAAATGCATAGAACTGGCTGGGACATAGGTAGCTTCCATATATCACCACTTACTGTGCTCTACTCCAGAAACAAACATTGAATTTGGTATGGTATGTATTGAATTTGAAAAAAAAACACACACAACTGTATTGAATAAAGCATTTAAGAAGTAGAAAAGTATAATACTAGTAAAATAACAAAACTTGGCATAGTATACCTTGTTTAGTAAAAACTCTATGACAGTGGAGTTTCTGGTTTCTAAAAAAAATAAATAAGTAAAATAAAACAAAAACCACCACAGGAATATAGATTCTACCCACTGGTGCAAGGTTAAGCCAGCCAAGGGAGTAGGTGTGCCTCTGGCCCCTGTTTATTTCCAAATGTGCACATGCATTTCCACTGGTACAACAAAGCCAGCTTCAACAAACAGAAGTTGCACTTTCTGTATTAGATTCATGACAAAAGTGTGATTTTGGGGACTCATCACTGAAACTTAAATATGGCAGTGTGGCAAGACACTGAAATAAAAAGCAGAAAAAGCAGAAAAGTTTCTTGTCCCACAACGGATCATCAAGGTCTTCTCATTCACAAGAAGACAGTCATTCCCAGAGCAGGCAGGAGGCCTGCATTAGCCTGACTTCCTGTCCTCTCCCACAGGACCACGACCACAGCGTTTAGGAAAGGAGGGGCGACTGCCAACTGCAGAAAACAGCAGAAGACAACCAGAGCGCTGCCCTAGACACAGCTTCAAAATTCACCGCACTGCACTGTAACTACGTAAAAATAACACTGAGGACACGATAAATAATGATCAGCATTTTACTAACCCTTTCAATGTCTCAGCCACTATGAGGAAGGTAGCAGATATATTATTTCATTTCATTTTTAAATTAATCCTTTGTGGAACCACAGTGGATCATCACCATTTATGCATTTAACTTAAACTAATTCAACTCTATGACAAAGCTATATGGTTTTTCCCTCTATTTTATAGAATTTAAAATACAACAAAGTTATGTTACATATATAAGCTCTTATATACCAAACTTTCTCTATACATTTATACATATCTACTCCTACACAAAACGGTATACTACACAGAACCACACATAGTACTTCACAGACAATTTAAGCATTTAAAAAGGTATTTTCGTACTACTCAATTTTTACTTTATTTACTCATCTTAGCACTTTAGCACATCCATTGTAAGATCATCTAAGCAGTCCACACTCAACTTGCAAAAACTCCTTAAGGATTTAATTTCTAATTTCTCCATTTTACAAATGACGAAATTTAGGCAGAAGGATGTTTGAGTAATTTGTCCAAGATGACACAGTGGTGAATTTTGAAACAGATGCAAACCCAGGAAGTATTACCCTCGACATGATTCTCTTGACCATTTTCATATACTGCCTCCTTTCCAATGCTACTGTACTATTATCAACAGTTTACAGGTAAAGACAACTTGGCTTAGAGAAGTTAAGGGAATGCCAAAGGTCACAGAACCAAGAGTGGCGGGGCTCCTCTCCTATAAAGCTAAAGTATCATTTCTTCATAGCAACTAAGTTGTATAATGCATTATCTTTGTAGCAATGGCCAACTTTGTTTTGCCTCTTATCCCTTCAGTTTCTCAGTCCAGTCAGTAAAATCCGGGTTCCTGTCCTCCGTCCTGGCAATCAGACTAACATCAAATTAAAGTGTCGCCTGGCCATCACAAATACATGTCTGGCCTCACACAGACCAAACTGAGAATATGCCTGTTTCTGACCATATCCTGCTTACATGAAGTTAAAAACTAAAAAGAATTGATGTTAAGTGTACACGAAATAACTACCAATTTTATTTCACAAGGTGGACTCAAGGATTTTAGTATTGCATATTTGCCACTGGTTCTGAGAAGAATATAAATTGAGAGCACTGCTAGAGCTCACTCGGCACCCTGGGGCCCTTTGCAGTCATCTGTGCGCCCTAAGAGCCCACATCCCTTTGATTCTTCTGGTATCAAACCCTGGACATGTGGAGTTGGGATGAAAGGCCTTGGGTCCTACGGTGAGAACAAACGCCAGTGAGTCACTCCTTCGGGATGATGGACGAGGGAAAGAGGGGACAAACTTTGCATTTTATAAGGCATCTTTCATTCCCTTGCTCTCCACAAGGATTTGGATGGAATTTAATGACACAGCAACTAAGAACTGCTTCACGATAGGTAAAGAAAGGAACCTTTATGCGACAGCCCAGTGCTGCCATTGCTCCGAATGCTGTAACTTCTGAAGCTTTTTGCTGAACGTGCCAGTGATGAGTTTGGAGCTGCCCATATGTTTTCCTTTGCTACAGCTTCCTCTTGTTTGCCACGGCGGGGAGTGAAATGTTTCACAGAGAATGATTTGAAGGGCAAGAGCAGCCAAATACAAGGTTACAAAAAGACTGAGCCAACCCTTTATGTCAAAGTAATTACACAACATGTTTCTATATTGACCCAACGATTTCAATACAGAATTGAACCGCTTCACAGTGAAAGACCTTTTTTTTTTTACCATTAATAGTACTATGAGAATCTAGGTGCTATATATTGTAAAGAGACTTCCACTTCTTCACGAGAGAAAGCAGTGTAGCCATAAACTCACTCATGAGAAATAAACCCGGGGAAATACACTTCAGTTGTGGCTATATGTCATGGTGATTTTTAGCTCACTTTTATTAGCTACTAAGTATTTAACTACAGGTACGATCTCCTAAGAACGATGTCTCTCAATATGGGAAGCCCAAATCTTAAGTGCAATAGCTTTGCCCATATCCATAAATAGAATGGTACTTTCATGCTTATGTACATACCTTGTAATGCTTTCTATCATCATACTATGGGGTTGTAAAACTGATTTCACAGCAAGTGGCTTATTAAAACTCCGGCCGTCACACAGCATTCCCTTGCACTGGATTTTCAATTTTGTTGTCGCTCTCGATTCCCTTTTGCATATGTATTTGCCGGGAAAACCAATTACCAGATGGCACATGGTTATTTTTACATTTTGTATGGAGGGCTTCCAGCTGATAATTATGACATTACAGGAAGACTCCTATGCTTTGCATTCAGAAGCCTTGGCAGAGGCCATCACAAGCTTTTCCATTTGACTGTACACCTCCTGACGGGCGTATATTTATCAATTATTTGTAGATAAATCTCTTATTTCAGGGAAGAATTCCCTTTCCTATAAATGGGTTTCCACAAACATAATGTTCACAAAACAATGAACTGGGTTGTTGTTGTTGTTTTCATTCCTTCACTCCATCAGCAAATTAATATATGTTTAAAATTTTCTAGTTCAAGGTAACACAGGACAAATTGTCATAGCCGCTGCATATCAGAGAAGCCACAGTGTCCAGTGGTCGATGTGTGACCGAGGCTTTCAGACCTGCCAGCCGGCATCTGTGTTACAGCATCCAGTCATTTTTTTTATTAGCTCCCTTGCTTTAATGCCTCTGAGGGAGGTTTTAAGAGAGAGGCAGAGAGAAAAGGGGAGAACTGAAAGCAAAGGTAATAGTACAAAATGACTATAATTACAATTATGTAGTAGTAATAAATCCAGAATTGCGGTGTAACACACCAGAGTAGAGTCAGGCCTTAAAACACATTAGAGTTAGAATTAATAGGCTATACTTTTGTTAGTGTATCAACCCCCACCCCAAAGTGCACCTCAGTTCCTAGAAAAACACTGTGTTGTGTTCCTGCTCTGCTCCTAACTTGGGCACTTCTTCCCTATTAATTGAATCATGTTCTTTAAAATGCAGAGTTCATAAAATCCTATGTTCTTAACTATCACCAATGTGTCCTTTTGACTCACCTCAGTAATAGGAAATGTATTTTCCCCCTAAATATATATAGTGTTGTTGTTGTTGCTCTATATTTTTTCCAATATAAGGAAATAATGATTATTACAGTGCCACCAAACTGATATTGTTTAAATATACCATACATTTTAGGTAAATATTGCTCTAATATGAATACATTTAAAGTGGGCTGTGAGGAAATGTTTCAAACAGATTAATTAAAATTCAGAAAATTTTGCCAGCTTGTTTCCCAGTTTCAATGATAAAAATAAAATGCTGTGTGGCTGATATGACAATTAGTCCCTAGAGAATAAAGGAGGGACTCAGTAGAAATCTGGGTGCTTCCAGACGGTATTTTCCTGCTCAACCCAGTGAACAGGAAGCATGCATAATTTGGCACCGCTGTCTCTGTATTTGCATCTAGAGTACATACATTAAGCTAATTAATCATGTTGTGTCCTACTCGCCCCAACAAATAAATTAACTGTTCGGTTAACTGATAACAAAAGAGCCAATTTTTAAACACTATCCATACTAAAAATGTTGGTGTGACTCTATTTCTAATTTAAGTAAATTAGTATTTATTGACAGTTGAATGTTTTTAGAATGACCCTCCTCCTTCTCAGCATAATTTCTATTTGATTAATATGATAAAAAAAAGAAAAGGCTTATGCTGCATAATCTAAACCTATGTGACTGATTGCTCATACAATCACTACACTCACTCCCCATACAGAAGAGCACAGTGGTCAAAGTATCTATTGCCCCAGCTGGTTTGGCTCACTGGACAGAACGTCGGCCTGCCAACTGAAGGGTCCCAGGTTTGATTCTGGTCAAGGGCACATGCCTGGGTTGCAGGCTCGATCCCCAGTGTGGGGCATGCAGGAGGCAGCCGATCAATGATTCTCTCTCATCATTGATCTTTCTATCTCTCTCTCCCTCTCCCTTCTTCTCTAAAATCAATAAAAATATGTATTTTTTAAAAAGTATCTATTGACAAATGCTCTCTCTAAGTTGACAGTGTTAAAAATTAGAAGCAGCTAGAGAAGTAATGGAGACACGTATCACAACAGAATTCTTGATCACAATTTCTGACATTAAAGTGACTTCTAAAAGTAACTTAATGTTTTCTGTGACCGTGTCAGTGAAATGTGGACAGCCTCAATGCTGACTCTAATTAGGAGGACACTGACTCTCATTATGAGGACATGCCTTTAATCCTCTTGCTGTTCTTGACCCTAATTCCAAAGACCAGCATTCTGCAAAAATAAGCCAGTGGGTGACTCTGACAGGTTTTGCAATCACTGAGTTAGAGTGGGGTTCTGATCAGTGTAGTACGAGGTTAAGATAATCCTTGCTCTTCCTGACATTTCTCTTCTCTCATTTTCTGTTAAGGAGACAATCTGATGGCTACGAAAGATTTTACAAGGGTCGGTGTTTGAAAGTTTTCTCTACAACCACGATAATGGAACAAAATAATGGGGAACCAACCGAGACTGAGGCCTAATTTAAAGGCACTTCGTCAAATTAAGGCATAGCCTTTCACCCACAGCACTGTACACCCTACCCGCATTTGTCTTTTCCGTTCACTTTTGTGGATTCATGAAACATTAAATATCAAAAATACCTAAAGGTAAGCACTTTAAATGAAACCTAGAAAATATCAAGATTAATACAGATATTGCCAACTTCGATAAAACCTTGTATTCTCAAATGGTGGTGCTTGGAAGATAGGAAGAAAGCTGGCGTAGTTTTAAGAGAATGTGTTCTGCATACTAAAGATGGCAAAGATGAGGCAGGTAGGTAATTATCATTTAATAAAATTAGAAAATGGAGCACCTAACCTGATGGGTTAGCATTCAGATAAGGAAATTAATTCACTATATAACTGAATTAATTCTATGTAAAAAGTCTTCACATTTTTAAAAACTGAAAAAATATGATTATACTTTGATCTTGAAATTGTTATCATTTAAGTTAAATTGACGTCTTTAAACTCAAGACATGCAAAATAGTGTTGTCTTCTGTCCTCTCTTCAGGATCTCAAAAATAGCACATGCAAATTGAGATTTCCAATCCAAGACAAATTTAGAAGATCATCAAGACTGAGGAAGGAAGGAAGGAAGGAAGGAAGGAAGGAAGGAAGGAAGGAAGGAAGGAAGGAAGGAAGGAGAGGAAAGGAAGGAAGGAGACAGAGTCATTCTTACAGATATCTTAAAAGGGGAAAAGTTAAATTCCATAAAACTGAAAAAAAATATACACCAATGCAAAATATGGGTAGGAAATAAATCTAAAAGTAAGTGTAGAATTGTGTCTTCTATAGGATTACTTTCACTTCCTCAAGCTTATTCTAGCCTTTTATTAATAAGAAAATGTCATTTTCCTCTAGTTTCTCCCCTAATTCTTTATTTCTTGAAAACTTTTGATGAAAAATTATGGTTGTAATTTGAAGCATGAGATATAACAATTTTTTAATCAAGGAAAAGTTCTAATTTTTCCTAGGACTCTAAAGGAGCTGATAGCTCTGTCCCCCACATTATACATACATAAGATTTAGAGAATAAACAGTCTATAAATTACAAATCCTTTAAGTGCTTCAGGGAAAATGAAAGGTACATGTATTGTCTTCTTTTGTATTTCAGAATGGCAGTGAGAAAACAACTATATATTTTCTCACATGTATGTGAATAAACAAATACAGAATGTGTCATCTTATAGGATGGTTATAGAAAGACTGTCCTTCAGGTTAGAGCTCTTAGCCTGTGAGTCATCTTGATTCTTTGATCACAATGAATCAGGCCATTCAGGATGGCTACAAGCTTGGCTGGCCGGCTGCTGCTGTTTCCTAGCGTCATATAACTGTGCTGCTTGTCACATGACAAGGTCACCACCCAGGAGGTGTGCTGCCCTGCTCATCAGCACTCAAGCAGCACACATCAGCTGGCCTGGCCATGTGGAAAAGAGATGATGATAACAGTCAACTGCCGGAAGGCAGGCAGGAGTGGAATGGGGTGTGAAAAAGATGCTACAATACACAAATGGTTTTGTTTTATTACTGGGTATTAAGACAGCATCATGTCAATGCTTGTAACTCTCAACACAGTAGAATGAGAGTATCATACCAGTCCAATCCTTTGAGATGAAGTAACTGGGAAATATTTCCCCCACTCCTGTTCTCTGAAACTATTTTCATGTCATTTTATTCATTCTACTTTGAAGTGTCAGAGAGTGTATAAAATGATAGTAAAGTATGACCTCAGACTTTTCTTAGCCTTAAAAAATTAACAATGGAAAGAGACCTCTTATGAAACAAGGTTGCATGAGTCACATGTGAATTAAAACATGGGGTCCATCCTTGAAGAGAATTAAGCTGCTTGTTTTCTAAGAGTTCTACTTGGAGTATACTGCAGGAGGGGAGAGGAAGAATGAGGAAGAACCCGGCTGGTGTGGCTCAGCAGGTGGGCATCCATCCATGAATCAGGAGATTACGGTTTGATTCCCTGTCAGGGCACATGCCCAGGTTGTGGGCTCAATCCCCAGTAGGGGGTGTGCGGGAAGCAGCCGATCAATGATTCTCATCGTTGATGTTTCTTTCTCCCTCTCTCTGAAATCAATAAAAACGTATCTTTAAAGAAAGGAGGAAGAAAAATCATTAGAGAAAAACTTGTTTTGATTTAAGATGTTCCACCTGAACAAGTATATCATGAGCTTTAGAGTAACAGTGAGGAGAGTTGGGCTTACTTACTCATTTACTTTCCGACAGCATTATGTCACCATGTTAAGTATTTTTCACCAAATGCTACCGATTTACTTAAATCAAAGCTGAGATGTTTTTTAAGTAATTAGATCATAATAGGGAAGACTAAGAGGGAAAATGAATACTTTCAATCCATTTCATTAGGCCAGATCAGCATTAGCATTTTTTTAATTAAAAAAGATGATGCTGTTTTGATGAAGCTTTCAAAAAAATCCCAGTTTCTCCTATGCATTTGTAAATACTGAAAAAGTACAAAACTAAAGTTGAGATTAAATAAAAACTGGACTTATGATCTCCCATGTTGATCCCAGTCTTCTTCTCATCTTCTATTTAATATTTCAGTGTTAAATATCAAATCCTCACAGCAAATATACACAGTTCATTTCATCCTCAAAAGAAGTTTTTTAGCCATGGCCAGGTGGTTCAGTTGGTTGAAGCATCATCCCATTCACCAAAAGGTTGTAGGTTTGATTTCCAGTCAGGGCACATACCTAGGTTGCTGTTTCAATCCCTCCTAGGGGTGTGCAAGAGAGGCAACTGATCAATGTTTCTCACATCAATGTTTCTCTCTCTCTCTCTCAAATAAAAACATATCCTCAGGTCAGAATTAAAAAAAAAAAAAACTTTCAGAGCACACTTAAACATATAGTAGAAAAATGGGTAAATGTACTAGTTGATACCAATACTGTACTAGAATCTTTTTGTGATAGTAAAATGAAGTTATAAACATGGATGAAGGTAAAGAATGTTTCAAAGAAAAAAAAAAAGAGCTGCCTTAGAACAGAAGCACCAATTAAAAAGTGAAAATTTCAGCCAAATCATCAATTTGAGAGTGTTTTTTTCTCTCCCTCAGAATATATTTTGACATATTTCCAAGTAACTGTGGGTTTATTTTTTTTCCTACTAAACTGACCAACTTAAATGACTGCTTTCAACCCAAGAATGGAGAAAGTTTCAAATTTGCAGGTGGATTGTTTCTACTGTCTGCTAAAGAAATGTGTTGAACATCTTGCAATATGTCCATCATCTGCGGCCTCGGTGTTCTTTTGCTTTCTGTCTCTAATTGCTTCATGCGCTAAATATAACACCAAGCCAGCCTTACTATTGTTGTGCAGTATTAACATACCACCTTAATAAATTAGTTTTGGGATGGAAATCCTGGCAGAGAGCCAAAGCTGTTACTGTGTTTGTTATAATTGTTGTTTGGGAGGACAGTTTGTCATTTACCTGTCCTTGAAAAGCGCTGTCACTCACAAGCTAGCTCATCCTCCTGGGCTCCTCTGCCTGAGCCTCCATGAATGTATCAGCTAAAGAGGCAGACACCAAGTGGCTACCTACTGTTGCTAGCTGGAAGTTTCAGGCTTTTACACTTTAACATCGTCTAAGGTTTTCAAGGGAGCAAAATCATGAAAACAGAAAATGCATGTGAAATTTACAAAGAAATATTGCCCAGGGGTCTGAGTTGACATTTCTTATTAAAAAAAAATAGGATGGAATAATATTGGTGATTGTCCTTGAGGTCTTTTAAAATTAGTCAATTAACCAGCACGCATTTTTGACATTCTAGCAGGTATAAGGTGTGCTGGGCTTGAGGTGGGAGAGATTGGAGAATCCATCTTTGCCCAAAATATTTCAAGTAAAAATATGAAAAGTAGGATCTGAGGAGGCTGAAGATGAATTTTCATGCTCTAACACCTTCACGTTCCTCATCACATAGCCTTGGTAAAGTTGCTTATCCCTTTCAAATCTCAATTTGCTCACCTATAATTAGAGAGAAGCATGTTTACTTCAGTGATTTTGTGTGTATTATTAAGATAATGCATGTGAAAATGATGCCACACTATTCTAATAAAAAGAATTATTTTTTTATTGACATCATGTTGGGCCAGATAATTCTTTGTTGTGGGGGCTGCCCTGTGTAGTATAGGATATTTAGCAGTATCACTGGCCTCTACCCACTATTTGCCAGTAGCAGTGCCATCTCCTGGGCTGTAATAACCAAAATCTCAAATTGCCAAATGTCTTCTGAGGGGGTGGAAAGGATTGTGCTACCTTTCTCTCTCACACACACACATACAGCAAGAATTTCAGAACTAAGGCCATAAAACATCTAATGTGTACATATGTCACTTATACAACCCGCATGGTAAATAAAGACCCACCAAAGAAGAATATATAATATTACTAATATTTAAATGGGCCCTTTCAGACGGGTTTTGCACGGTAGTACAGATGGGACCACTTTAATTCCTTGAAATGCCTCTGTCCACTGTGGGGAAAAACTGGCCATGTCTTCTTTGGCACTTTTCCTACCATAGTGGCCTCACTAGTTAAAAGGAGTATTTATTTTCAAGTGATAACACAAATTAAACACTAAACTTCTCATTTTTGTTAGCTTTTTTGAAACGTTTTTGAAATGGATATTCCAGTGAACAAATCAAATTACCTAGGGAGAGTTCACCGCAAAAGAATCATCTGAGAAAGGATAATATGAAAAGAGGAGAAGAGACTGGACCCAAGCATGAAGATGCATTCTCCCATTCACTAGCGGTGACCTGAGCCACACATTTACTGTTCTGAGCCTTAGTCTTTGACTTAGTCTTAGTAAAAATAAGAAAATCATGCAATCTGCACAAATTACGGTGCAGCTTTGGAAAGCTCTCCAAAAACACTCCTGAAATTTTATATGATGCAATAAATATTATCATTCCCTTTTTATTTTTTTAAATATATTTTATTGATTTTTTACAGAGAGGAAGAGAGAGAGATAGAGAGTTAGAAACATCGATGAGAGAGAAACATCGATCAGCTGCCTCCTGCACACCCCCTACTGGGGATGTGCCCGCAACCCAGGTACATGCCCTTGACCGGAATCGAACCTGGGACCTTTCAGTCCGCAGGCCGACGCTCTATCCACTGAGCCAAACCGGTTTCGGCTCATTCCCTTTTTAAATGATAGTAAGCATGTTTTACAATTCTCTGTAGTTTATAACATAATTCTATGAAACTTATTTCATTTGACCTCCAAACAACTCATGTTATGTATTAATATTCTCATTTTACAACAAAACTCAAAGGAGCTCACAAACTTGCCCAAAGTCACACGGCTAATATGACACAGAAAAAATAAATTCAAAACTGTTATCTTCCAGTTCCAGTATCCAGTGATTCATCCCACATGAATGATTCCTAATTTTATGATCTCCCTGGCCATGGGCCTTCCCTAGAACTCAATTTTTTTCTGTATAAGAATATAAAAATTAGATGTCATCAAATATGTTTTCCAACTCTAAAGAGTTCATTTTCTCTACTTGATATAATTCTAATGCACATGAATGGTGGGATTACCATGAATAATAACCACTCACATTTTGTTGGGGACCAATTATATTACAAATACAATGCCAGATGACTGCACATTTATTCCATTACTTTGATCTAAAAATCTCTTAATAAATAAAATAGCACACATTTAAACACTTTTTAAAAAAAATGTAAGAGTGTTCATATATTTCTGAAAAAAATTAGAATTAACTTGGTCCCAATTCAAAATTATAGTTTTGAATTTTACACCAGATAAATCCTTTCCATGAAAATATGATGGTTACTCGAGAGTTAAAATCTTCTCTCACTTTTGCAATAGTGACAATTTGAGTATTTCTGCTTTAATACGCGACTATCCCAAGGGACCTAAGGTGCCATTAGTGAATGCAGAGCTATTGCTGAAGAAATGCTAAATAAAATTAATGTCTTTGGAGTTACTAACCCCCAAAACAGCCGCATTCCCTGGGCATGTGACTGTGGAGAGGCTGTGCATATGAACCTAAAACCCTGGAGACCACAGCATTGTGCTGTGTAGAAGATCATGATTTAGTAACATCTGGTCTTTTTGTTCAGCTGGAAAAGGTAGTGAAGATGGAGGGAAATGCAGTTATTTTAGCCATGCTAAAATTAATTTGAGAAAGATGACACAGCAGTCATGATTGTTACTTGAAGAACTCTATCCCCAACAGGCTTCCCATTACTGAACTTAGACTATAAATGAAGCCAAGTTACTTTTTCCTGAAAGGTCTACACGAGAAAAAGGGTAAACTCCAGCTCCAACAGAAAAGCTAGGAAGATTCTCTAAAACCCTAATGAACCACAACCCTCCTTTCCTGTGGATGTGGGAGAAAAATGGAACAAGGGGACCCTCATGGGGCAGGGGTTCATTTTCTACTTCTTTCCCTTCAAGGGGAATTCTCAGGCTGAAATTGAAAGAGTCAAGACTGAGATCACATCATCATGTCTCAGAATCAGCCTCCACTGCCCAACCTTTATCTTCTGTCTCTTCCTCTTAGTTAGGGATCCTGATACCCATTTCGGCAGGTATCACCCTGCCCAGTTCCTAAGCAACCTTGAACAGCCGGCATCCTCAAGCTTCATTATTTGACAGTAAGAAAGAATGAGGGACTCTTAGAAAATTAAATCATGCTTTCCAGATGCTGAGTCTAGTGCCTTAGTGATATCTCCCATAGGGAATACCAGCCATGCTTCACAGCCAATCTTTCTGCTAATCGAAGTCAGATACTGTACACCAAGTACATCTCATCATCTAAGCAAAGCTTTTTTTCTTCTCGCGTGTGTCAATTACATTGTTTAGCTTTCCAACCCTATTTTCTGAGTACCCTTTAAAGCTTCTGTCCATTTTCCATTCCTAGATTGGATTCTTCCTCCTTTCTTTTACTTACTGATCAGGGCCCCAATAGCTGAAGAAATGTTCCACCGTTTATTAGTAAATAATAATCATCAACACTCATTAAGTATATGCTACATACCATATACTACATTGCATGATGCTCTATATTTTCCTATCTCCTTAAAATAATTGATATGGGCAAGTATTATTCCCATTTGACAGATGAGCAAATTAGAGCTGAGAAACATTAATTATGTCACCGTTATTATAAACTCTTCATCCCCACCTTTAATAGATACATTCTCTCTAAAGCCTCAGAGTATTAAACTTAAGACAATAACCAAAAAAGCTCATAGGACCATTGGGTTGGAGTGATGCTATCCAGCCATGTAGGGGTATCAATATGACATCTAACATGCAAATTAGAGAAGAAAACATTTCATAAATGTTTTATTGGTACATCAATTGAGTTTATATCTTTTAATGGAATTTATCTGCTTATTACTATAATAACCCTCACTCCTTACTAAGCAGGACTTTTATTGAGAGGGTGCAAAGAAGTGAAGCTGGTGATGTTTACCCATGCAGGAGAGGAACCCTTCTGGTGCCTTTATACACTTATTGTGAGACTCTAATATTTTAAAATTCAATTAGTACTGAAAGATTTCCAGATATACCTTATTTTTCCAACATCTGGCACGAGGCACAACACTTGATCCAAACCTCTCTCCAGTTTCAGCAGCCACACACAAAATAAGTTGAGCATCTAATTATAGAATGCCTATATAGAAGTAAAAAAGAGGGGGGAAACTTCCAACTTCTAACACCTTCACCACAACCCAATTCTGTCCAGATCATTCCTTCTCTACCACTACCACCTCGTTCAAGTCGACATCAGCTCTCCTCTAGACCACTGGGATAGCTTCCATATGGCACAGCACCCAAAGTGATCTCTGAGAGACATAACTTGTATCATTCGCCTACTTAAAATCTTCTTTTAAATTCTGCATACATTTCAAGTACAACACATACTTCTTGTCCTGGCTTGCAAAGTGGTATCTGTTGCAACTCTCACATCATATTGCCAGCTTGCCCACTCTGTTACCCACACTGGTCTCTGGGATCCAACTGGCAAGCTCACACTGCATTAGGGCCTCTGTCTTGGTGTTTTCATATCAATTCCCATAGAGCTGCTCCTTCCAGTCACTCAGATCTCAATTCACTAATCCTATTTAGAGCAACCTTTCCTGACTACTCAACTGAAAAGAGACACCACATCACTCTCTATTATGTCGCCTTATTTTAATCCTCTGTCTCGCTTCCATCACTGTACAAAAACATGTTTTGTCTCTCTCCATTTACTGGATTTAAACCCCTTATGAGTGTTTGCTTTTGTTTGCTTGTTTGTTTGTTTTTTGCTGTTTCTGGTGCATATCTGAAATACAGTAAGAGCTTACTTTTAAATAAAGGAATGAATGAATGGCTTCTATCAGAAAAAGAGTGAAAATTCAGAGCTAATAGAGAAAATATCCAGACCTTGAATAAGTAGATGACATACAATGAAAAGAGCTATTTTTGGAAAAGAAGCAAACAAAAACTTCCAAGAAGTTTATGGAGAAGAAAATATGGTTTCGAAAGGGTTAGCAGAATTAGGTAGACAAGGTAAGGGATGGAAGGAGGAGGAATGGCGGAGCTAGCTGAAAGCACAAAATGTTTTGTAGAAAAACAGGATAGCAGAAAAACAGGGTGTTTTAAAACAAGGATGTTTTTCTTGCAAGTGCAAAATAAAATGTTGCAGAAAGGCCAGGAACCAATCAGAGAGCTGCACAGATAGATAAAGAGCCGGCCTTTAGCAGATATAAGGGGAAGAGCAGAAGGCTTCTGCGCCAACACATTTGGGTCCCTTGCCCCGAGTGGGGAGCCTGTGTTTGCTTGCAATAAACTCCTGCCCTGTTTGAACTCCTCTGGTCCTCGGCTTCGTTTTTTGATTCCATGAGAGAGGACCCCGGGATGAATTCTTGCTCACCCGTTCCAGTATCAGTTTTAAGGACTGCCTTCTGATGCCCAGCTTGACTATTGAGTAAGAGCTACTAGAAAGCTTTACCAAAGCTCTCCAAACACAGGGTGAGAACTCTTCCCCATCTCCACCCCAGATCTTGCCACAATCCTGCCGCGTTTGCAATACACATGAGCATTAGATCACGACGCTCTTTACCAAGCTTAGTCTTTGTGCCTGGTTCTGCTCATGTTATTGTAACTTGTCTTTAAGGAGGAAAGCTCTGCATCACTCATCTCCGCCAGTAACATAATTACTATAGTTTCGGCATGTTTTTCAACACAGAATGCAGAGAATGTCAATACCTCAGGTAATATAATGTAAATATTTTCATTTATCTTCCTGCCTTTCTGGAAGCCCTTCTGTATTCAGAAGTGTTTCAAATGTCATGAGAAATTCAAAGTCCCCTAAGACATGAACATCCTTAAGAGCCAAATGCTGGATGAAAGTATTAATGGCCACATATTCCATGTCATTGCATGTATCAAGAGTCTGCTCCTTTTTATTGCTGAGGTATATTCCGTAGTATGTATGCACCACATTTTCTTTAATCATTCATCTGATAATAGACGTTTATGTTTCCACTTCTTGGCTATTTCAAATAAAACTGCCAAAAACATTTATATACAGGTTTTTGTGTGAACCTATGTTTTCATTTTTCTGGGATAAATTCCCAAGAGTAGGGAAGTTGCATGTTTAGTTTTATAGGAAACTGCCAAACTATTTTCCAGTGTGGCTGTACCATTTTGCATTCCTGCCCAGCAATGTATGAATGGTTTAGTTTCTCGGTATACTTGCCAGCATATAATATTACTATTTTTCAACCATTCTAATACCTTGACCACTAGGTATAATTATCACTACACCTAACCTCTCATTATGATTTTAACTTTTATTTCTTTCATTGTGAATTATGTTGAGCATCTTTGCACATGCTTATTTGTCCTCTCTGTATCTTCTTCAGTGAAACATCTGCACAAGTCTGTTGCCCATTTTATAATTTAAAAAAAATTTAATTGTTGAGTTTAGAGAATTCATTATATTCTAGATGCACGTGCTTTGTCAGATATGTGATTTAAAAACATTTTTACCTAATTTGTCATATTATTCTCTTAAAAAATACGTTTTTCATTTTTGTGAGATCCAATTTTTTTTTTCCTTTAAGTATCAAATTTGGTGTCAAATTTAAGAATTATTTACCCAGTTCTAGGTTCCAAAGATTTTCTCCTATGACTCCTTCTAAAAGCGTAGTTCTACATTTTACATTTATCTGTGATCCGTTTTGAGTTAATTGTTGTATAGGTATGAGGTTTAGGTCTCAGTCTTTTTTTTTTCTTTTTCTTTCTTCTGCCTATAGATGTCCAATTGTTCCAGTACCATTTTTCAAAAGGCTGTACTTCTTCCATTTACTAGTAACTGCTTTTGCATGTAGTGGAAAATCAGTGGGTCTATTTACGTGCCCTCTGTTCTGTTCCACTGATCAATGTCTTTATCCTCTGCCAATACCAAAGTCTTGAATACCTTATATAGTAAGCCTTAATATCTAGCAGAGGGATTCTCTCTATTTTATTCATTGTTTTAATTATTTAAAATTATTTTAAAAATTATTATTATAGGTCCTTTGCTTTTCTATGTACTTTTTATAATAACTTTGACTATGTCTATAAAAATTTTTGCTGAGATTTTAATAGAAATTGTATTAAAACTATAGATTAATTTGGGGAGCATTGATATCTTTACTAATGTTGAGTTTTCAAGTTGATGAGCACATTTTATTTCGGTCTTTAGTTTCTTTCATGAGCACTTTGTAAGTTTCAGCATAGAGGTTCTATACATGTTTTGTTACATTTAGTTAATGTATTTCATTTTCTTTGGAATAAATGTATTTTTAGCTTGTTTTCACACAGTCATTGTTTGTATGTAGAAACACAATTGATATTTTTTGTACTTGCTTTAAGAGTATTTTTTCCAGCTTTATTGAGGTATAATTAGAATACTGCATGTAATTAATGTATACATGCAATTAATATAACAAAATTTTAAGTGCACAATATCTTATTTTTAACTACTGTGGTAGGCACTATATTAAACATAAGTTCTCTACAACTTTCTCATTTTGTATAACTATAACCTTCTATCAATTAAACAACAACTTCCTGGTATATCCTCCTCGCCCCATCTCCTGATAATCACCATTCTATTATCTACTTCTATGTGTTTACTATTTTAAATGCCTCATATTCTATATTCAGTAGGAATTAAGAAAATTACATTTATTATCATAATTTCAGAATGCAGATGAAGCAATATCATTAAAAGTTTGCCCCTTCCCTTTCATTCTCTTCTCTGATTGTTCACCTGGTTTGGATAGAGTGTAGTGTTAAAACAGTAGGAATGCAGATAGGCTTGTATTGATATTACTCTCTTAGGGGAATGCCTCTCTAAGGTCTGTGTTCTATTTCTACAGACTAGACAAACTATTAAAGGTTCTGGGAGTTTTTCTCATCTGGAAATAGGAGATGATACTTATCCCATCCACCTCTCACAGCCATTATTATAATGACCAAATAAGTTATTGGATATAAATATTTGAAAAATTTACAGCACTATCAAATATGACCTATTGCTATACCTCAGTATCAAAAATAGATCTAAAATTGATGCCACACATCTGAACTATTGTTTTCTTTCTGAATTACTCTATATGCTATATAATGTCTTGAATATAAATAATGTTAACAAATCAGCATAAGAATAAGTCAGTTTCCTCAAATAAATGAAAATTTTTATTGCAATTGAAGTAGCCAGCCTTCAAGATTGATCCCAATGATCCTTGCCTTCTGTTATTCATGTTCTGTGTAATTTCCTCCTGTTGAGAGTAGGCTTGACTTACTGATTCATTTATAACAAATACGGCAGAAGTGACCCAGAAACTAGACCATAAAAGGCAGTGTGGGGTAACTCTCAATTGCTCCTTTATCATGTGTCTCAGGGAAGCCAGTTGCCATGTTATGTATAGCCTTATGGAGATGTTCATGTGGCAAGGAGCTCAGACTTTTTGCCAACAACCTTCTGAGTGAGTTTGGAATTAGGTTCTTCAGCCCCAGGATAAGTTTCAGGTGACTGCAGCCCCAGCCAACATCTTGCGTGCAATTTTATGAGAGACCAAAGTAAAAACACTCAGCAAAGCCATCTCTGGTCCTTTTCCTCACAAACTGAATTAAATAATAAACTCTTACAGTTTTAAGCTGTTAAATGTTTGTTAATTTGTTACGTATGTTTTGCTACACCACGCTGCAGAGCAAAGAACAAATATAAAGGAAAGGCTTTGGAACCAAACAGTGATCAGAACCTAAGAGATTTTTAAGAAAGGATTATTAGAAGCTTAAAATGCCTTGAATATAACTATTCATGGAATTTTGAACATTGAACTGGGGGTAGGTGATCTTGCTAAGGAGATTTCCAACCAGACGGTGTTGAAGTTGCCATCTGGTTTCTTCTTGCTGCTAATAGTAAAATGTGAGAGGCAATACATAAGCTAAAGGAAGGACTATTAAACAAGAAGCCTGTGCTGGCTTGTTTTAAAAATTCTTAGTCTCTCCGGAGGGCAAACAATGCTAAAATTAAGAAATGGCTTCTAAGTAAAACTCAACTTCAGAGAACTGTCAGGAAATCATGGTCTAACGATGATTCTGAGGTTGTGACTATAAAATCCTTTATTAAGACCACTGCAAGATCAAAGGTGGTACCCTATATTATATTCTGTTAGACAAATAGCTCTCTGAATATTTTAAGGACATAACTAACAGATCTTCTGAATCAATGAAGCTTCTAATATGTTTAAAGGCATTTCCCTTCAGCAGAAGCCCAGGGCAGAGAAGAACTTGTCCCTAAAAGATTTGTGCATGAGGCTTCGGTGGGACGGGGAGAGATTAACCAGTGAACTTCCTATATAATAAAAGGATAATATGCAAATTGACCCTAATGGTGCAACGACCGGTTGCTATGATGCGCACTGACCAACAGGGGGAAGATGCTCAATGCAGGAGCTGCCCCCTGGTGGTCAGTGCACTTCCACAGGGGGAGAGCCTACCCCGCCTCTGCAGCAGTGCTAAGAATATTCAACTAACAACTTAGGCCCACTCCCCAGGCAGGTGGACATCCCCCGAGGGCTTCCAGGCTGCCAGAGGGATGTCTGACTGCCGGCTTAGGCCCATTCCTCTGGGGAGTAGGCCTAAGCTATCAGTTGGACATCCCCCAAGGGGTCCTGGACTATGAGAGGGTGCAGGCCAGGCTAAAGGACCCTCCCCTTTCCCTCCCTCCCATCCCATCTCAAGTGCATGAATTTTCATGCACCAGGCCTCTAGTATATATATAAATGCATAGCTCATGGATACAGACAATAGTGTGATGAAGGACTGGGAGAAGTAGGTGCCAGGTGGAGGGAGTCAATGGAGAAAAAAAGGTGGGACATCTGTAATACTTTCAACAATACAGATAAATTTTTTTTAAAAAAAGAACACAACCTTGCCAAGACCGGTTTGGCTCAGTGGATGGAGCGTCGGCCTGCGGGCTGAGGGGTCCCAGGTTCGATTCCGGTCAAGGGCATGTACCTGGGTTGCGGGCACATCCCCAGTGGGAGATGTGCAGGAGGCGGCTGATCGATGTTTCTCTCCCATCGATGTTTCTAACTATCTATCTCTCTCCCTTCCTCTCTGTAAAAGGATCAATAAAATATATTTAAAAAAAAAAAAAAAAAAGAACACAACCTAACTGGTTTGGCTCAGTGGATAGAGCGTCGGCCTGCGGACTTAAGGGTCCCAGGTTCGATTCCGGTCAAGGGCATGTACCTTGGTTGCGGGCACATCCCCAGTAGGGAGTGTGCAGGAGGCAGCTGATCGAGGTTTCTCTCTCATCGATGTTTCTAACGCTCTATTCCTCTCCCTTCCTCTCTGTAAAAAATCAATAAAATATATTTTTAAAAAAAAGAACACAAAAAAATAATAAAGTGTTGGACCCAGATAAGATTCACAGAAGACCCATAAACTTTTTAAAAGAATTAAATCAACTAAACCCTGCCAGTTTGGAGTGAAAGGAACAGAGAGAGTATGAATTGAGAAAAGACATTTGGACTCTCAAAGTTCTACTGGAATAAAGCAGGCTGAGAAACTGCTCAGCTGCAGATACATACCTTTAAAAGAAAAAGGATGACTCAAGTGGATGGGTAATGAGCCAGTAGCATCGAATTACAGAGAACAACCCCAGAGAAGGAGTAACTGGATGTTCAACCTTTCCCCTTCCCCGTCTTTGTGCATGATTACAGTGGCAGTTATTCTACATCTGCCTTACCATGTCTGCCTTACCATGTTAGGTACGTATAGAGCAAAAAAAATTGCTTCTTCAGTTCACAGAAGAAACTTTATCCTCAGCTGCATCTAATTTAGATGAGAAGATCCTAGACTTTGAGCTGATGCTGTAATGGGATGACTTGAGAGTTTTGGGAAGGTAAAACTATATTTTGCTTATGGGAGGGACGTGAATCATTGGGGCCACAGGAAAGACTATTGTAGGCAACCTGTAAGGTTGCCCCCAGTGATCCCTGTCTCTCCTCCAGTCAAGTACAGACTGACTTAATGACTTGCTTGTCATGAATATAAGGTGAAGTTGACAATGTGTGATTCAGAGACCAGGTCATAAAAGACAGGATGGTGTCACTCTCTAGTCTTTCACTCTGAAGGATACCAGATGCCATGTTGTGATCAGTCCTATGGGGAGTCCTACATTGCAAGAAACGGAGACCACCTGCCAATAGCTACAGGAGAGATTGAAAGCAGAACCTCTGGCTTTGGACAAAGCTTCAGATGACAATAGTCCAAGCCAGAATCGCATGAGAGACCCTGATCCCAAAACTATGATTTACCTATTCCTGAATCCTTGACGCTTAAAAAAAATCTCTGAGATAAATATTTATTGCTTTCAGGTGCTAAGTTTTGGGAAATTTTATTATAAAGTAACAGTTAACTAATACAATATAGAGTTGAATGAAACAAATCTGAGTAAAGAGATTTTGTAGACTGAAGTTTCAAGTCCAGTCAAATATTCTGTTTACCTTGAGAACTATTGTATCTGATTAGCCAATGACAGCTAATCCTATATAATAAAACTGTAATATGTAAATCAATCAAACAGCGAAATGACAGGAGGAACAACCGCTCACTATGATGCGCACTGACCACCAGGAGGCAGACGCTTAATGCAGGTGCCACTCAGCCAGAAGCCAGGCTCACAGCTGGTAAGCGCAGTGGTGGTGGTGGGAGCCTCTCCCACTTCCACGGCAGTGCTAAGGAGCAGTGAGCTGAGCAGTAAGGAGCAGGCAAGTGGTATGGAGCGAGGGGTCCTGGACTGTGAGAGAGATCCTGGACTGTGAGAGGGATGTCTGCCTGCTGGCTTAGGCCCAATCCCCTAAGCTGGCAGGTGGACATCCCCCGAGGGGTCCCGGACTGCGAGAGGGCGAAGGCTGGGCTGAGGGACCCCCCCACCCCCCAGTGCACAAAATTTCATGCACCAGGCCTGTAGTAATATCATAAAAATCCATGTACTGTCTGCTTTCAATCAGAGAGCTAGCATTTGGAGACAGTACTGAACACTCTGAATCAAGGGCATAATTAGCTCACAAAATAACAAATATTTTCAGCCAATGGATTTTCTATACACTATCCTAAGTTAAATGATTTGTCTATTCCTTCTTGGCCCATGTTTTTGCATTAACTTAACTGTGTACTCAAATTTCCAAATATAATGCCTGGAAAAAGATGTAACAATGATAGTTTTAAAACTATCTTCTATAAAATAGTCAAGGATTCATGTTAAAAATCAGCAAGAAATTTAGGAGAGTTGGGATCTTTTGCTAACACTACTTTTGCAGCCCAAAGGAGCAGCCAATACAATGAAAGGGCACACCCTAGTGCAGTGGTTCTCAACCTTCCTAATGCCATGACCCTTTAATACAGTCCCTTATGTTGTGGTGACCCCCAATTTCATTGTTACAAATTGAACATAAATAAAGCATAGTGATTAATCACAAAAACAATATGTAATTACATATATCTTAGGTGACCCCTGTGAAAGGGTTGTTCGACCCCCAAAGGGGTCGCGACCCACAGGTTGAGAAACGCTGCCCTAGAGCAAAAGAAAGCATACCATGTAAATAAACCTATTATACAATAACTCCAAGTGTGAAACTCAAGTTTTGATTCCTAGTTTAGATCAATCTCAAGAGCCCATAAAACTGTGGCAGAATCTCATTCAGAAAGAATCTCATAAAAGTCCATGTACTCTCTGCTTTCAATCAGGCCAGCAATACAGAGGAAATACTCTTTTTCATAGTATTTCAACATTGCAGCTTCTGGTCCTGGCCACATTCCAGAAATGGAAAGAAGAAAGAAAATATCTTAACCACAGTTCTTGAACCCTACTAACCTGAGTGTTATTCCAGTTCTTAACAGAGTGTTAGAAGAATTTTATTCTGAAACCTGTTCCTTGTTCTTCTTCTTTCTTTAATCTTTATTGTTGAGAGTATTACATATGTCCCCTTTTTTTTACCCATTGACCCCTTCTAGAGGACCCCTGGCCCTCACCCCAGGCCTTCACCACATTATTGTCTGTGTCCATGGGTTATGTATGTATGCATACGAGTTCTTTCGTTGATCTCTTAAATAATGAAAGTGAGCAACATGTCCAAAGATTATAAATAGCAAAGGCAATTATAAAGATAAATTCAGAAAATAATTCATTTTATTTTAAAGCATGATACAAAACCGCAAATTTGTACAGTTTTCATCATCCACAAAGATTTTTCTTGCAAAAGAATTATTATTTATTTTACTTTATTTTTTCCACCACCATTTATCCCCTCTATGTCCTCTATTTTATTTTCTAATTGTAGCAAACCCAGTATGCATATATTCATTAAATAAATGCAAATACCTACACTAATAAAAGAGAAACATGGTAATTAGTGTACAACCGCTACCCTTCCCATTGGCTAATCAGCATATCCTTATGCAAATTAACTGTCAGCCAAGATGGCGGCCGGCAGCCAGGCAGCTGGAAGGGAACATGAGGCTTGCTTGCTCCAGGGACTGCAGACTCCAACGTTCCCCGCCTGACTTGCCGGCCTCTGAGTTGCAACTCTAAGAAACTATGTACTATGTTGCAAATAAGAAGCTGAAACCAGCTTTCAGCCAGCCGGGATCTCAGAGCTGAAGTTACACATTGTTTCGATTATAGAACGGCAAACAAACCAGATAGGAAGCCTCAGAGCTAGAGCCAGAGCTAAAGCTGGCCCAGAATAAAATAAAAAAAAGAGAAAAAAAAGGAGCGGTTGGGAGCTTCAGTCAGCCTGAAAGCAGCCCTCAGCCCCTCACCCAGACTGGCCAGGCACCCCAGTGGGGACCCCCACCCTGAAGGGTGTGTGACCAGCTGCAAACAGCCATCATCCCCTCATCCAGGCTGGCCAGGCACCCCAGTGGGGACCCCCACCCTGATCCAGGACACCCTTCAGGGCAGACCAGCCGGCCCCCAGGCCTCTATCCTATATAGTAAAAGGGTAATATGCCTCCCAGCACCGGGATCAGCGTGACAGGGGGCAGCGCCCAAACCCCCTGATCGCCCTGCAGCTCTGTGTGTGACAGCGGGCGGGGCCACAACCTCCCTATCTGCCCTGCTCTCTTCGTGACAGGGGAAGGCGCCCCAACCCCCTGATGGACCCTGCTCTGTGTGTGACAGGGTGCGGCGCCCCAACCCCCTCCCCCCACGGGCCCTGCTCTGTGTGTGACGGGGTAGAGCCATAACCTCCCCATCGGCCCTGCCCTGAGTGTGACAGTGGCGGCGCCCCAACCCCCTGATCGGCCCTGCTCTGTGGGTGATAGAGGGCGGCGCCCCAACCCCCTGA
>NW_005871079.1:3395725-3411049 GCF_000147115.1 Myotis lucifugus
AGCGCCCCAACCCCCTGATTGGCCCTGCTCTGTGCGTGACGGGGGTGGCGCCGCAACCTCCCCATCGACCCTGCCTTGAGTGTGACAGGGGGCGGTGCCCCAACCCCCCAATCGGCCCCACCCTGAGCGTGACTGAGGGTGGCATTGAACCTTCTGATCCGCCCTGCTCTGTGCATGACAGGGGGCAGCGCCCCAACTCCCCAATCAGCCCTGCTCTGAGCCCGACCAGGGGCTGCACCTAGGGGTTGGGCCTGCCCTCTGCCACCCAGGAGCAGGTCTAAGCCAGCAGGTTGTTATCTCCTGAGGGGTCCCAGACTGCGAGAGGGCACAGGCTGGGCTGAGGGACCCACCCCCCGAGTGCACAAATTTTTGTGCACCGGGCCTCTAGTTGTATGATAAAGTCAAATGGAGGGGAATCAGCTCACTAGCTAAAGATTACAGGCAACTTTGAATTAGTGACTTAAGCAACTAGCACAGTTGATTGCAGTGACAAAAAAAATCACCAGGCTGTATGATGTCATCTTGATGGTCTTTCTATTCTTAGATAAAACTATTCTTTAAAGACCATGTGATATGTCTTATGGTTTATTAAGTGCCCTTTTTATATAGATTTAAGTTTTCAGAGTTCTATTATTTCATTATATCTAATATTTTCTTCTAATATAATATATTGCTGAAAACAAGCATGCACATAGTTCAGGTAGTGTAAAGCTTAAGTTCAGATAACTAACTTGTTTCTTCTACTTGGAAAGCATCACTCTAACCCCAATGCAATCTTACTGCCCAAGTCAGTCTCAGTACTTCTGATGGCACTGCAAATGTCAATTCTTTAGATTAACCATCTCAAGCTAAATTACTGGGCCCTCTTATTTCTGAGTTTTTAATTCCCTTCTTTTAGGGCCTCCTCTACAAGGGCCACAACACCTAGAAAAGAGGAAGCAACTTTTAAGGGTTGCTTCTTTTCTCTGTGAATATGTGGCCTACATACAAAGACAAAATGCTCATGTGTAATAATTCTTAAGGAACTAAGGAAGTCTAACACTGTTACAGGGACACCAAAACTTCAAAGGTTTTTACTGAAGTTATTTATGATTACAGTGTTTTCAGGAGTTCCAAAGTCTATGAAATAACCCCATACTTTTAAAAAATAAATCTAGCTCCTAGAACGGAACAGTAGCATTTAATTTCTGATTGATTTCTCCCACTAAGTCTGGAAAAGATAAAAAAGAAAGACCAGCTTGGCTGGCACAGCTCAGTTGTTGAGCATCATCTTATGAACCAGGCAGTCACAGTTCATTCCCAGTCAAGGCACATACCTGGGTAGGGGGCGTATAGGAGACAGTGGATCAATGAGTCTCTCTCATCATTGATGTTTCTATCTCTCGCTCCCTCTCCCTTCCTCTCTGAAATCAATAAATATATTTTTTAGGAGAATGGTGTTTGTTAAAGATTCAGATTCCTAAGGCCAACCCACAAAAATGTAGATTAAATGGGGCTGGGGTACAGCCCAGGAATCTCAATTCTTGTACATTCCTGAGATTAGAGGCAACATTTTGATAAATGCTGGGCTGTACCTTCTTTGAGGTTCCTTTCGAGATGAACGACCTTCCTTTAATGACCAAGGAACGGAGTTCAGGGACAGCTCTCAGCTCTACTTTCAACCACCACACTATGTTAGGCCAGGTGTTTCCCTGTCACAGGTTGCAGCTGACTTTAGTTCTAGACAGGATCTTTCCAGCAATAGAGAACAGACTATCTAAATAACTCTAAACTATTAGCACTTCATTGTCAAATTCCTGGATCTGTCATCACATCTTTTTTCTGTCAGATAGTTTGTTGCTCAGGTGTGAACCTGATTATTTTTGAAATGGCTAAAATAAAAAAAAATGTATTATAGTCCCTTTGGCAGCATGGATTTTCTTTCAAATATTTATGTTTTAGGGTCAAGGTGAGAGTTAGATTTAGTGAGCAAAAGACTTGGCATATGAAAGGTCTTGGGATCTTATGGGAAGTAAAGAAGAAACAAAGGGTTCTATAATAATAAGGACAATGGGAAAAAGAGAAAACAACAATTCAGAATAAAAATATCATTTTGCAACCAAATATTTAAGTATAATAACAATGTATTTGTGCCTCTAGTAGTCAGTATTAATGCAGGTGTTGGTAAAATAATATCTGAACAGTTTAGTTATTTATATAGACTATATTGACACTTTACAGAGGACTCACAGGATGCTTGCTAGTAAAGGCAGAGAGGAAGATAGGTTGTGATTAACTTAAAGCAGGAATAAAGCCAGGCCTCCATTAAGTGCATACTGTAATTTAAACAATATTTGCTATCAACTAGAAAAGGCCAGTTCAATGACTGAACCTGTCTGAGGAGCTGAGACTCATGGAGGGGCTAGATCACTGGCCAAGTAGAAGAAAAGAAAAAGCACTTTTTTTTTACACAAGTACTTTCCAAGAATGGCTCAGTTTTGTGAAGGAGGAGTTGAAATGAATTAGAATTCTCTAAATATTGAGATTCAATTGCCATAACACACTTAGGGGCATTATTGTGGAACTGAGTGGCTGAAGGCAGATGAAGGATTTGACCCAATGCCCTTATGCAGCAGTCTTCCAACTCCAATCTAATGAACACATACTCATAATTATTTCTCAAATCATTTTTATCTAATTTTAAAGTGGATAATTTATACCACTTGTATAAAAATGCAATAAGTTTCATTAAAATATTTAGCATTAATAGAACTTTGAACAGAATATATTTCTTACGGTTTCACAAAGTCATACATATTTATAATATTAAAACTCTTCAGTTGCTTTAATAATAGAATCTCTATCCCATAGATCTGAATACTAATTTTAATATGCTCCTGTAGAAGGAAGCTATGTGCACAAGAAAATGCATTTTATACTTTGTGTTTTTGTGCTTATTTCTTGCTTACTATACTTTCTTTTAATTAAACCTTGTTTTTAGCAAAAAGCTATTTTTTAACCTTTTTTATCCCTTTTTTTCTTTTATAAGTTAAAAATACAAGAGCTTGGAAGATAGTTACCACATCCTGTTAAGGAAGTCAGGGAAGGATCTCATCTTAGCCTTCTAGCATGTCCTGCATTATTTTGACTGGTTTTGTTTCAGTTCAAGGCTTTGCCTAATGGGTCATTCCTTTTTGAAAATATAAGCATTTAGGGCAAAGAATCACATATGCCAGTATGTTGCTAGTCTCTGTGGCAACTTTATATAGAGAAATGGCAAAACATCAAACTGGGAAATACTGTTTTTAATGTGTGCTGCCTTCTACAATTCAGTCATCTCGGAGAGCTTTGTGAAGTAATGAATTAAATAGTCATAATGCAATGATGCTGTAATAAAATGGAGCTGTGATCCATCTATCATCCATCCATCTATCTTCAAACCCATATCTGAAGAGGTGCATGCACAGGACTCTCAAAAGTGGGCAAGTATACATTCATCGTAGCGCCTATCAGCCTGGGGTGGGAAGAAAAGCCTAATTTATTGAGAGAAGAAATATGTGCCAGGACATAGGAGCTATAGCTCCTTCCTTCCTCAAAGAGCTGGCGGAATCTTTATTCTGGCTCCCATTCTTCCAGAGCCAATGAGAATGTAGTGTGAGATTAAAAATATGCCTCTAAAACAATCCATGAACTAATACCGAGATCCTGCTATTCTGATCTCGAGGGGATCCAGACACTCAGAAACTTTAAACTAAAAACCTCCCACAGCCGCGGGAAGTCAGAGTATGATGGTTTCTTCTCTCAGGTAAGAACCTCAAACAGAAAGACATCAACCTGGGAAGTGTGAGTTCACCCGTTTCATGCATTTCATCAAGCTCATGTAACATTAAGCCATTGTTCGGTCCATGAGTGGCCTGGATTTTAAAGCTAAGCAGGCTTGGAGATTTCGCTCTAAGTTGCATTTGGATTTCCTGAGAAGTTAAGCTTTTGGTGTGGCCTGGGGAAGCTGACAGTGGCCTGGGATCCCAGTGATAAAGCGGTCTGCCCTTCTTTAGCTGAGCTTCCACTATTTGGCCTAATGACTTAAACTCTACGAGCCTGTTTTCTTTTATGTAAAATGTGAATAACAATTTCACTACATGTTAATATGGATTTTTTTTTAGGCTTGGTTAATACTGAGGCCCCAAGACAGTAGAGGTCAACCACTTTTTCTTTTCAAAGAGAGATGATGAAACATCTAGAAGAGATTTGCAAAGCAGTAGGGACAGCTGAGTTTTGCAATGTGTCTGACCTTGTGCAATATTTACCAACGACTTCAGGGCATAAACCAGTGATGGCGAACCTTTTGAGCTCGGCGTGTCAGCATTTTGAAAAACCCTAAATTAACTCTGGTGCCGTGACACATATAGAAATGTTTTGATATTTGCAACCATAATAAAACAAAGACATATTTTTTATATTTATTTTATATATTTAAATGCCATTTAACCAAGAAAAATCAACCAAAAAAATGAGTTCGCGTGTCACCTCTGACACGCATGTCATAGGTTCGCCATCACTGGTATAAACGGATTAAAGTTGACCAAAAGAGGAGTTTGAGATTACAGCGAGGATTTCCTTTGGGAAAGTTGTTAATATGAGAGGATTTCCTCCACTCCCAGGGAGAATAGGATGGGATACTTTAGTCTTACTTCAAGGTTAGTGAGAAGGATTTCAAGGAATACTACATAATAGGTATGTTATGTGTGCCTCACAGTTTGGGGAAAGACCATAGACAGATATCTGGCACTTGCCTATAAATTAAAAGGGCAAAGCTGGAGTTCTTGGGGCAGCTAAATGAAAACAGGGCAGATGGTGGGTCAAAGAATGTGGTTACTAGCCTCTTTATAGACCAAACAAAAAGGCTGCCTGTGTGGTGAGAAGACCTCCAAAAGAAAAAAAAAAGTATATTCTGAACATCTAGATACAAGGAAAGAATGATAAGGAACCAACTGGAGTGAAAGTAGTCACCTACTTCAAATGAATTGCAAATGGTAATTTCCCAAGTTAGAGGGACTTACAAATACCCATGAATACCCATGAAAGTGCCCCATGAGAGTAAGCATTAGCTTTAAGCATCTGCTGTAACCAGAAGAAACCAACACCAGATGGGTGCCTGATTGGGCATGTAAGCCTTTTCCTGTTCCCTCCACTCTCTCTCTTCTTCAACAGTGGAGATGAACTAAGAAACTCCAGACTGTGATTAGAGGAGCTATGAACCACTTTCACCTTTCTCAGTTCTGGTATCCTGCTTTAAGATAATAAGTTTAAGTTTTTTATTATTACACTGAACTTGAAATAAGTTAGAACATATTATGACTGAAAGTAATGGGTCTTTTTTAAAAAAATTTTTTATTGATTTCAGAGAGGAAGGGAGAGGGAGAGATAGAAATATCAATGATAAGAGAAAATCATTGATTGGCTGCCTCCTGTACAACTCCCAATGGGAGTTAAGCCCACAACCTAGGCATGTGCCCTAAACAGGAATGGAATGGTGACCTCCTGGTACACAGATCAAAGCTCAACCACTGAGCGACACCAGCTGGGTAGGAAGTAATGGGTCTTTAAAAAAAATCTATCAATAACAAGAAAATCGGTGGTACCTGCTCTAGTTTCATGCAGATGCCAGAAAAGAACCAGTCCTTCTGTGTGTGTCTGAATGGTCATTGTGGGGAAAGAATAAATTTGTTGACTTATTATCCCCCATATGTCCTGCTTGGTCAGCATACCAATTTCATAGCATTTCTTCTTCTAAGTTGTTATGAGGAAAAATGAGATAATGAATGTGAATATACAGTTGCACTATATAGTGCCGAGTGCATGTGAGGGACAATGCCGTTAACGATGGAAGGCTGCTAATCATAGTTAAGGTCCAATTTATCATGGGCTATTTTGATAACCTTTGCATGAATCCTTAGATATATAGATTCCAACATACACAATGAATACTCACTATAATGTAGACAGGTTCTGTCACGCCAGGTCTGTGGAAGGGCTTTCATTTGAATGGTGTTTACAACTGGGTAGAAGAAAAGGAAAATCCATGTCTCCAGTGCCTTAACAAGAGAGTGAGGGAGTGGTCTGCTCTTGTGGGAAGACATTTTATCACGCTTGTGGTTTAGAATTGCTGGTGCAAAGTGAATAAAAAGCAGACTGACTTTTTAAGTCAGGTTTATTGTTTTTAAGTTTTCAGCAGACAATACACTCTCTTATCACCTCTGCATGGGATGAAGTGTGCTCATTGCCTCTCCCTCCTCTGCCACTGTATAAAACCATTGATTTCCTCCACGGTTCTAGACCAAGAAATAAAATATTTCTAAAGACATCAAGGTGGGTGTAGAAACAATATATGTCCTCCTATTGCTAGGACTGATTCTAGCATCTATGCTGGCTAAGCAAGTCTCCCCTTGCCACCCCACTGCTCCATGTCTATCTCTATATGCTAACATAAGTTGCATTGGCAGGGATGGTCTTCCCGGATAAAGAAGAGCTGATCTCAGCCCAAAGCATGCAGGTAGCTCCAAACAAAGGCTCAGGTTGCCTTTGTGAGAGTCAGAAACCTTTCCTACAAAACATTTTAACTTAATGGCATTGCAGCTACCAGAACTGTGGTAAAGGAAGAGTCTAGCCAGTAAAAATACTTATTTTTTATAAACTTTTCACATCCAGATGCAAAATTAGTGCACTGTCTTGACAGCACACAAGAGGGCCATAGACTTTCTTGTCCAGGAGAGGTCATAGACTTTTATTGTTTTTAGAAAGGAGAATCTGGGTGGCAGGAAGAGCATGGACTGCAGTGGGAATGAGCAGAGTGTGAATTCAGGTATTGCCATCTACCAGCACAGTGAAACGGTGCTAGTTGATTTACTTCTTTGATCAGTTTCCTCATCTTTGTAATGGTGAGACTAATGCCTATCTGAGGCCTCAATGTTATAACAGGGAATAAATATAAAAATTACCACAAGAGGTGACCAATGTGCATTTGCCTAATTGATTATATATAAAGGATTCAGGATCATTCTTGGCACAAATCAGATACCCAGAAATGCGCTCTCTCTCCCCTTTTTTGGTAGAGTGTGTAATACAGTAGATAGAATAAAAACTCATGACATCTTTAGGCAATGCTTTACCAAGGAAAAGGCTTATAGGTGTAAGTAGTTTTTCACAGCCAAGGGGAAAATACATGCACTTTGAAATTATGATTTGATATTTCTATCATCCTGGTTGAATGTATTTATCTTGGTGTGTTTTTTCCTCATCTATAAAACGAGAGGCAAGTGGATTTTTTCCCTCCACAAAATTGAATGATCCATATAAAAGTGTCCAACACAGTGGTTGACAGAAAGTTCTCAATGCAAGTTTTCCTGTCCTCCTGTTCCTTTCTTATGCTGGATAAGGAGGTTAAAACAGGGTGATCACTGAAGCACAATGCCATTTTAAAAAGTATATTTAGTATAAGATTATCAATTGGCCTAAATTCTTCTTGGTAGACTATTAATTAAAAAGTAAAACCTTCCTGGCCAGCATGGCTCAGTGTTTGAGTGTCAACCTATGAACCAGGAGGTCACACTTTGATGCATGGTCAGGGCACATGCGCAAGTTGTGGGCTCAATCTCCAGTGCAGGGTGTGCAGGAGGCAGCCGATCAATGGTTCTCTCTCATCATTGATGTTTCTATCTCTCTCTCCCTCTCCCGTCCCCTCTGAAATCAATAAAAATATATATGTATATTTTTTTTAAAAAGTTAGAGGGGGGAAAAATGATCAAAAGCAGAAGTGTCTACAGGGAAAATGATAGTCCAGAGAGTTAAAGTACTGCAGTAAGACACACAATATCAAAGCTATTTTAATTGATTCTCCATAAAAATGAAAGACAACACACTGACTACATCAGAACTACAAACCACTGATATAATGAAATCATTACCCAATGTATATATGATACTGACTTAAAATGGCCCTCTTCGTAATGCTGAATCATTGTAAAACTACTCAGGGTTAGGAATGGAGGAGGGGCAGTGTTTGTGGATGGTCTCACAATTGGGTATATTCCAAGTGGTATGCAAACTGGTCTAGTCCATACTTTCCAAAAACAGAGAATTGTTATTATCATGGAAATCTTCCCTACAGAGATGAAAAGAAAAAAATATGTCATGTTTGACTAGAATTGGTCAATAAAGAGGCTAAATTCAGACAGAAAGCCCATAGATCTACTTCAAATGTGCTTTACAAATGAATTAGAGTATTGTGACCTATTCCAAGCTACCATACTTCAGTCCAATTTGGCTAACTCCAATGGGTACTTATAAAATACTCTTCTTTAGAAGAGAAACAGTGAAAGGCTTTCAAAAAGCATATACAGGGAGGTCTCCATGACTAAATATAATATATTAATCTAATTATATTAAGGAAATTCCTTAGAGCTACTTCTCCAGATATGTGTTCAAATACTGACAAGATTTTTGTTTGTTTCTCATGACTATTCTCCAGCTGAGACATCTCCTTTTTTAGAAAAAAAATATTAAAAACATACAGAAACTAAGGTCTACCTCTCTTCTCTGTTTCATCAAGTTAGCGTGCATGTGACCTTCCCAATGATGCCATTGTAATAACCTGGTTATTGTTTAACAGGAAAGGAGTGAAGGGGGAGACCAAATAGTACAGGTATGCTTTTTATACAACGTTGCCAAAAAGCTGCATTTAACATTCTCCAAGTCTGTTCTTTGCTAATTGATGGGGAAAGGGACTGGACAAAGACAGTTTAGACCCATGCCCTGTAAGGTCTGAGTGACGTGGGAAGGTACCTACCAGTCTGCTTGTCAATCAGACCTGAAAGCAAGACAGGGACCAAGATGAGTGTGGCCACTGCAAATGCAGGGAATCTAAATATATAAACTTTCAAACAAAGGAAGTTCCCTTCCCTCTCTTCTCTCTCTGGAGCCGGGTTCCTGGCTGTCCTGGGGCAGGAGGCTGCGCTCCCTTGTGGCCACGTGGCGCATGGACTACGGGACTGTAATTAGCCTGAATGCTGAACCACACATGGCTACAACATGGGATGGAAGCTCTGGACACTGGCCTTGTTTCTTGATCCACTGAATCTATAGCTGCATCTTTTCTAGGATTGGCTGAAGGGGCAGGGGACTTTGGAACTTGAGAAATGTAACTTTACACAAATAAAGACTGTTTCCACATCCCATCTTCCTGTGGCAGCTTCTGAAAATGCGTATTTCAGTGGCACCCCAAGAACCTCGCTCCCCCGAACGACAGGGGAGTTTAATTCTCTGGTAACACTAGGATGGATTGAGATGTATCAACTTTCTAATATTTCTTCACACCTTAGCAGCCTCAGAGTTTGGAATGGGGGAAACCAAATATTTGGTTATTTATTCTTATGTAAACTAGCATATTTTAAATCCTTTAAGACTGCATGTACTATGTGTGACAAAAATTATTAGAGAAAAAATTTGTAGATCCTCAATCTGTCTTTTACATTAAATTCTGATATCTAGAGAGAATTTTTTAGCTGAGAACAACCTCAATATACTGTGCACTGTGAAAGATAATATTAAGTGATTGATATTTGAATAAAAATTTAGAGAAGCTGAGGAAGTTAAATTGTCCTTACTGAGAATTAGTGCTACTTAGAAGGACTTAGAATGGGACAGCTGACATCAGTGAGACAAGTCTGAATGAAATCAGTTAGTGGGGAGGTTGAAAAAGAACAAAACTTTGGTGGCTTTTGAACAACAGGAGAGACCATTTAAGTGATGTTGGAGGGAAATGTTCCAGTGTTGGGAAGTGAATTATTATGAGTTGAATAATACAACCCCTATTCTCTATCTCCACCTCTCAGGAATCTTAGTAAAATATTTTTCTTTAATGCTTAATAGGGTATATTTTCTTTGAATTGAAGTGCTCAGCTGTACTCTAAAATTGGGACTGAAGTCTTATGGCAGGGCCACGTTTATTTCAAATATTATATGGAGTCATTTGAAAAGAACACTTGATTCTGATTAAAATTGGGAACTATGCTCAAGAGGGAAAGTCAAGAATAATTTCAGTGATTTCAGTTGGAATTCTAATATTTCAGGTAAAATTCAAATAAAATAGTTCCTTATTATGTCTGTTTAATTATATATTCAATTCACAAATATTTAGTATCTTCTATGTACTGGGCATTAGTGCAAGGATACCTAGTTCAAGTAGAGATAGATTTTAAATCTGAAGGCACAATCAATCTCTTGAGAAGTACATGGTTAATAAATGTAAAAATATCTTTCAAAATAAATCTCCTTATGACAGGTAGTCTCACTATTTTCCAATCAAAATTTCCACAACTTTTCTCTCCCTCACAATCCAAGACTCCAAAATTCTTCCCGAACATCAACTATGCAGGTCTTTTCCTTTCCTTCCCTTCCCTTCTCACTGTAAAATATTTCTCTTCTGAGAGTCAAGAAATTTTCAAGAGGCACTGATATTTGATGTGAATAATGCAGATTAAGTAAGAATTGCTGGGGAAGAAAAAAAGGGAGGGATGTTCATGTCAGAGTGAATATCATGTACAAAGATTCTGAGCACTGATGAACATGGTCTGTTTGGGGTATCGCAGAAGTCTACTGGGGATGGTAATAGATGTGACTAAAACTATAGACTGGGGTAGATGCTTAATGACCTTGTATGACAAAGTAAAGAAAGATTACTTCATCTATGGACCAGAAACCAAAGAAAGTCTTTAAACAGGAAAATTTCATGATCAGATTATTTACCAGAAAGGTTACTGGCAAAGGGTGGATGAAAGAGGGGACATCCAGAAAAAGAGGTCTAATACAGAAGTTTCTAAAATAGTCCAAATGGTCTGTGGTAATACAGTGGTTGCTGAAATAGGAAACAATTTAAAGAAATGCTGAAGATGAAGAACTCCTCATAACTGGGGGAATAATTGAATGTGGAGCTTGAGAAAGAAGTTGCAGAGAATGGCTTGAGCTGTGTGTAACAGGGCAGGCAGACAGTGGAAGAGAATTTGCATATAGTGATTAATGACTTTGTGATGGTTTCATACAAGATACAGTATTCTCACAGTCTCTGATTCAGTTCTAATATAAATGCCCTACTCTTCAAGGTTCTGAGCAAAACTGATCTTTAAAATATACAATTTCTAAAGTCAAACGTCGGTTGCAAACTGAAGAGAGAAAAGAGCAGATTTCCTAATTGGCAAAGTTTACTTTCAAAGAAAAGAAAACCAAAACATCTGAAAATTTAAATGATGGAGGAGAAAATAATTTAAAATAATGACTAACAAAAATAGACTGAATTTGCTCCAATTTTAAAAATGTATTCATAAACTTAAGTTCTAATAATATGGCTACAATGATGTTTTTATCCATGTCCCAAAGATTTACATTTTGATTAGCCTAAAATGATAACAGTTTCCTGAATTTCATTTTAAAATATAAGGTAAAAAGTATTTTTTATTCTAAATATAAAATGTGTATCATGTGTTGAACAGCAAAGGTATGTCAGATATCAATAATGTTAAGCTGTTAAAAAAAAAAAAAAGACTACTTGTGTTTTTCCAAAAAAATTGTAACAGTCAAATAGGTTTTGCTTCGAAAGTCAAAGACAGGGAGCTCCAGTCGCGCAATCGGTTAGCGCGCGGTACTTATAAAGTCAAAGACAGTATTTTATTTCCTATTTCTTAAAACTTAAGTAGGACATGGCTCACATTTTTAAATGAGTCATTTTAAAACAAAATAAGTATAATAATTATTATTCTTGTCTTAGGTCATTTAGTATTCTGGTCATACTAAAAAACAGTTCATAATTACTGAGTACAGATTGTTTGGAAAATGGCTATAGGACTATGCAATCAACCATGGGAATATGGGTGGGGAGAGATTAAATCTGTTTTTGTTTGTCTTTTGGTGTGTGTGTGTGTGTGTGTGTGTGTGTCACTTTACACAAAATAAATAACAATCACTTCTTTCCTTTAAAAAAATTTAGTCCTTTCCAATTTTTGTCCTCCTAGACTTATAAGGCTATCAAAGAATTGCTTTTATTCTCAGGCTCTTAGTCATAAATCAACTTGAAATCAGCAAATACCCTGAAGGGAAAAGTGACCCCTCCCCGCCCCCCACTTCCCCACCCCCCCCACAAGACAGTCTTACCTCTCCCTGACTTTTGTCTTTTACCTATTTCTTCACTTATTAGTTTTCAAATCCCTTCAACCCAATTCTTTAAAATATATTTTGTCCAACTTTTCTAGGAGTATTCATACCAGAAGCAGAAGTCCTAGGATTTTAGAGTCAAGATATTTTTCTGCCTTTGCTATTGTTCTTTTATTCCCTCATTGTTGTTCTTCCTGAAAAAAATCCTAAAGGCTAGGATGTACTCACCGAATGTCCTTTCTAGAAGCACTTTTTTATTTGCAGCATGCTTCTTATCTGTGCATCATGCTTAGTTTTATAAATTGAAGATGCTTATTTGTTTTATCATCAGTAAGGATGAGACTTAAGGTTCCCACTTTGTTGCTGACATTGTTCACATAGTGTTTATGCTGAGAGGAAACTGAAAATTCCCAATTACAAGAACACATGAGTTTATTCAAAGACCCACAGCTGGAGGAATATGCTTAGAAGCTGTTGGACATCAGGAACCCACTGTCTAAAAGTTCTTTGTTCTCCTGATTGGTTAGCTTGTTGGGCACAACTAACTTCTTAGATCCCATCTGTCTGCATACAACAAAGACTTACTTGGCCGAACACACAGGAATAGACCAAGAGCCATTAGCTGATTCACATAATCTGATCACTTCTTCACTTATATATGCTTTTATCCAATTATTATTTGAATACATTTTTCAATCATGAATAATCAGATTTTAAAATTTTAAAGAAAATTACAAATTATACTTATATACCATAGAACTTTAACATTGCAAAACAGCACAGTTAATCTAATGTAATCCTTTCTCTAATTAAAAACTTCATTGAAAAATTTCCAAGATGCATTTACTACCAGTAACTATTCAATAAAGCACACTGCCACTCTCCAGAAGGACCACACTAGTCCACTACCATTGAAATACTGAGTAATATCCACCCATATTCTGTTCAGCAAATGTCTACTGAGAACCTATACGAATGATATAGTCAAAAGGACAAATATGAAATCTATGAAAGAAAGAGTTAAAGTTGATGAATCTGGGGCCAAAGAGCCAAGTATCCCATATGGAATAGGACCTAGCAAGCCAGAGTGTGGGGAGACAGAGTAGATACAGCAAAGAAAGGAAAAGTATAGAATTGGCAAGGCTGGAGAATATATTACTAATAAGACACATTTCCCAGCAAATTTTGTAGTCTGGGTAGACTATAAATAATGTGTGATCACAGACATTTCTCAGAGAGTGAACCTATTGCTTCTAAGTAGAAGTGTGTATGTAGTAGGGGTGATGGGGGTGGGAAGGAGGCTAAATTTCAAGTCAAATGATTCAGTTCTGTCACTAAGGATTAGTATGACCTTGGAAGGATACCCAGATTCTCTGAGCTTCAACATCCTCGGCTATATATGGGGGATTTAAAGGATCTTTAACATATTTCCTAGGATGAATACTTTATGTCATTCTCTTAAATTCTTCTATGATGAGGATAAGCATTCTCGAGCTTATCCATCTCTCACCTGCAAGACCAAATTTCCCTACTGTCTCAATTACCTCGTCCAACTACCATATTTCACACATTACACACCTACTACCATCTTTCCACACATTAAAAATCTTGTATATCAATTCTATTTAAGCACTAAAAGAAGAACAAAAATATCAAGTGTTTAAAGATAACAATACCAAGTCCTGGATGTTGGCAGATTCATATGTTTTATTATCTTGTCCACATGATGTCTAGGGCTCATCTGCAGTGTTAGCACAATAAATGAGCCCACTACAGAGATGATCACAGAGACAACCACCCTTTGAAAATGGCAGGGACATTATTATGGATGGAGAGAGCAGGAGAAAAAAAGAGAGACAAAGACAACTGTCTTTGATCTTCCCTAAATTTGGCAAGAGGCAGCCAGTGAAAACAAAGCAAGAAGCATTGCAGTAAAGGCAGGGGCCCCATTTACCAAAGTCTAAAGGTGGTAATTTTATAATCACACAAAGATTCAATGTACAATAGATGCTTTCAACCTATGGATAGCATTGATTGAGAGCATTGGCTAAAGGATCCCCTTCGAATAACTAAGAAAGTCTCTGACTCATAATAGCTTTTTTAAGAACTCAGATACAAGACAAATTACTTTTCTGGTGGATAATTTGAGGAATGTATCTTGATAATCTACTTTTGCATAACAAATTACTGCAAAATATAAAGCCTTCAAATAACAACCCCTTTTGCTTATTTGTTCACATTTACAACTTGGGCATGTTTAGTGGGGAGAGATTTTTGCCCCAGGTGACACTGGTGGCATTTTCGTGACAGCTCTAATGGCTGAGGGCTAGCTGTGACTGTCCCACTTGGGTTATTGTCTCAGATTTTAGTTCTCACTATTGGCTAGGTTCCTCAGTTCTCCTGCACATGGTTAGCTCGAACTTCCTTAGAGTATGATGGTCTTAATCATTCAGACTTTTTATGTAGCAACTACCTACCCTCAGAGCACAAAAATATATATTACCAGTCTTCTTAAGACTTCGGGATGGAAATGGCAAAAAGTTGCTTTCACTATACTTTGTTGGTTGAAGCACATCACAGGGCCAAAATCAAGGGAGGAGACCAAAGGCATGAAAATCAAGGGGAGGAAACCAAAGGCATAGTTTTGGGGGGAGTGCCCATGTAACAATCAACCATAGAGGGAAGATCCTTTTGTATCCAGGCATATATAGATAACTACTGAACTGTCTAAAGAATGTGCCTATATTTTAAGTATTTCTTTAGAAAGTCCTGTTCTCTAGTACTTTAAGGTCTAGAGAGGAATTTATGATTGAATGCTAGTGCACATTTCCTGCAGAAAGAGAATAACAATAAAGGCTTCCGAATGCATTGTGTAAGTCAACAACAGTGGTTAAAGACTTAGAGCAGTGGAAATGTAAGCCAGGCTCATCTTAAATTTCATTCACAAGCCTCTCAGAGAAGTATAAAGAGAAGTAAGTTGATGTACATAACTTTCTATAGTAACCTAAAGTAGAATTAAATTGAATCTCTACAGATAACCCTTTAAAAAACACAATGCACATGCTCTCTGCTCTTTTTACATGTGTATCTTTGAGTAACATGACTATTAGATTTAGTCCCAGGAATACACCACCAGATAGTATT
>NW_005871079.1:3411149-3434893 GCF_000147115.1 Myotis lucifugus
TATATATATATATATATATACACACACACACACACACACATGCCAAAAAAGAAATCAGAATCTATCAGGATCTTAACGAAAGAACCAAACACTTTTTAGGTATTAAAGAATAATCACTAAATTAAATATGTAAGCAAATAGCACAGGGACCAGGCTTATACCTGCTGTATGTAAGGTAAAACAGTTTGAAAAATAATTTGTGAAGAAATAAAAATTGTATTTTTAAGGGAAGCAAAAGTATAAGGATAATAAAACCTTACCCACAATTTTTGGGAGTTTTCTGTTCTACTAAATATTACATAATTTGGGTGATTCAAAAATTGAAAGGCCAGGGGTGGGGGGTAGGGGGCGGGGGGTGGGGGGTGAAGGTGGCTGGGGGGAGGTCAATGGGGGGGAAAGGAGACATATGTAATACTATATGTAATACTTTAAACAATAACAAAATGTTTGTAAAGTCTTTGAATAGTAATTAGGAGTATTCATTCAAATTCAATAACATTGTAAATATGTTTTAATTTGCAAACAATTTCTCTTATATCTCCTACATAATCCTTACAACTACTCAGTGAAGTAGATATTTCCATTTTTATTTCAGTGATAAAATGATAAGCTTTCTTAATTGACCAGAATCTTATTTCTCCAATTTAGTGCTCATTTTTTTAATTATAAAAGCTCATTAAGCCCTAGCCGGTTTGGCTCACTGGATAGAGCCTCGGCCTGGGGACTGAAGGGTCCCAGGTTCGATTGCAGGCACATCCCCAGTAGGGGGTGTGCAGGAGGCAGCTGATCGATGCTTCTCTCTAATCAATGTTTCTAACTCTCTATCCCTCTCCCTTCCTCTCTGTAAAAAATCAATAAAATATATGGTTTTTTTAAAAAAAAAACTCATTAAATTATTGTTTGGTACAGTAAATTTAAAAGATACAAAATTTGTACTAAATCATGCTGGGCAGTCCTCTGAGCATAAATGCAGAGTTTATATGACATGATAACAAGCTGCCAGCATGACAGCCAAAGCATACCCAAGGTCCCACCTGGCAAAACTGACTAGAATAGTGTTCCCTCCAGATGAGCATGTGTTCTTCAAGGGAGGACTAATCACCCCCTGTTTGCTGCAATGTCACCACTGTATTTCCAGATATGTTTCTCCCTTTTGTATTTACTTTTCTTGCCTGGTACCTATAGACATACAAGTTTTTCAGCCTCCAACATACAGTTGAAAATAGCAATCGGAAACTCATTTGTTGCAATTAAGGTATGTAAAAGCATTCATTAGGGCCTACAACTAGTTACTAAGATAAAAAGTTTTTGTCAGATGAATAGATGGATGCAGGTTCTAAACACAGACCAGCCTCTAAAGGCTGTAGGTGGGGTAAGATATCGCAGTTACAAGTAGACCTTGGGGAAGGAGGCTGAGGGCAAGCAGGAAGGAGCATCAGGGCATAACCTCCTATAATAAGGGAGACCTTCTCAAGTTGGAGAGAGGCACCTGCACTAACATAATAAAGACATTAGCTAATGTCAAAAGTCCTGCTGAGATTTGAGATTGCTGATATTTAAGAGATAGTCTAAGCCAAAAATAAGATTAATACTAATTTCTCAAGATTTATCATGATATAATTCCGCATTAGAGAAGTTTAACAGAAAATTATACACTTACCTCACATAAGTTTCTATATTTTTATTGTATTATTTTCTCCATAGAAACAGATAATAGCAGTATACAAGGATTCGTTTTAAATAGTCATTCCTATGGGATATGAGACTTCTTCATATAAAAATTTTTCTGAGTTATTTTTCTTTCCCAATTAATAGTATCATTTATTTGACTACACAATGTTCCTTATACAAAGATCTGTCAGTTCTCAAGACCAACAAAACATTTGCTTCTACAAGGAGACATGCTGTATTCTAGTAAGTTCCCAAATTTTGTTTCTCTTTCCTATGATTGATGGGAAGCTTAGAACTGATGTGTTTTATAAAATTGCAGTACGTTTTAAGAAGCATAGATTATTGAAATATTTTTTATCCTTTCCTCACCCTTCATTTACTTATTTGTCAACTAAAATAAATAAGTAGTTAAATAGATAAATAAATTTTTTAAATCTTGTATTAATTTATTTGTGTAGTATAGAACTTTTGTGTTATTATATGTTAACCCTCTTCTTAAAGTATAAGTAAATCACTTTTATATACCTATTTAAAAATTTTCCCAAGAAATAGCATTGATCTCAAAGTAATTTGTTTGGCTAATTATGGATAATCACTTCACACATTTGTCAAATTACTTTTTTTCTGAGTACTTGAAGTTTGGAGTTAAAAAAAGAAATTAAGTATTACTTTTCATTTTGCCTTTGTTTCTCTGATTTACTGGGCTAGTCACTTAATTTCTCTTGTTTTTCCATTTGTATATATAGAGTCAAAGATATCAACTTGTCAGGATTGCTAAGTATATCCAATAAGATAATATATGTGAAACCTTCTGATAAGCTGGGAAGTGGTACCCTAAATTATTATTATTCCTCATATAATAAAGCACAGGAAAACCTTTTTTGGCAATATTTATTCAAAATAAGTTGGAATTGAAAATTAATTGAAAAATGTTGGAATTTAGATGTCTTCTTCTGGAAATTAGCATATATACAATGGTTAAATAAATTTCATAAGTTGCTTAATGTAGTAAATAAGAACTTTTGCATAGGTTTTCCTACCTGGTCAGCCTCAAAGAACAATGAGTAAATATTTATCAATTTCATTCAGTTACTTTCCTTTTACTTTTCTCTCACCAAGCTACACTTACTTTAAATGGTATTTTATATGTATTTTGTTATATAGTTACTAATATATCTTTCAAATGTTCATCACCTTTGAATCACAATCGTCTATCTTCAATAAGAACAATGTTATAGTCAGATAACCCATTTACACAATTGCAAAAAACATCACTTCATAATAATAATAAGCAAAGCATAAATAGACACATTATAAACTCTATATGTTATTAATCAAGTAGAGGAATACATTTTTTAAAAGTAAAATCAGATCCTTCTTCCTTGCTCCTCTCTATAGTAGTAGAAATCCAGAGAATTGAGACCTGATCTACTGATCTAACTAAAATATATTTAAGTGGAAGCATACAGCAATTTTAATATATGTTTTACTACATTATTTTCAACTAAAAGTAATCCTTTAAAAATGCTTTTTAGTATCCAGATGGGAAAGTAGAAGTGGAAAATAGGAAAGATATTTCACTTGGTTTTGGAAGGAAAGCACATCAATTAACAGATTTTAAATTATTGGCCTGCTTTCACAAATTAATGTATTTTGAGGCAATGTGTATATGTAGAAAGGAAGTTTCATAGTATCTGTTACTATTCCTTTAAGAACTGTAACTTCAGTAAGAAAGTAATGAGTTGAAAAAATTAGAAAGACATCAGGAGCCTTCTAACAATTAGAAGAATCTGTTAATTAGTACAGAATATGAATCTTAAGCTGCTTTGCTCATCAAACCATTTATTTTAATGAAGTAATGTGGATCAGAAACCTTACTAACACAAAAAGTAATTATAAGGAAGATACTTAAGTAAGCAAAAGCCTTCTATAGAAATATGGTTCAGGACTGCAAGATGTAAAGAAACTTAAAATTGAAATTAACATATCATGTACCTTCTTCTTAGGGATTCTGTCAGGATTAATTAACTGGAATTTACTTTGTGAGTATGAAAGAAGAGTATGGAATATGTCTTCCATTATAAAAACGGTGCAAACAGCCCATTAGGCTCACATTTTAAGATGTTCGAGAAAACAGGAGTGGCTCAGGGTTGGTTTTAAAAAGAGACCATGGGAGTTTTTTCATGATTATTGTGAGAAAATCATTTCAGCAGCCATTCAGAGTTCATTGATACTTCACTAGATTTTAAAGTTTCAAGTAGAAAAGGATTAAAGTAATATTAGTGAATGCAATGGAGGCTCAGAAAATATATGAGAGAAGTTGGTATGTGTGTGTGCATTCATACAAATGTATCACTCCATGGCTTATCCGGTTTCATCATCTTTTGAGAATTAATTCTATTTTATGTGCCCAGTTGGTGTGATTTTTCCTAGTGTCTCTAAAATTCTAGTTGTCTCTTCCATTAGGAACCCTTCGTCTGTGCTATCATGTATATTTAGTTTTTTAAGTGACTTTTTTTTCTGTCTAATGTGCACTGCAAATTGCTGGTTGCCTGCTGTACATATACACAGAATTGCTGTTTGTGAAGTCTTATTACCTTCTAACCTGAGTGAAATGTTATGATATGAAGGAAGGCACAGTAGGCACAGTGCCGAGGGCCTATGACACAATTAGAAGTTCAAGAAAACATTTTAATTTATTTTAAAAATCAAAAAAGGGAAAATGAATTTTAATTTGAAGAAAATGTTCTATATATAATGTAAATACATTTACCTTTATATTGACACTGTCATATTCTTTTGTACTAATTCTTTTAATGAAGAAAGAGACTCATTAAGGCAAAAGTGCCAGAAGCCCACAAAAGTCCTAATTTGGCCTGAAAGAGGCAAAGAAAGAGAGAGTAGAAGAAAGAATCTACTTCTCTCAGTGAAAAGAATCACTTCCTGGTTAAGGTGTAATATGAAATGCAATTGTGCTATTTCCTGTGCAATAATATTAAATGTCCCCAATAGCCAGGACAGGAGTTCAAGAGATGTTTCTGTTTTTTATTTTTCCACCATCACATAATTTAAATTGGTTATTTGGACTACTAGGCTATTTTGATTATTCGTCTATTGATTAATAGACTTTTAGAGTTTAGGTATTAAAACTTGAGTAAAGACCTAAGTGCATACATTATTGATAATAACTTATTTACTAAGCATTTACTATGTGTCAAGCTTTTTTTTAAAATATATTTTATTGGTTTTTTACAGAGAGGAAGGGAGAGGGATAGAGAGTTAGAAACATCGATAAGAGAGAAACATCGATCAGCTGCCTCCTGCACACCCCCTACTGGGGATGTGCCCACAACCAAGGTGCATGCCCTTGACCGGAATCAAACCTGGGACCCTTCAGTCCGAAGGCTGACACACTATCCACTAAGCCAAACCAGCCAGGGCTGTGTCAAGCTTTTTATGCATTGCCTCTTTTATTTGTCTCAATAATCTTATGAGATAATAGTTATTACTAATAGCCTTTCTACTAAGAAAACTTAAGTCTAAGGATATTAATGAGACTGGTTGGTGTGGCTCAGTTGGTTGGAGCATCGTCCTGTATACCAAAAGGTCATGGGTTTGAGTCTCATCAGGGCACATACCCAGGTTGATCTTCAATCCCCAGTCTAGGTGCATGCAGGAGGCAACCAATAGATGTTTCACTCTCACGTCAATGTTTCTCTCTCTCTTTCTCTTTCTCTCCCCCTTCCCCTCTCTCTAAAATTAATAAAAGCTTAAGATTAGAGAGAAAGAATCTAAATTCATTTTATTATTCACCTGCTTGTTGGAATTTTCAAGAGCATGTTACTTCACAATTTAACTTTTTTTAAACCTATAAATATTTCACACCTAAAGAGTTATTATGAAAACATAAGGTTAATCCTAAAGAAGAGTTAATAGCATTTAAATTTCAAACTCTAATGTTATATATTAAATATATGAACCAGTAGAAATTGCTATAACACCTCTGGAAAACAGTTTGGTAGTATTTGGTAAAGCTGAACATAAGCATATACCATAGCCCAACAAAACCATTCTTAAATATAACCCAAAGAAAAATCTATGCATGTGCACCAAAATATTCAAGAATATTCAAAAGTGGAAACATCTAATATATCCATCAAAGAATAAGGTATAAAGTTTAGTATATTCATACAATGAAATATTCTACAATCTACAGCATTTAGAATGAATTAACAACATCCACACACAAACCATGGATGAGTTTAACAAAAGTAATGTTGAATAAACAAGATCTAATACAAAAGGATGTATACTACTGTATGATTCCATCTGTATACAGTTTAGAACAAACAAAATAGTTTCTTTGAACTTCTAGAGTTCTTGAGTTTCAGACAGCAGTTTCCTTTGGCAAGGACAGAAGAGATTGTGATTGACATGGATCACAGAATGACTTTTTGGTTCCAGCGATAATCTCAATTTTTGACTAGGGAGTGATTTTATTGCTATACTAGAGGCCAGGTGCACAAAATTTGTTCACGGGTAGGGTCCCTAGGCCTGGCCAGCAATCAGGGTCCATCTGTGGGGTGATCAGCAGGGCAATTGGGGGGCCCCTGCTGGCACCTGCCTTGGCTGGCCTGGCGCTGCCCACTCGCCAGCCCCACCTCCCCCCGCGCCTCCCTCTGTGGGGCAACAGGCAGGGTAGTGGGGGGGGGGTCTGTTAGCACCTGCCTTGGCTGGCCTGGGGCCTGTGGGCTGGGGGCAGCTCCTGCGTTGAGCATCTGCCCCCTGCTGGTCAGTGCAAGTCATAGTGACTGGTCGTTCCACCAGTCATTTTGTGTTTGGTCGATTTGCATATTGGGCTTTTATTATATAGAATTCTCTTTACGATAATTTATTGAGCTTATGTACTTTTATTGTGTATATCATATTCAGTAAACAAAATTTATTTAAATATCAAGGTAAAAATTCATGCAACTAAATTACTGCTTTGTATTTAATACATTGTTAATGCTCCATGCAGATAAATATAACAGATTGAAATTTTTCTGAGGAGACTTGCAGAAATTTAGAGAAAATTACTAAAGAAGAAACAAGTGTGAATGATTCTGACATGCTTTTGTAGGAATAACTCATGTGGTTATTGTATGTGGGGCAAATTTTGATAAATAGTGTCATAGAGAATTAATTTAATTGAGGTAAGGATAAAATCAATGCAGATTTTCACATTCTCTAAAATTTTAAATCTATGTGTTGTCCCCCCTTTAAGTTACAATTTAGTTATCTATTCTGAAGTTATGCGCAGAATATTATAGAATATTCCAAGGTAAAAACTTACTAAATTGCTGGCTCCTAACCTGTCAGTGTGTGTTTTTTTTAACATTGTATGTTAAAGTTATAATATATGAGAAAAAAGATTACAAAAATAATTTTAGGAATTAAAAGGAAAGGGTATCTTAAAGCTATAAAAATCATGTTTGACAAATATTTATAGCTTAGTAACTCTAAATAGTATAAGACAATCTGTATTCTCTCTGGCACATTTTGGTCTAAAATAGATTAGATAAATGATAAAATCCATGCTGGGCTCTGCTTGCGCCTGCATGCTACTGTGCAATCATCAAGGTTATCTAGTAATTTAAGGAATAGATCTATTATTATCTCCTAATGATTAGGTCAAATCAGTCAGGTTGGAAACCTCATTAGTGATGACAAGAGTCTCTGGGCGACTGCCCCTTTTAATAATGTAGAACACAGCAATGCTGTTATGTTTAATCAACTTATGAGCTATACGTTTCTGGTAAGCCTCCTTCGTCTCTAGCGTGAACAACCTGCCATGCTCAGCACAGCCCCTTTAAAAAGTCCCTGCCTGGCAGCCATATCGGTGTTTTAAAGAGAGGACAGGTTTCTCTCACATCATCACCTGGCCAAAAAGATTTACAGAGAACCATAGAGAAGAATATATAAATATGATTGGCCTACAATTTAGGCTATACAGTATTACTTTAGGCTCACAGATGACCTGTCACTCCTGAGAAAGCCACACACACAAAAAGACGGATAATCTTGCCAAATGCCAGTAATGTTAGTGAAAAAAGCAGAGAAGGTAAGCCAAACTTTCAGTTCATAGTTGATCTACGAACCAGCCCCTTACTGAGGTCCTCATTCTCATTGTGGATTCTATTTCCATATCCCACAGAAACCCATTATCTCATTATTTATCATATCAAACACCTCCTTTTAATTATAACTTTAATGAAGTTCTTTCTTTTTTGGAGTTTGGGGGGGAGGAGTTTACCCACCCATTTCCACCCATCTATTTTTATAAACGTATTTACAACCTTTGGGAGAAAAGGAAATTGTTTACACATATAACTGCAGTTAAAAATCAGATTACTAATTCAGTGTAAACTGTTTGATCCGGAACATTTTTAGAAATTTAATTACTTGTCAAAAAAGTAAAAATACTTCTTCAGTTCTGGGCCCATTAGCAAGTAAGGTCTGCTAGTGAGACTTGAAAAAATAAAGCTTTGATGGCATTAGAACTTTAATTGATAAACACTCAAAGAAAGAAAACGTGTAACCACAAAAATAACTTCCACAGTGACTGATGTCTTTTTGAAATTTTTAATGGAAAAAAATCAGTGATTAATTTGCATAGAGAAGGGAAATTGTGTTTTATTTTCTTTAAAATTAAGGCTAAACTCTTTATATTGGAATTTTTCTATGGAACTATGGTTTTTAAAAAACAGACACTTCCTCACATGATGCACAAAAAAATTGGATACACACAAAACGGATCACAGTGCCAAATGTAAGAGGCAAAACTACAAAACTCTGATAAGGAAATATAGAAGCGAATCTTCATGATCTTGGTTTTTGCTAAAGCCTTTTTAAGTAGGATACCAAAGTATAAGCAACAATAGAAAGAAGAAAAAAATAAACTTGACTTCATCAAAATTAATACTATTTATGCTTGAAAGTGACACTATTAAGAAAGAGAAAAGAAAATCCGCAGAATCAAGAAAATATGTGCTAATTTATATCTGATAAGGAATTTGTTCCCCGAATATGTAAAGAACTCAAATTTAATAATAAAAAGACAAATAAATCAATTTTTAAAATGAGAAAAAGACCTAAACAGACATTTCTCCAAAGAACGTGTACAAGAGGTACATACAAAGATGTCACCATTATTAACCATTAGGGAAATATGATGACATGCCCAGGAGTATGGCTGTAACCAAAAAGATAATAACAAGTAGTAGTGAGAATATGAAGAAATTGAAACCGGTATACAGTGAGGTAGGAATGTAATGTTGCAGCTGCTTTGAAATATTGTTTGACAATTTTTGAAAAGATTAAACATAGAGTTACCATGTGATCCAGTAATTCTATTTCAGGGTGGTCCCCCAAAAATGTATACACACTTTAACAGCTGATAGCTCAATTTTGAAAATGAAATGTATTTTAATAAACACTGCCTTTATAATTATTCAAAGTTTTGCATACATTTCTGGGGACACCTTATTTATCCAAAATAAATGGAAATACATGTCCACACAAATGTTCACAGCATCATTCTTCATAATAGCAAAATGGGAAAATAACTCAATTATCATCAACTGGTTAATGATAAATAAATGTGATCTATCCATACAATAGAATCTTACTCAGTATTAAAATAAGAAGTACTGAAACATGCTAAAACATGGGTGAATTTTTAAAATATTATATGCTAAGTGAAAGACATCCATCACCCAAGACCTCAGATTAGATAATTCCATTTATATGAAATACCCAGAAGAGGGTAAATCTATAGAGGCAGAAAGTAGATTAATGATTGATTAGGATTGGAGAGTAAGAGAGTGAATGGGAATATGGGATAACTGCTAACGAGCATGGGGTTTCTTTTTGAAGTAACAAAAATGTTCTGAAATTGACTGTGGTGATGATTGCACAACTCTAAATATACTAAAGCCATTAAATTATACACTTTAAATAGAAAAATTGCATAATATGTGAATTCTATCTCAATAAGATTGTTAAAAATAAAAGAAAACCCATTTGGGCAGGCATATGTGAAAACAAATGAGTGTGATATAGTACTAGACACACATACAAGGTGCTCCAGGAGTACAGGAGAGGAAACATATAACTTATTTTTTGTGTCACCAATTTATTTCTTATCTACTGCCATGTGTCATTGTGTGTGTGCCTGTCAGTGTGTGTGTGTGTGTGTGTGTGTGTGTGTGTGTGTGTGTGTGTAACAGAATGACTTGACTTAGACCTAGACTTGGATATAGTATTTGGTCCATGGAATATTGCAATACTCAGTCACCCAGATATCTGTTTATCTTCATGGTTCGGCATAGGGGATAAGCAATGATGTGCTGGAGGCAGCTCATACTGGTTCAAGAGAGATGAACATAGGCATCACTTTCCAAGTCCATGTGCAGGTTAGAACCCTGAAAGTGGCCATAGTGGGAGTATTTACACCATGGAAATCAGCAAGTGCTAGAAATCAGGGCACACCCTACATACACAACTGCTGCCAACTGCTGGTTGTTAAACATTGGCCAGCATGCCACTAGGTTTAAAAGTCCCTTTGGAAAGTAATTCACAGGTACTTGGGATTCAGATATATTCATGAATGCCTGGAACACTGAAGGAGTGATTCAGAAGCCAAATTGCCTGGGGCACTATGGGGTCTCTGAAAAAAAACACTTGCCATAAGAAAGTACAGAATCTAGCATGATGAGCCCTCCTAGCAACCAAAGCAAAAAATCAGGAAGAATCAGGTGTTCTGGGTAAAACTGAAAGGTATATCAGCACCTTGGAAAGGATGAGTTTTGGAGAAACTAAAAAGTGCTAGACACAAACTTCTGAAATGACTCAATGCTCAAGGAATCCCGGTATGGGTCCTTTATAAGTTCCAAAAGGGAGTCACTTCAGAAAGACTGCCCAGCACTCCAAGAGTGGCAGGAGCTGGGGTGAACCAGAGGGATGAGCAGCCTAGCATGGTCCTGCAGGCTGCCCCTCAGCGTGGATAGAATTACTGAGTGAAGCAGCAGGGCGGCAGCAGTGGCAGGTGGAGACTGCTCAGCATGAAGGGACAAATAGGACAGTGTTTGTAAGAAAAGGGTGGCACTTGCACAGGTACAAGCCAGAGCAGCAGTGCGGCACTGAAAACAGCAGGATGAAGGGGGAGCCTTCTCTAAAACATGAACTCACCCATACTCCTCCTTGGAGACTGGGGAATCTCCAAAAAGAATCAAAGCAAGCAGGGTGTATGCATGCTTTGGGGGAGATAGCTATCACTACTACAAACTGATCTTACATCTATCGTATGTAACTCATGTTATATGTCAAAATTATTTACTTTGATTTTTTTTACCCCATAATATGTTATCAGTTCCTTAAGGCAAAAAAAAAATATTATTTTATTACATCTTAGCTCCCATGGCAATCATAGGGTACATTTTGAGAATTCAATGTTTGTATTAAATAAAAAGAGCTAATAACTACTCTGAATAGTATTTTACTATGTGCCAGGTACTGTTCAGAGAGTTTTACAGGCACTCATGTGCAATTTACAAAAAGGATATTAATATTTTCCAGATTAAAAATAAACTGAGACACAGAAAAAAATAAGTAACTTGATCAAGGTCATATGTCTGCCAGATACACAGACAGACAGACAATCAGACAGACAGATAGATATCATTCAGAGAACATCATTTACCATCCAGATTCTGCTACTTTTTGATAATGTGATCTATCTAGCTTTTTACTAAATATGATTAGGCCTTTAGTAGACCGTGGAATAAATTTAGTATATTGCAACTAGAATTTTTTTGAAGGAATAGATCGGAGTATATCATGTGTAACAAATATAAATTGTTTTGTGAAATCTATATTTCAGTTGCCTGTAACAGGGTGTGTCAAAATGGTAAAATGTATTTCCTGCTGTGGTTTGCTGTCAAAATTTGAGAAGTTCTGATATAGGGAATATTATCTAATAGCCTCTAACCCTGAGCTTCTTCAAAGGTTATATATGACCCCTGTCACAGGTATGTAGTTTTCAGTAAAGTAGGTAAAGTTACTAAACTAATCCAGTTTATAGGCTTAAAGTTTTCCTAATATAATTCAATATTGATAAAAATAATTTAATATTAATGAACTATAATACTATGCAAGTAATACCATGATCTATCTGATTTGTCTTTTCAGAAGAGATATTTTAGACAGTATGACAAATATGTAACATTTTTTAAATTACGAAAGGACAGCTCTGTCTAAAAAACTGTGGCCCTGGTAAAAACTAAAGAGAACCTGCCCATGAGACTACCTTAGGTGCATTACTAACATTATGATTGGATCACAACACTGCTTGAATCGCTACACCAAGAATGAGAATAATTAATAATAATATCAATTATCATAAATTATTAAATTAGCTCTCCCTTCTGAAACAGTCTATTGGTTATGGGGAAAAGTCTACCTCTACCCAAGAAGAAGAAAATCCATAACTGCTGACACCCTTCAGGGAAACAACAAAAACAGAAACTACCAAGAAGAAGGCTCAAACCAGTACAGGTAGTATATGACTGTTCAATATTATTTTGGATAAACACATGTAAGGAATTATGTGATTGGCATTGCCATCTGTTTTCCTAAACTTTCTTGCCTATTGCTTATTGTAAAAGAATGAGAATTAGGAAAGCTCAAAGAAGAGAATCAGTTCTTTCTTTTGCATGTTTCTTAAAAATCACATGGATTTAAGTATTTTATAAATTATAAAAATTATGCAAATATTATTTATTTTATCACCTAACTAGAATATTATTTCCACAAGGTCAAAGATGATTATTGCCCTATTTTTAAAAAATTCCTACAGCAGCTAGCAATTCTCAAAAGTTTAAAATAGATTCCTGAAATAACAAATGTCTTCTAGTGAAATGTGTTGAGTCTCAAAAAGTAGTAATCCACGTATTAATTGCCTGTCTTGGCTAGAAATGTTGTGTCTCTTATCCCATTTTAGTTTCATAAAAAGTCTGTAGAGTAAGAATTATTACCCTGATTTCAGGAAAAGAAAATGAAAAGTTAGTTGGCTAGTGTATTGCTAAGATTCCTATTGAAGTCTCTGTTTCCAATGTCCACATTCCCTCCATTGTATTTAAGAGCAGTTAAGACATCAAACTAAAGGGAATGGATACACAGCACTTCATAAAGCACAGCCCAGGGATATTTTGCTTTGTTTTCAGAGCCAATATATTATCAAAATGAGAGGGACTGATCCATAAATAGGAGACATTTAGGCACTCGGGTGACATTTTCTTTCATTATTTCATTTCATGTCATTTGCCACATGTTTGCCTCTAATCCCGTGCATGTTCCTGTACCTATGTAATATTCAGTGTGAAATTCCATGTCAGTATATTTAAACTTCCGAAAGTCAGCAGGTTCAGAGTTGTGATTCCCATAGCAACCATAATTCCACCCCTTTGTTTTTATATAGCATTTGTATAACTGGGGAAGTTGTTAAGTTTTATATCTTAATATAAATATGCAGTCATTTTGAGCGTCTTTTTATAGTTGCTGTAGGAACCACAATTTATAATTTTCTTTGCATTTAAATTTCCAATCAGTTTATTGCAATCATTGTCATTCCTTTAATTTTATTGAAGAAGTGACAATGAAGAAAATGAATAGTAATTTTATTATAAATTCCCATAGATTTTATTTTAAGATATTATTTAACTGCCAAAAGGGGGGAAATTTTTTAAAGAAAGAAAAGAAACATGGCATATTTTAAAATAAAATGATAAAAGGAAAGAATACTATGTTAAAGATATGTAATTTTAAATACATGGAATTCCCAAATATTTTGAAATGTTGTATTTCCTTTTGGTCACAGAGTAGTAAGTGTTAAAAACACAGAGACCTATAAAGTTCTTAGATCTTTTATTAGCTGGCATTGGTATGCACTTCACAAATGAGGAGTGTGACTGTATTGTGTGACATGCGTGCATGTGGTTGCAGTGTGTGTATATGTGCGCATGCACATAATGCACTTCTTTTTCCACTCAAAGGAAATGTTTAGTACAATTATCCTTAATAAATACATAGTATTTGCATATGATTCAGTATCCTTCTAAGTCCTATGGTACAATGATGTGAATGTGTGTTTAAAGCCCAGGAATCTTTTATTTAATAAGAGATTACAAAAGTCTTATATAAAAGTATAGGTGCTCTGATCAAAGAAAGGAGTTTAAAGTCAGGATAAATATGCAGACAAATGTAGTAACCCAACTTAATGCATAATACTCCCCTCCACTAGAGCAGCCCAATTGGTTTTTTGCAACATTTCTAAAACTCACAAGTCACAATATAAAAACATATCCCTCCAACAGAAAGTAAGCCAAATTACATGGCATGGTGGTACACTTCTTTAGAGTTTTCTAGATAGCATCTCTGAAGCCATGTGGGTGGTAATGTTTATAATGATGAGTTCAGTACCATTGTTCCATAAAGGGGATTTTCATGGGGCTAATGTTACCTCACAGCTGATAAAAAATATTTTGTGAGTTATAAAATCATATCTTTTCTCTGGGAAATTGTCTTGGTAAATATTTCCTACCAAATTCAACTGACAAAAATGTTGTGGCTTTGGAGAACTCAAAGAGAGATGAAACATGTAGAGCTTTCTGACTTCATAAGATTAATATCAGACAATGATACATTTGGTAATTTCTAAAATATATAAAGAATTTATACTACACAACACCAAAAAGACAAACAATCCAATTGAACAATAGGCAAAGGGCCTGAATAGACATTTCTCCAGAGAGGACATACAGATGGTCAATAGACATATAAAAAAAAAAATTCAGGGTTACTAATTATCAGAGAAATGCAAATTAAAACCACAATAAAATATCTCCTCACACCTGTAAGAATGGCTACCATCAATAAATCAATAAACAACCAGTGCTGAGGAGGATGTGGAGAAAATGGAACCCTAGTGCACTGCTGGTGGGAATGCAGACTGGTGCAGCCACTGTGGAAAACAGTGTGGAGTTTCCTCAAAAAGTTAAAAATGGAACTACCTTTTGACTCAGCAATCCCACTTCTGGAAATATATCTGAAGAAATCAGTAACACTAATTAGAAATAATATATGAACTCCTATGTTCATTGCAGCATTATTTACAATAGCCAAGATCTGGAAACAGCCCAAATGCCCATCAGTAGATGAGTATATTTACACAATGGAATACTACTCAGTCATACAAAGAATGAAATCTTACCTTTTGTGACAGCATGGATGGACCTAGAGATTATTATGCTAAGTGTAATAAGCCAGTCAGAGAAAGACAAATACCATATGATCTCACTTATATGTGGAATCTAATGAACAAAATAAACTGATGACAAAATAGAAACAGAGGCATGGGTACATGGAACAGACTGACAGCTGTCCTAGGGGAGGGGGTGTTGGAGGGCTGAATGATAGAAGGTGAAGTGATTAAGCAAAACAAACAAACAAACAAATCCTATATAATACAGAGGTAATATGCAAATTAACCCTCACACTATCACACCATCACAAGATGGCTCACCCACAGCAGAGGCAGGGTCCATAATGAGCCATAATGAGTGATCAGCAGAGACCTGAGGCAGCGTGGTGCTGGGCCAGGCCGGGGGACGTCAGGCTGCGTCCCCCGCCTGGCAGGACTTGACAGAGGACCTCAGGCCATGCCCCCTGTCCCGGTGCCAGGCCAGGGGACCTGAGGCCACACCCCTCGCCATGGCACCAGGCCGGGGGACCTGAGGGTGCACCGGGGGACCTGAGGCTGTGCCCCCCCGCCTAGTGTGCACTGGGGTACCTGAGGCTGCACCCCCCTGCCCCCGCTTGGAGGGGCTTGACGGGTGTGGAGCCCAATGGGGGTGGGGCCGGCCGGGTGTGGGTCTTGTGCGATTTCAAGGCGCATGTGGGTGGGCGGGGACTTGACGCTGGGTCCTGCGGAGCACCACAGACTCTGACAGGAGGAAGATTTTCATATACATTTTACTAATTTTCTTTCATCTTTGACATTTCTATTATAGAGAAAGGGCAAATAGCAATATTAAAATATTTCCTCTAATTAATTCCCTTTTAATGTGCATGAATTTCATGCACCGGGCCACTAGTATATATATAAAATCATATATGCACAGACAACAGTGCAGTGACAGCCAGAAAGAAAGATAATGAGGAAGTGAGCAAAGTGGAGGAAATGGGGATGGAAAGAGACTTTGTTTGGGCAATGGGCACACAATGCAGAGTGAGGATGATGTTTGTTGAGTTTTACACTTGACACCTGTATGATTTTGTGAACCAATGTCACCCCAATAAATTCAATTACAAAACAAAGACATGATCAGGCATCGCTTAATTGATTAAAGCATTGTCCCTTGCACCAAAAGGTGGTGGGTTCGATTCCCAGTCAGGGAACATACCCAGGCTGTGGGTTTGATACCCAGTTGGGGCACATAAAGGAGGCACTGTTTCTCACATAGATGTTTCTCTCTCTCTCTCTCTCTTTTTCTCTCCCTTTTTTTTCTCTCTCTCTCAAAAAAAATCAATAAAATTAAAAAGAGAAGTTTATTCCAAAGGTTCATAGGACCACAAACTGAAATTTTTCTGACAAATCAGAATTTAACAGACTCAATTCATAGGACATTAGGATATAAATCTAAATGCAAATTTATTAATATTTATTAAAATATGATTGCCAAGTTATCTAGGTTACTTTGTGTTTTTCGATTAGCCTATTCTTTCTGTGTACATGTAAATATTTTGGGGGAGGCTAATTTTAAGAGGTGGTTGCTTGCAAAGCCTAGAATAATAGTGTAAAGTGTTAATTGAAGAATCTTAAGGATGAGTGTCTTCTCTAGTGAAATTATTTACTCCCAAGACAACTTCAAATTCAAATGGTAGAGGTGACTGCTTCAAGAGATCAGTGTGAATGTTGATGGACAATAGGATGCAAATCCTAGAACTAATCAGAATGAGTTCTCATCCCTTCCCCCAACATCTCTCACAGACCCATACACATAGGGCATATTAATGAACCCTTAACGCTCAAGGGTGTCCAGGAAGATAACTAAAATGAGATCTTTAAATGTCATCATGGTCCATATCCTACATTATAAATTTCATAGATGTGATATGCTTTCCTTTGATTCACCTAAGCACAAAATTCTCAAATGACTATAAGACCAATGAACACAAAAATATTCAAGAAACAGAAAAAAAATTAAGCCTGTTTTATGAAAATTGACACTAACCAAGATATATATGTCACTATTCAATAAGAACTGCATGTTGCTTTTAAAAATCTCTCTATATAAAAGTCTAATATGCAAAGTGTCCCCTCGGGAGTTCAACCGACCAGGAGTTTGATTGCTCGCTATGACATACGATGACTACCAGGGGGTGGCACGGAATGAAGAGAGGCCCTGGCTGGCAGTCAGCAGCCACTAGGGACCCTACCCGTGCACTGGGCCTCTAGTGTTTTTAATAAATGCAAAAATACAAACATGTTTTACACAAATGTGTACGGTGCATGCTTTAATACTGTTTTCCTTCCTCTTTTTGCTTTTTTTCCTCATATTAACAATGCAGTATTTATTACTGTATTATATTGTCACCTTTGCCATATTCCCCATGTCCATATCAGAATGACGAGAATTCTCCTGCCAGGTCTACTCCCTTTGGCAATCCTAAAATTGGAATTGAGTATCAACTTGGATAAATCAGAAATGTTGCTACCTTTGAGAATTTGTAATAAAATGACTTATGCCAGATTGATGTGAAGAATGACCTTATCTCTTCTCTGACAATCTCTGATCAAAGTTACAGTAGCACCAGAATCTCTGAGCACAACTGGACCTTGGAACAAGATTGTCTGGCAGATTCAGATAAGGCTTTACCACCGTCTGGTCCCCTAGCAAGCATGATATCAGCATTTCAAAGGAAAATAGTGAAGACTATATTTAATTTTCCCATATTACAACATTTAGGGATGCAGGGGAGAAATTCCTAAGGTAGGAGACTCTTCATTAAAATGACGCTAGGATTTTCACATGGTTACAACTGCTATTTCCAAAAGATGAAAATATCATTGCTGTCAAAGAGAACAGGCTGCACAGGGAGTGGTGGCCACTTGGAAGACGCTGCCGAAGAAGGGGAATTTTATATCACTTTATGAGAATTGTTGCTCTGAGGCAAGAGAAGTTATTGCCACCAAAGCATAGGCTGTCAGAGATGGGGGCATTAGCCCCTGGAGCACGGCTTATCTAAGCAGGGATTAGGGTCAGAGTGTAAACTCCTCTATCCTCATGTTGTCTCATATTTCATCTTGGGTCACAATTTAAACTGACTGACAACATAGAAAAGATATTTTAATTCCAAGAGAGTTTAATCATAAGATCAAGGTAAAATCCCCTTCAATAAAACATGTACTGAAATAAGGAGGTGCATTCTGTCAAACAGAAACACTGTAGCTATTTCCCATTTCACCTATATTTCTCTGTGATCTTTGTACTTTTTTTTATTCTTTCTTTATATCTAAATCTAATATGGAGTAAAACTGAAGTAAAAATATTGCATATTTAAATGGATCTTCTCAAATTTGTTGATACCGGGACCAACTGTAGATTATCATAAACTCATAAGGGTGGTAGAAGACATTTCTTTTTTTTAATATATTTTTGCTGATTTCAGAGAGGAAGGGAGAGGGAGAAAGTGATAGAAACATCAATTGGCCACATAAACATTATTGGACACAAAAACCAACCTTGGTACAATGTGAGAGGTAACCTAAATAAGTTAATACATACAGAACACACAGAAGAAGTTTGGCAAAAAGTAAGCTGCCAAATAAATATTAATTACCACTTCATTGTCAAGCATGTGGGAAAACATAAAATACATTTAGTTGGTTAAAGCAAGATTTGTGTTGATGGTCAGGGTAATGGTTAATTATTTTGCTTAATAAAAGATTATCATTTATAATAAAAATAATAACTGCCACTATTAATTATCCCACAAAGGCCTATAACACCAAAAGCTAACTTCATACTCATTTAACTATTTTTGCTAAGGAAATTAACAATTACAATTTGATGCGTATCACATATTGAGTTTGTTCTCTTAACTGTCTACCATTTTCCAGCACAGAAGATATATGAGACTTGGCATTTCCTTTTCAGCCCTGGGTGATGCCACACAACAAGTGTCTGAAATTTAGCCTGTAAACAATCTGGAAAGAAAGTGGGATGTTTTAAATCAGAAAAAATAAGCTAGTTGTGTCCCACCACATTTGACCTCTTGCTAAAATCATCAGGCGGATAGCTACTGTTTAAAGAAATCATATTCTCTTGCCCTAACCGGTTTGGCTCAGTGGATAGAGCGTCAGCCTGCGGACTCAAGGGTCCCAGGTTCAATTCCAGTCAAGGGCATGTACCTTGGTTGCAGGCACATCCACAGTAGGGAGTGTGCAGGAGGCAGCTGATCAATGTTTCTCTCTCATCGATGTTTCTAACTCTCTATCCCTCTCCCTTCCTCTCTGTAAAAAAATCAATAAAATATATATATTTTTTAAAAAGAAATCATATTCTCTAAATCTTCTTTTCTCTCTTCTTTTATTCAGTCCTATGTGAACTTGAGCCTAATACATATATATATATATATATATATGTAATTTTTTCAATTTTTTAATAAGTCTATTTCCTAGTCCTATAATGAAATCTCTTCTTTTGACAGATAACACTCATCTTATCCAATTTGCTTTGGTCTCCACATGTTGTTTCAGGTAAAATATAGCTTTGGTATAGGATGTCCTTACCTTTTCTATTTTACTTTCCTTAATGATATTTCATGTTTTATTGTGAGTCTTGTGAATGAATCTTGGATTCAAATTATAATTATTGCTATGTATGTCCACAATTCTTTCAGTTGCATGATGTGTCAACATTTTTTGTGTGAGCATATTTCATGTAATATGTAGCAAAATTGGTTATTCCATCTGGGCTCAAAATTTGTTGAAAACATTTCAAAAATAATTCTGACAATTGTTGTAACAAATTCTATATTATTTTTCCCTTTATGATAATATATTTGTATATAAACAACCCAGGTAATTAACCTGACTGTGTACACGCATGAAACCTTTTTGGTGTAACAAATTTTTACATCTAGAAATACAGCTTAAATATATACATTGAGGCTTACCTATTTCTCTAGAAATGCAGTTCTCCAGATTAGTTTTGATGGGGATTTATTATAAAATATATCAAAAATAAGAAAAACAAAATGAGAGATTAAAAAGCTCTGGGCTTTCACTTGATTATGGCCTTTTTTCATACTTGACCACCTCAAACTCTGAAATACATTATACTCTCCCAGATCTTCTTTTATAAAAACATTTAAATAAAACATCCGATTGGTTCTGGCCTGACCTGTAGGCCCCAAGCTGTTTAATCCCATTCGTATACTATTCCTTTTACAATATGTAGTGTCAGCTCTTTTGTTAATGGCCAACTGGAAAAAAAAAGTGATGAAAAGTAGAAAAAGTGAACATTTGCTTCTATTCATCTCTGGAAAATGAGAATTGTTTATGCAGGAAAAATGGTAAGCTCTGCAATTCTCCAGTTTCCTTGGAATTCTATAGTTAGGCCAACTTAAAATAAACACTTTTTAATAGAGTTTATCTTTATGAGACCTGATTTTGCATGGACAAACTTTTAGCACATGGCCCTGAAGAATGTCACTGTCCTTCCTACTATCCTGGACAGTGTGGCATTGCACTGGATGTGTGCAGTCACATTAATAGAGGACATCAAGTCTAATAGAGACGTGCCGGGGTTCTGCAGAGTGTGAATTATTAACTCGGGGATATGGGAGAGTATTAAATGAACCTGGGAAGCAGAAGGCATTGTTTAATGCTCCGTTTATATCTGATTCTTTTTTGTTTTCATACATAGATAGAAACCTGGTAAGAATGCTAATAAGAAATTTCAAAGAGATAAGAGAGAATTTTAAACTGTTACTATCAATCTCAGCTTCTGTCAGCGCATGAAGTAAACAACTTCAAATGAATTAGGCAACAATGAGAGAGACAAATGGCAGAGAGGGATGTCAGCATCAACACTACTCTCCCATAATCATTACCAAAACTCAACAAAGTCTTACATTCAAGTGAACAGAGATCTAATAGCTCCCTCTTATTTCTCTACAACTTGATAGGGAATCTGAGGGTCTATTAGAGAAACCAGCCTGAAATATAGGAACCAGTTGTTGATCACATCACTTTTCTCCTGGATATACTATATTTCTTTATAAACTTATTCTTACGATGAAAAACAGAGAGTAAACTAGAACACAGAAAGGAGCACTCTCACCAGAAAAATTAAGGCCATTCTGAATGTTTTAATTAAAAAGTTTCTTAAACCAAGGATTCATAAAAGTAATGCAAATATATTCAAATATCTTAAACATTTCTTCTTAAAACATTAAAAATGTGCATGTGATTGCCACAGTTTTTTATGTGGGGCTAAGACTCTGTTCTTCCTTTATAGTTATGGCCCACCCACAATGTATCTCCCATGATTTTCAGGATCCAGGATGAACTTATTTGAAGTAGAATGAAGATTCAAAGGCTGTGATGAATAGTCTTCATAATGATTAGAGCAATTACTCTAATTGACCACTATTCATACGTTGCTAGCCATTAAATATTTTACCTATCTTTGCTTATAAAGCATATAAATAAAAAACTCCTTAAGATTTATAAGATTTTTTCTCAAATATTTTAATTGTTTCATCCATGTTTAACTGTATTTTTAACAACTTACCTTTATCATGTCTTTCTGAAACAGTTACCTGTTTTTATAAAAGCAGCTCTCTTTCTCTTTATACTCCAATTGATCCATTTATGAAACAGGTAATTAAATAATATGAGTACAATCATACACAAAAAAAGATTTTAAGGATAAACCACTGGCTCTTGGTAAGTATGCAGTTAAAATTTAGAAGTATGTAGATGTCTTAGAAAGTGCCTACAAGATGCAAGCACTCACTGAGGCATAATCAATATGTCAGAAGGTTGAGAAAACATTGACTAAGCCAGAAGATCAGTTAGTTCAAAGAGCATACATCATATTGTTATATTCATAATTACAAAGATAAAACTATATACATACTATATAACCCAGCACATAACAAAAAAAAAATTGTAATATAAACCAATTATAATAGAAAAATTGAATAAAGGGCTCAACTTGCCCCCTGAATCAAAAGTCTCTGCTTCATTCACATAAAGAAATAAAATTGCAATATGATTACTACTTAAGATCAGATAGTACATCCCTGTAGAAAAATCAAGATCGCATATTCCATGCTCATGGAATATAGGCCAGGTGGTTTGTTGTGTTAAATGGGTTGCATATATTCACATCAGAGACAATTTTAGCTGGGATATAAAGAACTAAAATAACATGGCCATGAGTAATCTCCAGTGACCACTTTCAGTTTATATGAGAAACCCTGACAAATCAGAATGCACCTGTGGTAGAAATAATTCTAAGATGCCCTTCCCCCCACAATTCTCAGCCCCAGAGGTAAGCATACTTCTTCCCAGGTATCAATCAAATGCTAATCTGGTTACTTCTCTTTTGTGAGGTCCCAAATCAGTTGGCCTTAAAATAGATTATGTGTCTCTTGGCCTTCTGTATGTCCTCTTTCTCAAAATGTCTCTTTAGGTCCTTTGCCCATTTTTTAATAGGATTGTTTATCTTCCTTTTGTTAAGTTGTATGAGTTCCCTGTAAATTTTGGAGATTAAACCCTTGTCGGAGATAACATTGGCAAATATGTTCTCCCATGCAGTGGGCTTTCTTGTTGTTTTGTTAATGGTGTCTTTTGTCATGCAGAAGTTTTTTTATTTTGATGTAGTCCCATTTGTTTATTTTCTCCTTAGTTTCCATTGTCCTAGGAGCTGTATCTGTAAAGATACTACTACGACAAATGTCTGCTATTTTGCTGCCTGTGGATTCCTCTAAATTTTTTATGGTTTCCTGTCTTACATTTAAGTCCTTTATCCATTTCAAGTTTATTTTTATGTGTGGTGTAAGTGGTGGTCTAGTCTCATTTTTTTTGCATGAATCTGTCCAATTTTTCCAGCATCATTTATTAAAGAGACTGTCTTGACTCCATTGTATGCTCTTGCCTCCTTTGTCAAATATTAATTGAGCATAATGGCTTGGGTCGAAAACATGCTCAAAGTCACTAATCATTGGAGAAATGCAAATCAAAACAACAATGAGGTGCCATCTCACACCTGTCAGAATGGCTATCATCAACAAATCAACATACAACAACTGCTGGCAAGGATGTGGAGAAAAAGGAACCCTCATGTACTACTGGTGGGAATTTAGTCTGGTGCAGCCACTGTGGAAAACAGTATGGAGTTTCCTCAAAAAATTAAAAATGAAACTCCCATTTGACCCAGTGATCCCACTTCTAGGAATATATCCCAAGAACTCAGAAACACCAATCAGAAAAAATATGTGCACCCCTATGTTCATAGCAGCACAATTTACAATAGCTAAGATTTGGAAACAGCCTAAGTGCCCATCAGCAGATGAATGGATTAAAAACCAGTCATACAGCCAGACCGGTTTGGCTCAGTGGATGGAGCGTCGGCCTGCGAACTGGAGGGTCCCGGGTTCGGTTCCGGTCAAGGGCATGTGCCTTGGTTGCGGGCACATCCCCAGTGGGAGGTGTGCAGGAGGCGGCTGGTCGATGTTTCTCTCTCATCGATGTTTCTAACTCTCTATCCCTCTCCCTTCCTCTCTGTGGAAAATCAATAAAATATATTTAAAAAAAAAAAAAAAAAAACCAGTCATACATCTACACAATGGAATACTATGATGATGTAAAAAAGAAGAACTCTTACCATTCGCAACAGCATGGATGGACATGGAGGGGCATTATACTAAGCAAAATAAGCCAGTCGGAGAAAAAGAGG
>NW_005871079.1:3434993-3590536 GCF_000147115.1 Myotis lucifugus
GATAAATACTTCTCTCACCTTCTCACCTCCTTTGCGGGAATAACTTTCCACCACAACTGATGAACTAAACTTGTTCGAGAGACAGGAGAGCTCTGAACAGCCCCTAATCCTCACTTCTCTTTCTTTCTTTGATGGTTTGGGGGGGGGGGGCGGGAAGGGGTAAGAGATCAACCAAAGGACTTGTATGCATGCATATAAGCATAACCAATGGACACAGACCTAGGGGGGTGAGGGCATGTGCTGGGGGGTGGGAGTGTCCGTGAAGAGGTCAATGGGGGAAAAAGGAGACATATGTAATACTTTAATCAATAAAGAATAAAAAAAAAGAAAAATGGGAAAAAACAACAAAAAAATAGAGAGATTATCCTATTTGGGTGGGCCAGTTTAACCTCAGCACAGGAGACTTAAGAGCAGAGAGTTTTCTCTGGCTGAGAACAAAAGAGAAAATCAAAGATCTAGTACATCAGGCAGGCCTGAAAAAAAGCCAGACTACAAATTGTTAACTGCCTGTGGTGACCGAGGAAAAGAAACTCCTAGAGCCATGTAGGGACTGAGAGCAGTCCCCAGCTGAAAGCCAGCAAAATTACAGAGACCTCAGTCCTTATGGCTGCAAGAAACTGAATTCTGCAAGTCCTTGGAAGAAAACCTAGAAAGAACTCTGAGCCCTAGGTGAGAACCACCAGCACCTTCATTTTAGCGTGCAGTATTCGTTTCCTATGGCTGTTATAACAAAGTACTACAAATTGGTTGACTGACATAACAGAAATTTATTCTGTTACAGTTCTAGAGGCTGGGATTCTGAAATCAAGATGTCAGCAGGGCCACGCTCCTTCTGAGAGGCTGGGTAGAATCCTGCCTAGCTTCTTCCTAGCTGTTGGTGGTAACTATTGATCATTGGCTCTCCTGGGCTTGCAGCTACATCACTCCAATCTCTGCTTCTGTTGTTACATGGCATTCTCTCTGTGTGTCTCTGTCTTCATATGGCATTTTCTTTTTCTTATAAGAACAAGTCATGTTGGATTAGGGCCCACCCTAATGACCTTATCTTAACTTGATTATATCTGCCAAGACCCTATTTCCAAATAAGAAATACTAGTACATTCATAGGGACTGAGTGTTAGGATTTCAACATCTGTCTATAGGGGACACATTCTACCCATAGCACATGGGGAAAACCTGAGCAGAGAATCCAGACATACTACGTCCAGATCTGACCTACAGAAACTGTGAGAGAATCAAATTATGTAGGTTAGTCTGTTAATTTTGTGGAAATATATTACACAGCAATAAAAACAGTAATGCAACACCCAAGCTTGTCAAGATTCTAGATTGTCACTGTACACATGGAGAGATAACTATATGCCTAGAAAAATTATTATTTGCAACAGAAATAAAAGGATTTATTCATAACTCCCCTATTTCTAAGAAAAGCAGGTACTTGTAACTGGAGAGTTAATTTTAGCAAGAGGTCATGGGTATAAGAGTACAGGATTTAAAGACCAAGGACAGAGGAAAATTGCTTTGCTTAAGGAAAATACAGAGGAGAGCTTGGGTTAGGCTGATTGAGGGTCAGTTTAGAGACCTTTTGAGAGAAGAGTTGAAAGAGGGAAAATCAGCAGCTGGCAGCCCAAATGGGAAGCAAAGGTTGAGATCAATGGCTATAGCCAAATAGGAGTTGTTACTAAGTCATTTGCAAGGTGTGAATCAAGTTAAATTCTCTTTTCCACTTCCCAATAAAAAGTTCATTAGAATCTAGATCCACTGCTACAACTAGTTATCCAGGGATTATCTCTGGATGTTGATAATATGACTGTATTTATTTTCAAATTTATTCCTTTCTGCTCAAATTTCTTCCAGTGAGCATGCATTACATTTGTAATCAAAAAGTACAACAAATGTCTTTTTAATAAAAATCTACATTATTTAATTATGGCAGAGTGGAAATACCATGAAAGACTGAGTGCTGCTTTATGGGTTGGCTAAGAAAAGACCAAAGGCCACTTATGGCTGGCCAGTCGTATGTGGTTTATTTGATACACGAACATCAAATTAGTCTCTGAATTCCAAGTTTAGTAACTGAGTTTTAATGATTATCAATGTTTCTATACTCTATTGAAATCATTAGCAGAGTATAAAATTGAACATAATACAGATAATATATTCAGAACAGACGCTATGAAGAGGTGATTCTCAGAATGTGGTCCCCTAACAAGCAACCTCAACATGATCTGGGAATCTGCTGGAAATGCAATCTCTGAAGTCCTATCCAGGACCTAATGAATCAGAAACTCTGAGGGTGGGCCTAGAAATGTGTGTTTTAATATGCCCTCCAGGTGATACTAATGCATGGTCAATTTTGACAACCACTACTAGAGAAGATCCTATCATTGCTTTAACCTCAATGCCCGCTGCTGGTCCCATCAGGGCCATTTTAAATACTGTCTGCCTCTATCAGAACCTTGATATTTCCATTTTTCATTACACATGTTTCATTCCTTACACTCTTCTATTTCCCTGTGGGTTTCCTCTCCTAGAGAATATAGATGTGATATTGTTATAGAATAAACAATTTAGAATACTGTTTAAAGAGGTATTTTTTCAAAAGTCAATTATGTAATAGCAATAATTTGAAGATCCAGGATATCCGATCATTCTTGTGATTACATGAATGTCTCATTCTCCTGATACATAAGTGCAAGAAAATGGCTTTTGAGAGAGCGATGGCAATAATTTCCTTAAATAAATCCATGCATAAATAGTATGGATTTCTAAAGCCATTTCACTTGTGCATTGGCACAGATTTGTTGCTATACTTCTGCAAAGAGGGAGACTATTGCAATAAAATATATTCTACCAGAACTTAAAGCAGCTCATATCACCCAAGTGTCTTATGGACCCATTAATTATAAGGGGGAAAAAGTGTAGAAGATAAAATGTGTGTGGGACATAAATGTTTAACCACCACATAGAGTTTAAATAATTAATGGGATGATACCCTTTAGTGCAGAGCCCCATATCTTTAAAATATAGAAGAATGTAAGTGCACCATTTCAATATTTAAGTCAAAGTAAGTGATGCAGTTTCTGCATGTGAACTATATGTCTGGGCAATGGACTGAGCAAATTCTTCATAATAATAAAATGGCTTTTAAATGTGAATTGGTCTCATAAGGTAGAAGGATTTCCCTAACCAACACAATTTATTCAGAGTAAGATTAACCAAGACAATTTTTGAAGCATTATTATTCATTACCTTCATATTTTATAATATTGCTAGTTCAGTGTATCTGAAGTGGTCCAGTGTGTTCGGACTGAACTTTCTTCACGTCTAAACAGCTTAACTGATAGTTACTTGATAACTCTTTTATGAAGCAGTTTTTCTAATAATGCTTTCATATTTCTGGTTTATGATGCCATTAAAGTCATTATTTGTCACATTAGTAATAGAGGATTCTTAAAATATCCCTAGCAGCAATTCAGGATGGCTTTTAATGTCAGCATAAATTACTGTATTACTAAACAAGCTATTTGAAATATTAACAGTGTTGTTTGCAATTTCAAAATATATATGACAACATAAGCATATAACATAGATCCCTATTTTAGGGAAAACCTACAGAAATGAAACTAAAGTAGGTTGGCTTGACCTTGTGCTATAACTTAACAGGAAAAAAAAGTCCCTTTGATCACGGAATGGATCAGTGAATTTTCTGCTTTAGAATTATTTACTCTTCATAAACTAAGCAATTTAAAATTGGGATAAAAGGAGGAGGAAATCTAACTTGTCCAGAATGCTATTTTATAGTGAATCCACAGCAGTTTAAACATTCATGGATATAGTTTCCAATTATTTTAGAAGTTAAAACACTGTGGCATGCTTTTTCCCCACTCACATTGCATCTAACAGGGGCAATTTTTCTAGAGGGCCATGGATGAGGCTCCAGAGCTCTAAAATTAGACCATACCAGCTGTGCATAGTTGGTGTGCTGCCCCAGGCTTGTGTGCATATGTAACATCATCCCATCACACTGTCAGCTGCTCCACTCTTGGAAACAAATGGAGTATTAATGTCCAGGAACCCTGCCGTTGGACTGCTTTGGAGGAAAGCTTCAATGATGTATGGCTCTACTCTGTGTCGGCAGCATCACTGAGATAAGAGATGAAGGTTGTTGTTGTTGTTATTGTTTCTTTCATGGGTATGTGAAGACAACAGATCACATCTTCTAAGAGGAGTTTCTCTTCACAGAAGTTTGGTTAGCTCATATGTTTGGTGGGTGTGTAATGAAAGCTATCTGGGGGCCAAGTTGAGTGCTTAGGACCCTTAGACAGGATTATGTTTGTATAATGGAGACTCTAACGGAAAAGATCATTTGTTATGAAAATGGGCTATGTTTGAATCATTTCTGGGACTATAGAGTACTGCTCTTAGACTCTATCATTTAGAATGATAGAAGCATCTATATATATATATAAAAGCCTAAGCAACCATTACAACCAGTTGACCAAACAACCGGTTGACCAGTCGTTATGATGACACACTGACCACCAGGGGGCAGTCGCTCAATGCAGGAGCTGCCCCCTGGAGGTCAGTGCGCTCCCACAGCCAATCTCTCACGGCCAGCCAATCTCCTGCGGTCCCTCCCCCTAGCCGGCTGGCTGGCCCTAATTGGCCCCAATCACCAGCCAGGCTGAGGGACCCCACCCATGCACGAATTCGTGCACTCGGCCTCTGGTAGTAACATAATAAAGAAAGCACTGAAATAGAAATCAGAAAGTTCTTGTTCCTAAACCCAGTCATACCACTTAGTAGTGATGGCCAACTATGTAATCATGCTGACCATCTTCTCTTCATTTTTATAATTGCTAGTAATATCTATTTTATCTACTGAAAATGGTTGCAAAAATATTGGGGATATAAGATATATGAAAGCAGGATTATTAATTAAATCATACTTGACATTTAAAAATGTTAGTTTATTAATATAGTTATTTTGCCTTAAAATTATCTATTTGTCAATTGTGAAACTGATCTGCATGTTACCACTACGAAACCTTCTCTTTTTTTAAAAAAATACATTTTATTGATTTTTTACAGAGAGGAAGAGAGAGGGATAGAGACTTAGAAACATCGATGAGAGAGAAACATTGATCAGCTGCCTCCTGCACACTCCCTACTGGAGATGTGCCCGCAACCAAGGTATATGCCCTTGACTGAAATAGAACCTGGGACCCTTCAGTCCGCAGGCTGACGCTCTATCCACTGAGCCAAACCGGTTAGGGCGAAAACTTCTCTTTTTAAATGTCATTTTGGACATGACATAAAGACAAGAATGAAGTGAAATTGTCAACATGCCAACTATATCAAGTTATTATTCCTGTTTCTGTAAGTACTACATTGAAATAAACTGTTGACTGTTGTGACTGTGAATGAGTTCTGAAATAATTTTTTTATTGAACAAGTCATTTATCCACAGGAAATGTATCATAATTCTTACTAGTATAAGCCTTGCCTCGCTCTGGATATTGATGAAGACCATGAGGAGTGGAGTATTCGTGACAAGAGACCAAGTAACTAGTAGTAATTGATAATAGGGAATGGTCATCATAATTTCACACCCAACTCTATTAGTAATGGAAACAGAACTATTTAAGATGTGTTTGAAAAAAATATATGTATGCATCTTACATAATAAAAGCGTAATATGCAAATCTACTAAACGGCTGAATAGCGGAACAGCGGAATGACCATTCAGACGACCATCCGGGACCACACTATGACATCCACTGGCTCCAGGCCAGCCAAGGCAGGTACAGTGCAATTGGTCAGGGAGCCTGGCCATCGCCCCATGATTGTCCCACAGAGGGAGGCCCAGGCCACCGGCCAGCAGGGCAATCAAACGGGGTGCTCCACGATTGCCCCAAAGAGGGAGGCCCAGGCCATCGACCAGCGGGCTGTGGCGGATGGACTGAGCCTTCCTCTGTGATGGAAACCCAGGTCCCAGGTGCCGGCAGCCGGAGGGAAGCCGGTGCTGGCAGCTGGGGGAAGGAAGGCCTACTCTTGCACGAATTTCGTACATCAGGCCTCTAGTATATATATCTATATATAGAGAGATATAGGTACATACATAGGTACATACATCCTTACATACATAGATATGCATATACATATACACACATGGAAAGAAAGAGTGGGAGAATAAAAATAAAACTTATTATAAGGAATTGGCACACAAAATTGATTATGGACATTAACAAGTCCTAAAAGATGCTGTAAGCCAAAGAGCCAATGTTATATGTTACACTCTGAAAGCCAGTTGGCTAAAGATCCAAAAAGTACTGATGTTCAATTTCCAATTGAAGGCTAGAAGAGACCTTAAAACAGGCAGGATGAGTTCCCTCTTATTCATGGGAGGGTCAGTCTTTTTATTCTATTTAAATATCTAATGGATTGGATTAGCCATCAATCTGCTTGACTCAATCTACTGATTTAATTATTAACCTCATCATCCAGAAACACTCTTTAGGGCAGTCCCAGAAAAAGGTTTAACCAAATATTGAGGTACTCAGTAGACCAGTCAAACTGACACATAAAATTCACTATGACATTATTGGAGCTTAAGGAGGATGGGAAACCCCATATCACATCCAAATACTTCTTGGTAGACTTGTGCCTACTGCTCCAAGTAGAGTGGAATCTGTCTAGACCAGTGGTTCTCAACCTTCCTAATGCCGCAACCCTTTAATACAGTTCCTCATGTTGTGGTGACCCCCAATTTCATTGTTACAAATTGAACATAATTAAAGCATAGTGATTAATCACAAAAACAATATGTAATTATATATGTGTTTTCCGATGGTCTTAGGAGACCCCTGTGAAAGGGTCATTCGATCCCCAAAGGGGTCACGACCCACAGGTTGAGAACCGCTGCTCTAGACCAATCCAAGATGATCTAAAACCTATATAGCTATATATCAGAATAATAAGATCCGGGGACAAATGGATGGATAATCCTATACAGACTTGTACATGAGGCCTCTGTTGGGAGTGATAACTGTGCTTAAGGTCTTTGGGTTGCATTTGTCTTCATTTGCCCTGAACCATACAGGCTATGGCTTCTTTAACTTCAGATTCTGCACCAATTCCTCCTCTACACCCATACTCCACCCCCATAATTCTTTAATTTACTTTAAATTTTCTGAGGGCTATTAGGCAACACAACCAGAATTCATCCTTTATCACACATATTTAGTAAAATATAGATTTTGTTTTCTGGGGGTTGCAGAAATTCTTCCTAGTTTGTTAGTAAGAATTTTCCTTCTAACCCATGATTATTGATCCATGTAAGAGTATTAATTGGAAGAAATGCTTTTTTATATAAGTTTAATAATTCTTACTAAATATTACAATGAAAACCTCATTAAATACCATTTAAAAAGCAATGATTTGCCCTAGCCGGTTTGGCTCAGTGGGTAGTGTGGGCCTGCGGACTGAGGGTCCCAGATTCGATTCCGGCCAAGGGCACATGCCCGATTGCAGGCTCAATCCCCAGTAGGGGGCGTGCAGGAGGCAGCCGATCAATGATTCTCTCATCATCACATCTCTCTCTCTCTCTCTCTCTCTCTCTCTCTCTCTCTCTCTCTCTCTCTTCCTCTCTGAAATCAATGAAGATATACTTTTTAAAAAGCAATGATTTAATTAGTAATCATTCTTATTGACCACTACACTGAAAATCTAATTCTGAGATTTTAACAACTCTATTACTTTTTGTGAAAAACATTAAAAATTGCCATATTTGGTAAACACTTAAACATCTTTAACTTCCAACTAATTTAAAAAATTAAGAGAAAATAGATATGATATGTGTGGGGGGGGGCATGAACAACATTTGCTATTTTATTTTTAAAAATTATAACATTCCAATGCATACATTTCAATTCAGAGAAGTAAAATTGAGTAACTAAAAAGCTTTTAATGTGATGTATATTAATTTTCTATTGCTGATATACCAAATTACAAAAAAACTGAGTAACTAAAACAATAAAAATATACTGCCTTACAGTTCTCTAGGTCAGAAGTCTGACATGGTTCTCACTGGGCTAAAATCAAGGTGTAGGCAGGGCTGCATTCATCCCTGGTGGCTCTAGGACAGAACCGGTTTACTGGCCTTTTCTAGGTGCTAGCACTGCCTGCATTCCTTGGCTTGTGGCTCCTTCACCAAAATTCATTGTCATCAATGTAACATCCATCTGTCCCCTCTTCCATCCTCAGATTCACTGTGACCACTTTGAAACTCATTTGATTAGTCCCACCCAAATAATCCAAAATAATCTCCTATCTCAAGGTCCTTAACCTCAATCACATCTGGAAAGTTCCTTTTGCCATGTAGATAACATATTCACTGGTTTCATGGATTAAGATGTGGACATCTTTTAGAGCAATTATTCTGCCTATCGTATGTCATAAAATCATTTTAGATATATGTGTTAATAGACGAAGTCCTCTTATTTTTACTTTTCAGAAAAGTAGTTTGTACAATATTAGTTCCTTCAATTGGAAAAACTGAAAAATAACTCTACGTTTTTATGTAATGCTTGGAACCAAGAACATATTTAAAAGAAAAATTAAAAATTAACATAATTAAATATACATGCTAATTAATATCACTCCTTAATTACTAATAAAGCAGTTTATATTATAATTAAAATCAACTTGCCTTTATTCATTAAATTTTTAAAATAAAATAATAATTATTTAAAAATATTTCTTCACAGCTGTGGCTTGATAATTAAAACATTGTATCCAGGGACCATCGCCTTCTAAATCAGAGTCATTATTGTCTAGTGAAGTCATTAACATGGATTGATTGGATAACCGTGGCATAATAACCTGAGGATGACTTCCAACTCTTATTTCTGTTATTAATATATAAGTTTAAGCTCCATGAAGTCAGGTGCTATATCCCCTTTGGTCCACTTATAAGGCAGTACCTATCACACAGTAAATGTTAACTAGATTTTTTTTAAACTATGAATAAATGAGTCAATATGTTAACCAAGAGGTATTAGCATGTAAGAGGACCCAGAAAAATTTAAGAAGAAAGGTATGATTTGAATATTCCTATTAATTCTATTTGCAGACACTAATGGTAATTATGGTATCTCTTACTTAAGAGCATGGTGGCCAATCTGGAACATTAAATTTGCAATAGATTTGAATCTGTTGTAAATATAGATCTTCTAGCTATTTTAGGTCATTGATACTTTTTCCATGACTACTGACTGCTGTTCAGTTCCATACTAAGTAAAAGCTAGGAGAGCTTAAGAGGCTTCAGAAATAATAAAGCCAATAAATGTAATCAGATCAAATCAAAATTTTTTTCTGATGGTCTGTTAGATGTTGCAAGAAACACTGTTTGTTCTTGTTGAAAAGAGCAGTACCATGTTGGGGAAAGAAGGCCCTCTGAAGTTCATTGAAGCTAAATGCTTGCTGACTTTAAAAAGCACTGACTACTAAAGTGGACCGATCATACTTTCAAAAATAGGCTTTCCAATTCCCAAAATCTGCCTTTCTTTCACCTCAGACACCATCTATCCCTTGTCTGAAGCAAGTCTTGTAAAGAGAAAATTCTTGAAAGAGAGAAAATAAATCCTATCAAGGTCTTTAAGAGAACTTGAGGTAGAAATGCCCTGCAAAGCACTTTGCTTTCCACCAGCTGATTTGGTAGCAACAGTTGCAGTGATGTGGCCATTTTCTCACTTGGTAAGGTATTTTAAAAAATTTTTAAACTACATTCTGACTGAAAAGCTTGCCCCTTTATTATTGGATTGCACCTTTATTATTCAGACTGAGTATGAATAATTACTCATCACTGTACTACTCCAACATGATTAATTTGCACCCAATTTAATGTAAAATTCCTTCAGTATATTAAACATTTGAGTAAACACAGAAGTACTCTTTCTCCTGGTCTTTGCTTTGAGTTCCACAGTTAAATGATTAATTTGTTATAATAAATAGGAAACCATGAGCCCATGCTTATATAGATATGTAGGTAAACAAACAGACAGAAAGTAAATAAATTTGGTGAATAACAGGATATTTTCATAGTCACAAAGTGCCTTGTCACAAAATAATTCACCATGAAGGGAAAAAAGTGTAACTGTACAATAGAGTAGTCTGATACCTCTTTAAACCAGAGATTAAATTTAATAGATCACTAGAACAAATCAAAATTATGTACATATATCTGATAGGATGTAATGAAATATCAGATAAATTCAGATTAAGGTCATTCTACAAAGTAACTAGCCTATAACCTTCAAAACTCTCAAGATTAGAAAGTTGTTGTAGGCCAATAATGCCCCTAGAATCTGTTTCTAAATACCACTTATAGGGAGTTTGAACTTTGAATTGACTGAGTATTTATTTAAAGTGACTTAAAAAGAAAAAATTGAATTATCTTTGTAATTTTCAAATGTATGCTTTATTTGGCCAACCACCAAAACAAGGGCACATGAAAAGTTTATTTCAGCTATAAAACTTACATGTAATAAACATGCAAGTTTATTTCAGCTTCCTCTCCTAATGAACATATGAAAAGTAACAAATACATTATGATCACACTAGTGGCCCAGTGCATGAAATTTGTGCACATTAAAAGGGAATTAATTGGAGGAAATATTTTAATATTGTGGGTATCCAGCTCCCTCCTCCATACTGTCAGAGTCTGGGCCGGCACCCATGGGGACACAGCATCAACTACCACCGGCACCGTGAGACCCAAAGTCAAGTGCCCACCCACCCGCACACACCTGCACACACGCAGCTTCCTGTGATCAGTCATTACAGCGTGAGGGCGTCACAACCACAGGCTTTTTATATAGATAGATTACATGTGAAGACTCTTCCAAGACTTAAAATTCTGTATACAGCAAAATATCCGCTTCTCACATGGTTATAAACCACCTAAATGATACATTCAGATATTATGCAAACTTTAAACATAAGATTTTATTGAGAAAATCACTGGTGAGAAAATTATCCCATTACAGCATAAATATATAATATTAACAGTAAAAAGCAAGATAAAGAACTCTATGTCTGGCCCTAGCTGGTCTGGCTCAGTGGATAAAGCATCGGCCCTTGGACTAAAGGGTCCTGGGTTCCATTATGGCCAAGGGCAGGCTCAATCCCCGGCCCTGGCCCCAGCTCTGGCCCCGGCCCCAGCCTGGATGAGCAGGAGGCAACCAATCAATGTGACTCACATCGATGTTTCACTCTCTCTATTTCTCCCCTCCCTTACACTCTCTCTAAAAATCAATGGAAAAATATCCTCAGGTGAGGATTTTTAAAAAAAGAAAATAACCCTATGTCTATTATGATGCCAGTTGAATTTGTATATGTGTAGGAGTCTGAGTAAGTGTATCCTATATAATAAAAGGCTAATATGCAAATAGACCGAATGGTGGAAGAACCGAACAACCAGTCGCTATGACGTGCACTGACCACCAGAGGGCACGCGCGGAACATGGCAGGCATTGGCCACAGAGGAATGGTGGAGCAGGTGAGCAGGGGTGCCAGACCAAGGTGGGGCACCGGGCGCTGTCATCAGGGTGAGTCTCTGGTGGTTACTGAAAATTCTTTGCTCCCACGCACTGCAGTACCGCACCCGCTGCCGGTGCCTGGTGCCAGCCCCGATCACTCGGCGCCATCAGTGGGTGCGAGCGGCAGCTGCTGGCCCCGATTGCCCCTCAGGGCTTCTCCACCTCCCCCTGCTTCTGAAGGGCGATCAGGGCCGGCAGCCGCCACTCACACCCACTGCTGGCAACAACCCCCCCGCTCAAACCCGCTGCCAGCACAGGAACCTCTGCTCGCACCCACTGCTGGTGCCAGCCCTGTTTGCACCCACTGCTGGCGCCAGCCCCAATTGCTCTGCACCGTCAGCAGGTGTGAGCGGGGCTTGCAACCTCAGCGTGCGGGAGTGGGGCTGCCAGCAGACAGGGGACCGGGGGCCATGGCGGGAGGGTCTGGGTGGGGGCGCCCCTGTGCCCACCACAGCCTCACAGCCCACAGTTCCTTTCAAGGTGCATGAATTACACACATTTAAAACAAATGTATAGAAAATGGGATCTTGTTTTGCTATCAGAAATCAATTCCGTTTTTAATCCTCATACTTGAATAGTAGCAGAAAAACTAACTTATGTTGCTTCCTGAGATTTTAGTCACTTTAATTTAAAATTTTTTATCTTTCAAATAAATATTTACTTTAACTAAAGTATTAGTATTTTCTCAGCCATTATTCGAGACTCCTTCTCTACTATTTTTCCCACTGCCATAGATAACCTTCCACAATGCTACTGGGGAAAATTTTGTTCTGACATAATAACAATTTTAGTAATCAGAGGAAATTGTAAATGGGTCAAAACACTTGCCCTATCTTCCAAAGTTCATAGGGGGATTTAAAAATATGATGATCATTGAAATTTTAGAAAACTGTAATGCATGCAATAAATACATTCTTATATTTTCAGCTCATTGGGATGTACTAAATAATTGTTTTGATTTCTGGTTGCATTTTAAAGACTGTAATGATGAATAGTGTACATGTTTGGGTCCAAGGTATGAAAATATGCTTATGTTCAAAAAAGAGCATCTCTCTATGTATGATCATTCAGCAAAATGTGGAATATCTCTCTGGGAATGGCTGTATCAGGAATTCTCTGGAGAAGAAGACAGGGCAGTGTATGCAGTTTGAAAACAATTATAAGATAATACTGATGCATGCCTTATCTCTGCTACCCACTCAGATTATGAATCACTTTCGTTATCTACATTTTATTATTGTATCAAATTAGGTCACCAGAAGAAAACATGATTGAACTGTATTATCTCAGTCCCTGTAGAAGTGTCTTTACTACCATGATTTCATTTCATATCAGTGTTTGCTCTAATGAAGAGCCATAGAGATATTTCTGCATCTGCTGTAAAACTGCTAATTATATTGCCTAAGACTTTATTAAATGTCCTCTAATATAAAAGTACAAATGTTAGATTTTTTTCCCCTTAGAGGTTAATACCAAAATAGTTTATCTCTGCTAAAGAGTCTTCTGCCATGTATCTGATATTGAGAGCTAGGTAATCTGTCATCTGTCCCTCTACTTTGGCTTCCAGAAGACGGGTTAAATTTCAGGCTTAACTCTGGAAACATTCCATAATCCCTTTTTCTCTCTCTCTGTATGTTTCCTCTTGTGTCTTTTACATAATTTTCAATCTTTTAAATTTCATTTAGCTAATGAGTATTGTAAGCATTTTAAGAGAATTCTGAAGTAGATGGAGTAAAAAGTATAAATAAAAAGTAGGAAAAATCGAGGTCCAGAAAAATCTCAGTTATCAGAGCAACAGGGGATCAGGGGCCACTTAAGAAACAACCTCTTTTTCAGAGAGAACAATGAGAAATAGGACAGAAGGTGAGCAAAGGGGATAGGAATTAGAAGTTAAAGGACAAGTTTTGATACAGCAACCTAGGCAGTTCCATAATTCTTGATAAACTATGAATGAAAGTAGAGAATGGGAGAGGAGTTCATCATGATCCAGGCAGTGCTCCTTGGAGGAAAAGGGAGACTACACAGTATAAAAGGAGACTTGTCCCAGACTCCCTCATCGCCTACATGCTTAAAATTCAGACCACCCAAATGCAGCTCACTTCTTAATTGAATTATACCAAGCCGTCAGGCTGGTAGAAAGTATCTTTGTCCAAGTTCATTTAGAGAACTCAGGAATGCATAGAATAGAAGCAAACAAGTTTCTGTGTAATCAGAGATGTCTTTGTTCTTTCTTAAATCCTGGAATAATTGTAAATTTAGATCATTATCAGGTGTACTACAGAAAGTGTTGATACTCCTGTTTCTTTTGGATTGGCCTAATAGTTCTCTGAGTTTGGCAGATCCCTCCGACCATCCACAGTGAAGCATGTCTGTCTGTGTTACCTGTTGCCTTAATATGAAAATGGGCTCCTCTGTTAAGTGCCCATCAATAGTTCAGTAAACTGTATTTCTCAAAAGAGGTTGAGTCATCATTAGAAGTTGACAGCCACACAGTGCTCACATATATACTAAACTCCTCATAATAAACTCTAAATCACCATGAAGGCTTTAGGCAGAACTCTAGTAATTTATATATTGGCAATAATCTCTCATCATGTTACCATGCTCATTTTTGGACTCAGCTTTTAGTTTCAAAAAATTCTCAATGTCCTTTCTTATCACTCCAGACCCGAGTCCTCTGAGCATTATACTACATATTTTACTAGTATTGACTTTTCTTTTCTATGATAAATGAAACGTAGATTAATATGCTGCTAAAAGTACTTATAGAATATTATTTTCCTTAAGAAAAACAAAGGTTCTTATTTTCTAACCCGACCATTGGAAAAGAGAAAAACAAGGCAGTTATATTTAGAAATTGCCTGTCTCTTATCTAAAGGAAATAATGGCAAGTTTTAGAGGTGGCAGGGGTATTTTCCTTTCAAGTATGTTTTCTGGATAGATCCTATTGTTGGTAAATAAATGCCAAAAAGAGAAGTAGCAGAGCTAGAATATAAATATTTGTTTTAAATCTACAAAACTAATACACTAAATAGATCTCATAAGCTCATGCACATGCATATCTTGTTTTGTTTTAAAGTTTGGTAGGACTATTGTTGCAATTACAGAATGCAGAAATAACTTAATGAAACTGCAGCGGAAACCCTTATTCAACACTTTGCTTTGCTCTCCCCTTTCTTTGAGTAAATCTGACGTTATAAGCATAACTGGTTCTCTGTGGACCTCTTAAATAATTTAAAGATGCTGAGCCTCATATTCTACAGCCCAAAGATGCTGACATTATTTTAAATTAGGTTTTTACACTTAAAACGTATTGAAGTGCATTTGGGGGAGATGAAGTTTTGCTACCTGTGCTTTTTTTCTATGAGAATAGTGTTCAGCAGACAGAGTCGGAATAAAAATAATATATCCATGTTTTGTTTTTAAATGCTTTACCTCCAGTCAAATGACATGAGCTATGGTAACACTATATGACAACCTGGTAGTTTCAGAATAATAGTTTATCTTTAATTCTTCACCTCCAGTCAAGTGAAATAAGCTAGAATAACACACATATGACAACCTGGTAATTTCAGAATAAATTCTGAATGCAAAGAGAGTTGTTCATATCAAGTGAAAAGATCAAAACCTAAATATTTTCTAAGAAAAGCAAAAGAAGGCTCTTGTGATGTGTCTCACTATTCTATGCATTTGGATTTTGGCACAATTCAAAAGATTCTGTGGTACACAAAGCCATACAGAAAGTCATTGCTGCAATGCTGAAAGGTGGCCGTTACTTTACCTGTGGCACCGATTTTAACAGAGTTCAACTGTGTCTAAATAATCCCAAACCCAAGAAATGTACTCCTCTTTGTCTGCACCTTCATCTCTTTCTACACAGAAGACGGGAAGTCAGTTCCATCCCCTTCCTACATATAACTGCCACATGTGGTTTTCCAGTCCCTCGGTTGTATGTATCTGGGTCAGAGGCAAAGCTCAAAGTTGAACTAGGGCTTATTACATGCCTGGCCTCAATCAGAATTTTCCTTATGTGATCAGGCATGTTCCCAGTTGCCACGCAATGCAAGTTGGCATGGGAGAGGGGGAGTAAAGAAAAAAAAACCCACCGGGAAATGGGCACCTTGCCAAGTTTTCATAGAGTGAAAAATTGGAGCCCCTGAGAGAAACAAATGTTTGGAACTGCTAACCCTTCTGCCCTATCACATTCCAACTCAGTCAGAGGGTCACACCCAGTCTCTGCCAGAATATGCTGTGCCACTGAGTACAGAGACAGGTCTCTAGCCTCACAGACATGGCACTGAGTGCTGGGGATTCATATGAGTTCACATGAAAGGTTCATTGTTTTTCCTTGTACCTGGTGGTTTCTAATTAGGTTTCTAATGCCTCCTGTTGCCTTTTCCTTATACTGCCTCTTTCTAGATTTTATGTCCCACTGAAATCTCAGATTCCATACTCACCTGATTCTACTTATGTTTTACTTGCTTTAGTCAAATTCATGGTCATTAGACATAGGTTTAATATCCAATGAGTAAAATTGACTAATTGTAGAAAAGAAAGATATTCCTCTCAGTAGAAAGAAAAAAATATATTAAACCAGGAAAAGATTTCAAACATGCTCAGATGGGGTGTTTTGACTTTGTGGGTGTAGCAAGGAAATAAGTTGGCTGGCAATCATCTTGGGGAAAATCTGTCAGTCACACACGATGGAATAACATTGGACTTGACTTTTCCATTTGCCAGAGACATGACTTTGGGAAAACCGCTTAATCACCCTTGTGTTTACTCATCTGCCAATGTGTGCAACAATGACCGATTTGCACATATTACAAGGCAATTAGGAGAATACGAAGATGGACTATAAGAAAGCACGTTTTACAAATATAAAAACACTGTATGAGGATACAGAACAATCATCTTTTTCTAATGGGCCCTGGAAAGGTGTAAAATTGTCAATCCTCCCAGGGACAGTCCTCCAAAAATAGTATAGTTAGTTTTTTGAACTAAAGCCTTCAATAATCGGTGTCTTTGTTTTGCTTTTTATTTTGGATCTGCCTTAACAGCTTTATTGGTACATAGTTTATATACCATATAAATCATCCATTTAAAATGTATAATTCAATGTTTTTTTCACATATTCACATTTGTGCAAGCATCTTCACAAAGTAATTTTAGAACATTTGTCCACCACAATAAATAAATACAAACATATATACATTGCCATTTGCAATTACTCCCCATTTCCATCTGACTAACACTTACTCCCCAGCCCTATGGCAACCACTCTAGTCAATTTTCTCTATCAATGGATTTGCCTATTCTAAAATCATACAACCTGTGGCATTTGGGAATTGTCTTATTTCAAGTTTTCAAGTTGCGATATGTACCAGTACTTCAATCTTTTCTATGGTTGAATAATGTTCGATTGTATATATCATCTTTTTCTAATGGGCCCTGGAAAGGTGTAAAATTGTCATATACATATATATATATATATATATATATATATATATATACATACATATATATAGCTATCTCACTTGTTTACTCATCAGTTAATGGATGTTGGGGTTGTTTCAACATTTTGATTATTATGAATAATGTTGCCATGAATATTCATGTACAAGTTTTTATGTGGACACATGTTTTTATTTCTCTTGAGTATATACCTCGATCTTCTGGGTTATATGATAATTCCCTTCAGCTTTTGAGGAACTTCCAGACTATTTTTCAATCACTGGTATCATTTTACATTCCCACCAGCAATGAATGAGGATTCTAATTTTTCCATACTCTCTACAATGTTTGTTTTTGTCTGTGTTTTTTAGTATATCCATCCTAGTATTTGTAAAGTACTATATCATCGTGATTTTGATTTGTACTTCCTAATAATGTTGAGTAACTTTTCATGTGCTATTGGCAATTTGTATATCTTCTTTGGAGAAACATCTATTCAGATCTTTTGGCTATTTGTTAATTGGATCATTTGTCTTGAATTTAGCTGTAAGATTTCCTTATATGTTTGTATAAATTCCCTTATCAGATATATTTGCAAATATGTTCCATTCTATGAGTTGCCCTTTTAGTTTCTTCATGGTATTATTTGCAGCACAATAGATGCTGCAAATTATTTTTTTCAATTCAAAATTCTGTTAATGTAATTGTGATCACTGACCCGATTGATCACAATATGTACAAATTGTTGTCATATGTTAATCATTAATTTCGAATGAAGAAAATAATCTAAATTTGTTTAATTTTTTGTTGCATATTCATGTAGCATGTTGCTAGTTTTCCACTGTGCTTTCATTAGTGAATCTATGTAGATAATCCATTTTTTATAGCAGTATGTTTTCCTCAAAAATGACCTCCAATTTACCTTAATTTGTAAACTCGGTTGTTTTGCAGTTAACTAATCAAATGCTTCTAAAATAGAAGCCCGGATTTATTTTGTTTATTTTTATTTAATAAATATATAGAGAGAGCAAATATACGATCATTCTAATAATTAAAACAAAAATAATACACATTCAATAAAAGTAAAAGTATTCTCACCCTGCTCTCTCCTTCCAATCACTGACCTCCTCCTTCTCACACCACAGTGACAAGTAATCCCTGGTGGCATGATCTTCTGTACTCATGTAAACACACACACACACACACACACACACACACACACACACACGTTTATATATATAAATTTCTGAGTTTACAATTTAAGACTTTATAACAAAATTGGGATCACCCAATATATATACATTATTCAAATTGCTTTTGTCATTTAACAGAACATAAACATTTTTCCAGTTCAAAACAGCTAGCTTTATTCTTCTAATTACCTTGTAGTGTGAGCATATCAGTCACTGTTTTCTTTTTTAAAGTAGCTATATACTTATAGTGTGCCATTCCCCAATAATGAAATTTATACTGCTTCTTGTTTTTAGCCTCTACAAAAATCATCTTTATACATACATCTCTTTGGGTTTTCTTTTCTTCTGAATTGTTTTGGTATATATTTTGTCCATTCTATTGATTAATAATTAATTCATAATAGTTCTTTGTATAGTAAAGATGTATACATTATGTCTGTGATATGCATTTCATTTTTTCCAGTTTTGATTTTATAAAATTATTTCTTTAATCAAGACATTTTTTACAATTATTTACATATTAAAATGTATACTCTATGCATTCTGTAGTCCCCATCTAATATAAAAAGTAGATGACAGATATATGTAGATAGATTAATAAATATACATTTATACATTTATGCTGATTAAGCAAATACATTTTTTTCTAGAACAACACACTGGAATTTGAAAGCAGTGGCTACCTCTGAGGATTGGAAGAAAGCTACTTTGCCCTGTATGCCTCCTCTTGCAATCTGAACTCTAGCATATCTACTTAGTATTGGATAATGGCAAAGGACAGGTATCTAACATCATACTGCTGGATTCAAATCTCTGCTCTGACAGTGACTAGCTGTGGAAAGAGATTCACTTATCTCTTTGAGTTCAGACATCCTCCAGAAACTCATCACTCTCTTAAAACATTTTTAATAGTCTTAAGCATTTTTTAATATTTTCAGTTAATTTGAGTTGTTTTTCAGCTGTTCATTTTATCCAAGCAATCAAACTCACCATATTTGAAAAATCTTATTTGACTTGAATGGTAATGATTCTAGTGCTTTGAGATTCTAGAGCTTGTTGCTGGATACGCACACACACATTCATTAAATCTCTACTTATTCATGTTTTATGAAAGGTTTTTATGAAGAGTAAGTATTAAATTTAATTAAATACCTTTTCAAACTCTATGAGAAAAATCATAATCATAGAACTCTAATTCTTTGATTTATTACTCTGGTTAACGATAGTAATGGATTTCATAATATTTACCGACCCTTAAATTATTGGCATAGACTTCAAATGTAAACCTGATAACATTTTAGTCAGATGTTTTCATTAACATTCATAAGTGGAATTGGTCTATAGCTTTTATTGTCCAACTTCAGTTTCAAGGTTATGCTAATTTCATAAAAAGATTTTTTTGGGGGAAAAGCAAAGTATTTGAATCTTTTATTTATTCTCTATGCATTGGAACAACTTAAACAACATTCGAGTTTTCTATTTGTTAATGATTTGGTAGACTTCATCTACTAAATCCTGTGGTCTAATGCTTTGTTGAAAGATGTAGTCCTTTGAAAATTTCATCATTTTTTAAATTGTAAGTAACTTACTTTAATTTGATATCTCAAGGCTGGTTTTCTTAAATAACCATCATCATCATCAATTTTTATGTCATTATTTCTTTCAGATTTAAAAAAAATTACTTGCATAGAACAAACTAAAGTATTATCTTACATCATACTTACCTTTCTTAATTTTTTTCAATCTATCTTTTTTTCATCTGTGGTCATCTAAAACTAAATCAATATATTTTTAATATTTATAAAAGAATTGGTTCTTGAATTCATAAAATAGTTCTCTTTTTTCCTGTATTTTAGTCCATTGCCTCTGCTTCCCAAAGACTTTTAACATTTTGAGGTGGATATAATTAATTTATTTTTATTCATTAGGCTTTAATGACACAGGTATATATAGGCTCTGGGTATAACTGAGCCCTATTTCAGGGATTCCTCCATAGGTTCCAAGACATGGTTCTTCATCATTTTTAAAAAATATTTTATAACTTTAACTTTCTCTGTAGCAAAAGAGTTATTTAAAAGGATTTTAAAATCTATTCTCTAATTTCTATAGCAGATTTTTCTTTTTCTTATAAAAGCATAGAGAAAATCATTAATCTGCTTTGTTAGGTAAAGGATTCCATTTTTCCTTCTTTAGTTGGTTACTCATGATCTGAGAGAGTAAATTAAAATCTCTTATGACATGTTTGTTTTCATTTCTCACACATCACATCTTGTTGGGGTTTTTTTGTAATTAAATGGGAGATTTTTAAAAATATTATTGTGGCCCTAACCGGTTTGGCTCAGTGGATAGAGCATCAGCCTGCGGACTCAAGGGTCCCGGGTTCGATTCCGGTCAGGGGCATGTACCTTGGTTGCGGGCACATCCCCAGTAGGGAGTGTGCAGGAGGCAGCTGATCAATGTTTCTCTCTCATCAATGTTTCTAACTCTCTATCCCTCTCCCTTCCTCTCTGTAAAAAGTTCAATAAAATATATGTTAAAAATATATTATTGTGGAAATTGAGTTACTTACTTTATAACATTTGATAGAACAGAAATATCTGGTGTTTGGTTCGTGTCATCTCACTTTATTAATTCTCTTTTTAATGCAAATGATATGGTGATACAACTGACTGACTGATTTCTACCAGACAGGATGAGAGGGTGGGAAGTCCTCTCAATGGGAAAGAAAAGAAGGGATAGTTACGTGAAGCAGGCATTACCACAGCACCTCCCCAATCTTCAAGGTCATCATGTCCTCACAGGGACCTCCTAGTAAAGTTGCTTTGACTATCACCTGCATGAAGTGACCATTCCTCTGTGTTTTTGTTTGTTTGTTTTATTTTTTTTCCCTTTATTGATTAAGGTATTACAAATGTGTCCTTATCCCCCCATTTCCCTTTGCCATGGCCACCCAGGCTTAGAAAATCTGGCTCCTTTACTGCCTGCTCACCAGATACAAGAAGCAGATACAAAATATCTTTAGCATATTCCCCGGTGTTTAAGAAGAGATAAGCAGAATGAAGATCAGTTTCCCAGGTATATCATCCCTCAGCCAATGCAAACCAAAAGCCTGCCTGAAGTCTATTTCGGCAGTTCTCTTCAATGATTTTAACCTTGAATTCTGCTTTGTCTACATTTTTTCCTTCCTTGTTTGCTTCCTTTTCACTTTTACGTTTGCCTGTTACATCTCAATTATTTTTAAATATTTTTAAACTTTCTCTGCCACATTGTTTTAGGTGTCTTTCTTAAAAACAACAAAACACTGAACTTTCTTTGTTTTCTAAGATTATGATGATGATTTATTTGATATAGAAATATATACAAATTTTCTGGTGTAACTAACACAAAAGGTTTTATGCACTGTCTTATTTACTAGTTAACACATTTACTTAATATTTAACATATTTTATCATTAGTTTTCCTGCTTTACCTCTCATTAATTTTGTCAGCTTACTCAACTTTCTCTTCATTTTGTCTTCCATCCTTTCCCCCGTTAATTTTACAGTACTTCTATGCACTTTAATTTTACTAACAGCCATAATTAAGCCCATGTTGCTCCATTATTTTATAAAAATTAAATAATAAGTATGGTCTTTCTCTAATATCTTTTGCTTACTCTTCCTACCTCCCACAATTTAACTGAGATAAGCCTGTTAGAATTGAGATTTCTTGTTAATAGAGCAGTCTGAGAGCAAGAAGGGATTCCTTCCCTTTCTGAAAACATGCAAATGCTAGAAAACAAAATCACTATTTTTAAAAACCTAGAGAATGTTGACATACAGAGAGGTACCAGAAACGAAGAGAGAACACAAAACCAGATTATTTTGTTTGCCAGGGCCAAGAGGCTCATGGGAGTGTAGAAACTAGGCTTCAAAACTGCTCAGGGAGGCTGTCCGGGGCCCAGGTTCACTGCATGTGATGAGCTGCAATCACAAAGGCCTGCTCTGTTCTGAAATAGGGAATTGAGAGCTCTCCATACCTGCTTGAAGAAGAAAGCTCAATGCTTCTTTCTTCTCGAGCCACAGGTAAAAACAGACTCATCTTTAGAAACTCGAGATTCCTTCGCTGCAGAGCTTCTCAAACAGGATACTAATCAGCTGAGGATCTTACTAAAATGTAGCTCCTGATTAAGTAGGGCTCAAGATTCTGCATTTCCAACAGGGTGACCACACTTCAAGCTGCAAGGGTGGGTCTGCATGAACACCACCCTTAGAAAAATAAGGACTCCAAATTAATATAAAAGCTAGACTGCCGAAACCGGTTTGGCTCAGTGGATAGAGCGTCGGCTTGCGGACTGAAGGGTCCCAGGTTCGATTCCGGTCAAGGGCATGTACCTGGGTTGCGGGCACATCCCCAGTAGGAGATGTGCAGGAGGCAGCTGATCGATGTTCCTCTCTCATCAATGTTGCTAACTCTCTATCTCTCTCCCTTCCTCTCTGTAGAAAATCAATAAAATATATATTAAAAAAAAAGCTAGACTACAACTGCTGAAACTGCAGAAACAAATGTAAAAACACCCTCTAGGGCACAAAGGACATCCACTGCAAACCATCTCCTCCTCCAAGTTGAATTCAGAGTCAAAAAAATTAAAAATCACAGTAAGAAACCAGACGGTAGGCCTAACAAATGAATAATGGATATGTTGATGTCAAACTGGGCCAACTGGCAAAAGAAAGCTTCTATGTCAATAAAGATACTTTGGCCATAAGTAACAGGAAAAAACAACAACAACAACAAAAAAAACCCACAATGACGAGTAGCTTAAACCATTAGTACACTGATTATTTCATAGAACAAAAAGTATAAAACAGGTGGTGCAGGTTAACTCAACAAAATGGTGGCCATAGGACTCAGTGGTTTCCAATTTCTGTGGTGTGGTCCTCAATAAGTAGTGGGGTTTTGCCCTTTAAGTTTTCTCAGATGCTCACCAAATAACTACGGCAATTCTAAGCAACACATACTCATTTGACAATGTCCCAAATTTAAAAAAAAAAAAAAAAGCAGAGGAGGCGGCAGTTCTCGCATATCCCTGTCTTTTCATCAGAGGAAGATCTTTCCCAGAAATCCTTCAAATTACCCTGGAAACCTCATCCTGTGTCTCGTCAGAACTTGTCATACATCAATCCTCACAGGAGCCACTGGCAAAGGGGCACAGCATGAATCTGCTTGATCTAGACCAGTCATGGTTCATCTCCTGGGCTGAGGTTGGGTTGGCCTTCTGGGAACACATCTCTGATTCTCTGATCCCTTGACATAATTGGCATTCTGTTCACTAAGAAGAGAGGAAATGCCTATTGGTTAGGAAACCAACGTTGTCTGCCTCAATCTGATGCTCATTTTAAAAATTTAAATTTCTGCTGTTCTAAGTCTATTTCAGCTATCTGGGGTGAGGGTGAGGTTGTCTCAGGGTGATAATGAGAATAAAAGCTAGATTTTGGATGACAGCCACATTCCTATCTGATATCCCAATATATCTTTATCACTTTTAAAGTGAGATTTTCATATAATCAACTTATAGCATAGAAATGAAAAAAAATGTCTAAGAATGTCTATATTTTTGGAGTAACATAGAAAAGAAAGAGACATAATATTTTAAACTTGTTTAGAACAAATGCCAAAGCGTGGATGTGATATTGCTTAAATTTTGGACAATCATTTTTTATATACACATTATATGACTTCTTTTATTTTTTGATAAGCTAGATTTTTTTAAAAATGAATTTTGAAAGAGTATTTCAAGCTTTTATAGCAGCCGACAGCTGACCAAATCATAGAGTGAGAGTTAATCTAACAAGAAATAAAATTCTGATGACAATCATGATACTTCTAAAGATTAACACTTGATAAAAGTAAAATGTTAAAAGAGGCTCCTATCTTCTACTCTAAGATTTTAGATAGATAGGTAGGTAGGTAGTTAGGTAGATTTCTATAATCTATACTAAAGTGTAATATTAAGAAACTTAAAGTGGATTTGGCAGGTTATAAATAAAGAGGTTTCAGTGTTTTTTTTTCTTTTTGTTTTGCAGAGAAAACTAGTTTTGAGAACTAGAATCCTATATAATAAAAGGGTAATATGCAAATTGACCCTAACAGCAGAACGACTGGGAATGACTGGCCACTATGACACACACTGACCACCAGGGGGCAGATGCTCAATGCAGGAGATGCCCCCTGGTGGTCAGTGCGCTCCCACAGGGGGAGCTCTGCTCAGCCACAAGCCAGGCTGATGGCTGCCAGCACAGCGGTGGTGGCGTGAGCCTCTCCCACCTCCTCAGCAGCACTAAGGATGTCTGACTGCAGCTTAGGCCTGCTCCCCGCTGGCAAGTGGACATCCCCCGAGGGGTCCAGGACTGCCAGAGGGATGTCTGACTGCCAGCTTAGGCCCGATCCCCCAGGGAGCGGGCCTAAGCCAGCAGGTGGACATCCCCCTAGGGGTCCCAGACTACGAGAGGGCACAGGCCAGGCTGAGGAACCCCCCCCCCCCCCCGAGTGCACATATTTTTGTGCACCAGGCCTCTAGTGTAATAATAACAAGGAAAGCCAAAATGCTTTAGGCTAACTACAATCTTTACCCCTTAAGGGATTCTGCTGTATTTTTGTTCCATCTGGGCAGAGTCACATGTTTCTTCTGAAAGGTCATGAAACCTCAGAGATAGAAAAGATTAAAATATCTCCAAACTCTATTTGCTACTTCAATAAAAATACAAGGTATTCTCGTGCCTTCTCAATTTGAAAACATCAACAGTTCAAATGATTAACAACCACCATTTGTTCTAGCCCTCACAAGTGAATATGTAAAGATAAAAATCCAAATTTCAGGCCTGCCTTTGGCATATTGTCTCTTTTGAGTCTCATCATAAATTTAGAGTTGGCTAAATTGTCTTGCTTTGTTGAGGTATATAATAAGTTAATAGATCTTCAGATGGGAAAAAATAGAACAGGTGGCTGTTGTTTCTAAAGCTAGAATATGTGTAGGCTGTAGATGGAGTTCAAGTAGAGGATGTCACTTGGAATGTGAGGTAGGATTTGAGGAAAGCTACAGGGGTACCTACACATATGGCAATTAGTCGAGAGCATTTGTGGAGGGCATGTAGCCATAATTCCACCTTGTCAAGTATCTGTGGATTTCGCTCTAGGAAGATATTAGATGAAGAATAATGCTTTTTGTCTTTCTGGAAGATTCAAATTTGGGTGTTTTCAATTATCACTGTAGTCACAACAACTAATTAATTGCAAATTCGTTCTGAATGTGTTCCCATAGGAGTAGACACATCATTTAAAACTGAAAAGCTCCCTGGCCATAAATAAATGTTTGGGGAAATGAAAGAATGCCTTAGATTTATATAGTATTTTATAGTTTTGGAAAGTGTTAAAAAATAAATCAGAAAAGGAATGGCATGCCCATCATCCTTGATCCTCACAACTTTGTGAAAAGGAGGAAAGCAGGATTCAGAAAGGTTAACTGACTTTCCCAAGGTCAACTAACTAAAAAGTTTTCAAGTCAGGGACTACACCTTCAGACTACTCTTCAGTTTAATGATCTTCTGACCTCTGGTCCAATGCACTTACTGTTTCACATGACACTATGAGGTTAGTATTTTAACATCACACATTTTGGAGAAGTGCACTCGTTAAAAAGAACAAGGCCAGAAAAAGATGGCATTAGGGGTTTTCTGAGTTGGGTTTCTTTTCCCTGGAGGTAAGTGGTCAAATGGGGTGGGAAGAGTCTCCCTATGTTTCTCTCAGTCTCTGTTTCAGGAAAGTGATTACCACAGTTCACGTTACAGTGATGTGTGCCATCACTTGCATCTTCTCAAATTTCTAGACCTTGCATTATCACAGCAGGGTAAGCTAAAAACTCATCACTGAGGGCCTTGTATCTTTGAACACACTTCATATGTTAAAAAAGGAAAACTATAATCAAATGTTTATGTTTAAAAAACTTTTTAAATATTCAAACCAAAGAAATAATGTAGAAATTCCAAATGACATGACAATCAGAAATCTTAAAGTTGTGTTAATGGTGACAACCTATTTCAGAGATAAACTGGTCGCTAAACTATAAAACACTTAGAAAAGTTACAATCCCATTTAGGTATTTTTATTTCACTTTTTTTCTATAATTGGGGTTCATTAATTAAGTGTTTCATCCACTAATACAGGCTTTGTGCTCAAACAAAAGAGAATTTCAATGAAGAATAAACTATAATAACACAAAATTCCTGCTTTTCATGCTCATAAAACATACACTCAACAAAGCACATTTCACAATGTCAGGGACACACCTCAAAGGTGTCTGGTAGGCAAAGAAGGTGGCTGGAGTCCGAATGCCCTTCCAACTGACATTTTAAAAGAAAACTTGCTCAAATTGTTTAGAAAGGCAAAATAGTCTTTCAAAGGGGCAAGCAAATAGGGCTGTACCTTCTCGGAGACTAAGGACATATTATGCTGGGGTCAGTACGGAGAATGATGAGCCTGACCACAGGACCCAAAATCAAATTGCTAAAAGGTGAGTCCATTTTCCCCTTGAAGTTGCCTTTACCTTTACTACAGGACAACATGCCCTGTGCAGGGAATACCTACATATTCCTTGACACATGCCTATGCTTTGTCAAGGACCCAGAGATCTCAGGGACCAACTGCACTGACACCAGGAAGCAAAGGTGGCTAAGGATGGGTCAGTGCACCCAGCAGGTGTTGAGGACTATTGTAAGGCATGACACCGTCACAGGAAATCATTTATTTCCTAAAATCAATTACAGAGCATGCAATGTTTACTCCCATAAAAAGGGTTCTCTTACTCTCTTTTATTTCCGTTTGCTTTCTAAACAGGTACAGACATGGGTGGAACAAAAGATAGCCTCCTGATGCTTCTGTGCCTGGGGAACTTGACCATCCCTGCAATGCTGCCACAGCCCTGCACAGAACATCTCCCACAGACAAGACCAAGTTCCTTTGAGACAATGAAGCTCAAGGTAACCATCTGCAGAGCATGAACCTTTAAAGGAGGAGGAGGGAGAGGAGGAAAAATCTCAATGCTGTGATTTAATAAAAGCGAAGGGACCTGCTGCCTCCAAATATCTTCTATGGCCACTCTCGTGTAGAAGGACACAGCATCATTTCTGAAAGTCTATAAGTAATAACTTTTCCTTGTAAACCCTGGTGAGTGGGGGAAGAAGAAAAGTAAAAGCAACCCAAAGATATCACAGAGCTGGGTAAAGAAAGGAGAGAAGGGGAGAGGCTAGAGGGGAGGTAATTAGAACACGGTGCTAGAGAAAGTGTCATAGTCTAGGGAGAAGTTGGTATGTTGTGCAGAAATTATAGTAGAATATCTAAACCTCATTAGGAAATTAGGGAGGAAGTGGTGACCATTAGTGGAATAAAAATATACAAAGAGTAACCCCTCCAACTTAAAAGGGGAAAACTTGAATGAACAGCATCTTTATCAAACCAACAATAATTGAGGAAAAGGAAAAAGAAACAAACAATACAAAACATAAAACAATGAAAACAAAAACACGAATAGAATGAACTGGATTCATGCATTCAAATACAGTTGGGTTAAAAAGCAAAAATCACCTTGGCCAGGTGGCTCAGTCCCATGCACTGGAAGGCCATGGGTTTGGGCACATACCTAAGTTCAAGTCCAATCTTCAGTCCGGGAACATGCAGGAGGCAAAGGACTGGTGATTCTCACATCAATGTTTCTCTTTCTAGCTCTCTCTCTCGCCCACCCTCCCTTCCCTTCTGTCTAAAATCAATAGGCATATCCTTGGGTGAGTATTAAAAAAGAAAAGAAAAAAGAACAGCTATATCTCACTTAAAAAAACAACACTTAAAACAACTTGAAAAATAAAAGGGATGAGAAAGAGATAGACAATTGTATACCAAAGGAAGTATTCTCCTTAGTAGAGTTTTTTAGTTTATTATATTATATAATACAACAAGGTTTACTTTCATAGTAATGTTGAATCCTTGTAGTTGATAAAAATGGAGACTCTAAAACAGTGGTTCTCAAAATGTGATTCCAAGATCTGGGAACTCACAGAAATGGAAACGCTAGGCCTCCACCCCACGCCAACACTAACCTATTAAACCAGACATTCTGAAGTTAGGCCAGAAATCTGTTTCTACCAAGTTCTCCTGGTGATTCTGTTTACTTTAGGAATTACATGAGCCTGTATGTGCATTACTGGTTTCAGGAACCTAGAGCAGCCCTCTGCCAAAGAGACAATGATGTTACCTGGTAGTATAGTGAGGGAGAACATACCGGGAGCTGACAATCAAGAAACGGTAAAGAACTTTGAGGGAATATGATTGAGCCACTAATATCTGCTCTAGCTCCCCAAGATTTACTTTTTAATAGAGTTAGAGAAAGAAGAACAAAACAAAGCCTTGCAATATTCATCTGCTCAAGAAAGTTGTCTAAGACAAGGTTTAAGCAGCCTCAGATTTGAATTCTAGCTCTGTCGTTTATAAATTGAGATGACATTAGGCAAGTAACTTCATTTCTTTAGGCCTCAATTCTTCAATCTGTAAAATGGAGAAAATAATCTCATCTCAGAATGTTTTTGTGTAAATTAAATAAGCTAAAGTAATAAAGTACTTAGCATATTGCTACCACTTAGGCATCTCAAAAAGTGGTAAATATAATAACAAATATAATAATAAATATAAGCTAGCCCAAACTTAGTTTATCTAAGTGCCTTATGTTTTGACTTTGTAATCCTCATAACAATATTATGAGACAAATACCATTATCATCTCTATTTTACAGATGAGTGAAATAAGGCATAACACTAGCTTAAGGTTGCCAGTTGGTAAGCAGGCTGACCCTGAAGCCTGTACAGTTACTACTAGACAGGTCCCCACCAAGATGATGCTAATGACGATTACATGGTCTCTCCTATGATCGCCAGTCAAGACATTCAAATTCTACATTCCCACCTTGCTTTCCACCCATATATCCTTGGAAGTTTACTTAAAAGAATGAACTGCCCACCTAGAAGGGTAATAAACCAGCAATGCTAGAATTAAGTCTTGTGTTAATACAAAAGACAACTGAAGATTTGGTCCCATAAATTATCCCTTAATTTATGGGCCATTCAGCCAATGCTTTGAGGCAAATTTGTCCTTAGCACTGCACCACGTATTCAATAGCGCATGCCCTTTTACAGCTCCTCCTAACTAGCTAAGATGTATCGTCTCATGCCATGATCATCAGTTGCCTTTTAGCATTGCTCTTCCATTGCACCCACCTGCCAAATACGTAGACTTGAATAAATTCTCCACTCTGCCTAAGTGCTGCTAAGTGTTGGTAGAAAATTAAACAGCTATTACGTGACAGTGCACATAAAGCATTTAGCACATCAGCAAGCACATAGTGAGTGAATGAAAGAAAACATCATCTATTACTACTTGTCAATTTTATTTCATTCATAATAGTGGCTAGTTTAGACATATTCTTTTTCCTCTCAGCAGATGACCTCCGTATCACTTAAGGATTCTCTCAGCATCTTGCCACCAAATCAACAGGCTTACTTGCATCCACACCTACAAGTGCGATTTCCCTCACATAAAGGGGATGGCATATTCTGTTCTCCAGTGTCATTTTTCCCATAGATATTTTGACGGTCTGAACCCCAGATCTTCCTGTCTTTTCAGGATTTCATTATTTCAATAATCCCTTCTTGTTCTTATAGCTCCTGTCAATTTTCTTGAAAATATTTTTCTACAATTAGCAGAAAAATTTTCTAGTTCTTCATCACCATTCACTCCTCAACCCACTGAACACTAGATTTTATTCTCCAACATCCCCTTATAATTTGTCTTACCAATTTTTTAAAAAAGCTATCATATAATCTGGGAATTTATCTTGCAGAAATTACCCAAAAAATAGAAAACACAGTGATCACAAGATAGTCACTGAAACACAATTCTTAATTCAAAATGTTAAAAGAAAATTACATGCCCACAGGTAAGAGACTGGTTAAATAAACTACAGTATATCTATCTAACTAAAACCTATACAACTTTTAAAAATAGATAATTATGAATCAATATAGCAATACAAAATCCTTCTTAAGCTAACATTAATAAGAAGGAACAAAGCTGTTATGAGTATGGTCAGATTACAATAATGGGAAACTTACCATTTGGATGAAAAACAAAAGAGAAGCCACAAATATTGTACTGAGTTTAATGTTTTAGTGTTAGGATTATGATTGATAACTTCCTCTCTATTTGCCAAACTCCCTGTAATGTTGTGACATTGTTTTCACAATTTAAAAAAGACAGACTTATTTTCATAGACCAGACAATTCCTGCATAAGTTATGACACATCAGTAAACCTGCCAAGTTTCCTCAGCCTTTCTCACATTTAACAAATGTATTGAGGGACTGTGCAGTTTTAGCCTGAAGATGGCTGGGGGGTAAATATTTTTATCATTTCTAGCTGACATCTCTTAAGCTTCTGTGTACAGAATCCTCTATTAAGCTTGGGACAAGTCAACAAGTGAATTGAAGTTGACCTTGATTGGCATAAATACCATATTTATCTTTTCAGATATGTAATCAGGAGACAGCTGTCTGGCCACACTTGATTACTAGCATATCTAAGGTTAATGTAATATCCAAGTTTCAAATCTTGAATATTACAGATAAAATCAGAAGCCCTGTGAAACAGCAGGCCTCATTTACTTTGCCCCCATTTTTCAGAAACAGGCTGTAATGCATATTCTTTAATTCTCATATCAGAGAAAATTTAAAGAAAAATATATTACACTTCTCACTGTAATTGAAGAAGTTAACTTAGTTTTTATCCTCACTCGAGGGTATGTTTAGAGAAAGGAAGAGAGAGAGAGAGATAGAAACATCGATCGATTGCCTCCCTCCCTACCGTACAAACCCGCAACCTAGGTATGTGCCCTGATGGGGAATCAAGTGGCAAAGAAGTCTTTTTAAAAGGCATATGTACCATGTAGTATGATCAATATTTTGATCAATGAAAACATTAAGAAGGGTCAAAGATCGATTACATTAAATATCAACCCATCAAATATAAATACAAGTAAATACAGTATTTTACACAACATAGCTAACCAAATCATTCAGCCTTTTTTGTCTCCAAGTTTTATCTCATGTATTTTGCAAGGATGGATGGATTATAGGCAGAGTCACCCCCAGGGCTCACATTCCCTGGATGTTACTATTCTTTCTCTACATCTACCTATGCAAAAGGGGATGCAAAATGTCACTACTCTCTGTGGCCTCTCATGTTCATCTCAACTCTAGATGAGTGTTGGAGTCGAAGAGACAGTGTGAGGGTAAACAATGTGAAATCAGCTTTTGTCCTGGGCTTTTTCAGATAACATGCACCCAAGGTATGTTCTCATTTATCCCCATTTCTCCAGTTTGCAGTGTCCCCATCCCACCCCACTCCCACTCTATCAACATCACTGCCATAATGGGTACAATTTCATTTTCCTCTGCAGTTAGAAGTTGAGAACTCCTAATTTAAAAGACCAGAAGAATGTAACTCCTTGAACTACTTAGAGACACCAGTGAGATTGAACTATGTGTGGAGGATGCAATGTTATAAAAGGAGATTCTAAAACAGTATGAGGAAGATTACAATTAGATGGAGCTGTTATTATAGTGATGGCAAACCTATGACACGCGAACTCATTTTGGTTGATTTTTCTTTGTTAAATGGCATTTAAATATATAAAATAAATATCAAAAATATAAGTCTTTGTTTTACTATGGTTGCAAATATCAAAAAATTTCTATATGTGACATGGCACCAGAGTTAAGTTAGGGTTTTTCAAAATGCTGACACGCCGAGCTCAAAAGGTTCGCCATCACTGTGTTATTAGGATGTTAGAATGTAGGCAATGTTCCTTTAGAAGCCTTCCCTGTAAAACCATTTACTGTATGTTGTGTTTGTTTGTTTGTTTGTTTTCAGTCAGAGAAGTAGTTGGCTAGGAAGCAGACAAAGAAGTTTGTTGAAAGAATATTAGAGGCTCACCAGACAGATGAGAAAGTTGGGGTTTCAGCTTAGAAGCTAAGTTTCCAAGGAAGATGTCCAAATATCCAGAACCAGTCTTATGGTCTTTTGCTACTGCTGCCATGTGACCTAGATGCTGAAAATTATATGACCTCCAGGAACATGACTCTACTCCCATCACCATGGTCACAGCACCAGTACTACTTGTTCATCAGAATTGAAACTGGCCACAAACACTTCATGCCAAATCCTCCCCTGGAAAATGGATTCACACTACTTACCTCCCAACCCAAGTCTTGGGTAAATGCATTTTATTTGTAGAGCCATGGTGACATACTTGTGTTCTACCTGCAAGGGTATTTTCTGGCTTCTATTTTAGGGAGCTCTGACTCACAAGTAAGAAATACTCCAATAATTAAAAAAAGATACTCAACAGTTTATGGGCAACAGAAGGCATGACAAATACCCATGCTATCATTTTACTATTAACAGTTTTGGTAATTTACTTAACGAAAGATTTGTTTTGCTTAAAAGATATAATGAACAACATAAATTGATGAACAAAAACAGATCCAGAGACAGAGAAGCATTGATCAGACCTTCAAACTTCAGAGGGAAGGCAGGAGAGGGTGGGGGTTAGGGGGAGAGATCAACCGAAGGACTTGTATGCATGCATATAAGCATAACCAATGGACACAGACACCAGGGGGGTAAGGGGGCAATGGGGAATAAGGACATATGTGTAATACCTTAATCAATAAAGAAAAAAAAGAGAGAACAGGTGAGCAAAAAATTACATAGTTCTATAAACTCACCTGCTTCTGAACAATCTGGTTGTCCTGAAAAGAACTATTCTTTCTTGAGTTCTTTCTGTGTACCAACCAGCACAACGTAACCCATAGACATGATCTTACTTAACCCTGACAGCAGTTATTTATAGGTGAGGTCCAGAAAGTTGGATGACTTGCCCGAGATCACATAGCCAGGAAAAAACAGGGCCAAAAATTTTGACCCAGAATGAGGCCTGGTAAGATGTTCAGTACTTCACCTGAATCATCCCTCTCTCTACCCCAGTCACAAGCTCCATGCTGACACCAGGCACATAGTGAGACATTGTCTAAGTAGAATAAAGCACAGCAAGAAGAAACACAAATTCAGAAGAGCAGCATCTGAAGAGATGATTCCAGAATAACTGTGAGACAAACTTGCCATTTTCCAAATTATGTCTGAGCTGTGTGCTTCAAAATGTTTTCTGCTTATGTATCCCTAAAATAATTTTGAATAACTACTCATCCTACATTTTGTAAGTTGATATCTAAAATTTTATATACATTTAAATAACTAAAATCATGCAACTTCCAACATATTATAAATATTAATACTTCAAAATAAAAATCTCATCACTTTTTAATGTATCAAATGGAAACTACATACATAACAATTTTATATACCTCATATTCTATTTTAAACCCACATGAATGAGCTAGCTACTCTTTATCATTGGGAATTTTATCTTTTCCTCTTCTTCTTGAACTCACATTTTCATTTTATTTGTCTCATATAATTTTATTCTAATAAAATATATTTTATCCTGGAAAGTATTTTATTAATCTCTTATCATTCTTTTAGCACAAAAAAATGTCTTGGGTTTATTCATTAGATTTTAAAGTTTATTTTATTCCCAGTGATCCTAAATCTCTAATATTAAAAAATCTGAATAAGTTATCACTAGTAATAAAAAAATTTGATAAAACTACATAAATACATAAATGTTTGAAATGTTGATATATCATTATTATATACTACATCTAAGATTTCATTGGATATACATGTGTCTTCAATGAAACAAATGGAGATTTTTAAAAAAATTTTAATATATATTTTAATTGATATTTAGAGAGAGGAAGGGAAACAGGGAGAGAGAAACAGCATCGATTGGCTGCCTCCTGCACTATTGGGATTGAACCCCCAACCCTGCATGTGCCCTGACCCGGAATCAAACTGGTGATCTCTTGGTTCATGGGTCGACGCTCAACCACTGAGCCTCACTGGCTGAGTAAGATTTTTGTTTTAATTGTCCATGCTTCTATAGGACAGAGTGTTAGAATGACTGACTCTTAATAGTCTCAAATTATGTGGTTTCAAGCAGAACTTTATTGCCCTTTATTTTCAAATTTGTTCCTGTGATCCTTACATTTCCTCTTTTAATAGACCGTTCACTTACCCAGGCTCATAGTTACTCTGAGAAAAGAAAATATATCTTTCCCCTCTCAGCACTTCCCACTAACATCCAATTAATTTTCCAGATCTATCTGTTTAGGATCTATGCTTTCTTCTCCTCCGTTGCCTTAAATCTGCCACTACCCTGAATTTCACTGATAGCTACTAACTGGTCTCCCTCTTTCCTTTTTTCTTCCCAGCTAATCTATCTTAATATTGCTAGTCAATCCTGCTTGCCCAAAGAAAGCTCAGGTCTTGTAACTGCCCTGCGTTAAAACCTACTATCCTTCCCCCATTATCTAAAATATTCCTTCCAAGTACCTTAGCCCAGACCTGCTTACTCAAGGCCAATCACAATGTGGCATTAATTTTCCTTTCTATTATTATTTTACTAGAGGCCCAGCACACGAAATTCGTGCACAGGTAGGGTCCCTAGGCTGGACCCGACCCCAGTTCCCCATACTCCATTGGGCGATCAGAGCCTGCCGGCCGGAGGGAAAAACCAAGAGGTTGGCCATTCCTGCCCGCTCACCAGCCCCGCCCCCACTACCAGTCACCCTGTGTGTGTGAGGTGACCGCGGGGCAATCGGGGCCCTGCTCGCTCACACCTGCCTTAGCCTGGGGCCACCTGTGTCCACCGCCACCCACTCCCAGTTCCCCATTCCCCATCAGGCGATTGGAGCCTGTTGGCCAGGGGGAGGACTGAGAGGTTGGCCGGCAGGCCCCAATTGGGTGATCAGGGCCTGCGGGCTGGGGGCAGCTCCTGTGTTGAGCGTCTACCGCCTGGTGGTCAGTGTGCATCATATCGACCTGTTGTTCCATTGACTGGTCGATTTGCATATTATGCTTTTATATATATAGATGCTGCTTATATATGAGCAATTATGTATCCATGCTTCTCAAACTGAGGACTCATACATTCCGGGCTTTGAGACACTCACTATGCCAAGGGGTATGTCCAGCCACAGGATTGTGGCATCTTCTTGAAAACAACTAAGACTTTTTTTTATATTAAAACAAATATACTAGTATAGAATAAAATGCAAACTTTGTAGGAATTATTAGGGAAAGGGTCAGGCTTTAAAGAAATGTAAATTATGTAACTGGCTATCTCTGGCTACACTAAGTTCCTCTTGGCCACTGTATACTCCCAAGAAAGTTTTAAGAATCATTCTTGAGTGTGAAAGCTCCTTGTTAAAATCATCATTTAAATTATTTTAAAATATCATTATTTAATCATCTTTTACTCCATCTGTATACCACTCACTCTCCCTGCTTCTTTTGAACGCACCTATGCCATTCTTTCCCCTAAAATACATGTATTTTATAAACACACTATAAAATTCTAGCTACTTCAAGGCTCAGATTTAAAAGTTGACTCTGCCCTAGCTGCTTTGGCTTAGTGGATAGAGCGTCGGCCTGTGGACTGAAGGGTCCTAGGTTTGATTCTAGTCAGGGCACATACCTGGGTTGCGGGCTCAATCCCCAGTGGGAGGCATACAGGAGGCAGCCAATCAATGATTCTCTCTCATCACTGATGTTTCTATCCCTCTCTCCCTCTCCCTTTCTCTCTGAAATCAATAAGAATATATTTTTAAAAAATAAAATAAAAGTTGACCCTGCCATGGAGACTTAGAGAATCACACATACTCTCCTCTCACACCCTCTACAAAGTAATCCTCTGGCTTCTTCCTCTCAGGCTTATTTAAACAGTAATGTACTTGACAGCAAGATCTGCATCTAAATAAGTGCACTGCTCTGATCCTCCAAGAGTGTCTAACCTAACAGGTGCTCAATAAATAGTTGCACGGTTGGCTGGGTGGCTCAGATGATTAGAGAGTTGTCCTGTACACCAAAAGATTGTGGGTTTGATTCCCAGTCAGAGCACATACCTAGGTTGTGGGTTCAATCTCCCATCAGTGTATACAGGAGGCAACCAATCAATATTACTCTCTCACATCCATGTTTCTCTTTCTCTCTCTCCCTTCCTTTTTCTCTAAAAAAGTCAATAAAAACATATCCTCAGGTAAGGATTAAAAAAACAATTTAAAAACAAATTAAAAATTAAAAATAAATAGTTGAATGACTAAAGGAATGAATAAAGCACCACTGTGTCCAGGTATCATCATGAAATTACTTTTGCTTTGCCTTATAAGCCTCTGATCCCTTTTACTGAGAACATGTATAAAAGATATGCCCGCTTCTACTCAGAGTAGCAGCCTATGGCCCACTCAGAATCACTGAAAAGTGATTCTCCTGGTACAATTTAATATTTAGTTCTAAACCAGAACATTTTCCCAAATCTTTTCATAGGTCAACAGTATAACTAGAGGACTCGCTTCAATTGTCAATATGCCACCTTCAAAGAAATACATAGAGCTTTTGATGTCATTTTTTAAAAGTGACTATATCTAATATAAAAAAATGCTGAATTATTTACTAAAGCTTAAATCTTATAAATGTGTAAAAGAGACATTAGTGTAGGGTGCCTTTGCAGCACAGCTGCTAGGTCATTACCAAAAATATGGGTCTAACAGATGGAGAGAAACTAGAATTAAACCTGCAGGTATTTCTTGTTCTTTCTCAAGTCATGTTTATTTTAATTAAATTAGGGAAAAGAAAGTCTCATTTCTTAAAGGGAGAAGTCCTAGAGGACTTTCATCTCCCTACTATTTCTTTCCCTACAGAATTTTGAATGGGGGCAGTGTGAGGTGGGAGGAGAAGAAAGCCTGTGGCATTTTATGATTGGAATGAATAACTTTTAAAAGGAATGATGCATTTCTTTTTTTTCAGAAATGTTGAATAGAATATGCTATATGAGCCGTTAAAATAAGAGTCTTCAAGTCAGAGGTAAAATGTAGGGAGAAACAGAAAATCAAATCAGGTATCAAACTAATTAGAATCAATTAGTTCTTGCCAATAAATCCCGTGTTTGTGTCTGATGCATTATAAACCACATTGTTTTAAAAAATTATCTAATTATCATAGCAAGAATGAATTTATAGGCATTTTGACCCACTTGTGGAAAACAGATTTACAGACACCCATTTCCTCTGATGTCAAGAAACTTAATCTTACCAATTCAAAGTAAATTTAGTTCCTTCTGGCTTTAATTCCACTCTATCTAGATAAATAGCTGTCATTTCAATATTTTTCTTCCTCATTATTCTTTCCTTCTTGCCAAGGGGAGAGAATGAGAGGATGACCTACATTTCCAGCAATCCCTATATTTTTTTTTCAATAATCACTGTTGTGAAGAACCTCTTAAATAACAAAAACACGTGTCAGAAAGTGTTCTAAGTACTTTTAAAATTGTCTGCCCATTTTACAGATTAGGAAACTGAAGAACAGAGTGGTTAACTTACTTCATCTTAACCAGATCTCACAGCATGCCCAGATCTCATAGCTAGTAAGGATTTAAAACTCGGCTTTAGCCCTAACCGGTTTGGCTCAGTGGATAGAGCGTCAGCCTGCGGACTCAAGGGTCCCAGGTTCGATTCCGGCCAAGGGCATGGTTGCAAGCACATCCCCAGTGGTGAGTATGCAGGAGGCAGCTGATTGATGTTTCTCTCTCATTGATGTTTCTAACTCTGTATCTCTCTCCCTTCCTCTCTGTAAAAAATCAATAAAACATATTTAAAAAAAAAAAAAAACTCGGCTTTAGGAGAGAGGCTTTTGATCCCCCATAGCTGAAACTTCAGAAGCTCCCTCTACTGGCTGGTGACAAATTCTGGGCAAACTCTGCATTCTCCATTCTTTACCTATCTAAAGGGGAAAAGCTTGTCAATAAATAGCTGCTAAGATATTTTCATACGTTGAAAATAGTTTGAGATATTCAAATCTATGTAGGCATTTTTATTATTATTATAATTATTATTATTATTATTATTAATTAAAGTAACCTGCTTCTAAGGAAAATATGACTTCTGTATCTCAAGAAATGGTGAATATAGAAATTATCTACTTGCAAGTTTCTCTTAATTTTTCCCTTCAAATGCATATACCATTAAGAAACTTTGAAGTACTAGGAATAGAGGCAAGGTGTCCAGTATAAGTAGAATAAGGATATAGGTCTCAGGAGAAAGAGAACCTGTGTGCTACTCCTAAAGAGGTAATAAGATTCAAGAAGGGTGTTACATGATGCTTCAAATAAGTGGGACCACAGACAGCCTGGCATAGATCTCCAGGTCACAATCACAGCACAGAAAGAGGAGAAAAGTACCAGGATTTAAGAGAACATGTGGACAGAAGCAAGAAACATCTCACCAGTCATCAATGTTGACACACTATCAGTCAGCTTGAGCTGCTATAACAAAATACCATCATTAACTGAGTGGCTTAAATAACAGACAATTATTTCTCACAGTTCTGAGGCTGAGAAGTACAAGATTAAGATGTCAGCAAAATCAGTTCCTGGGGAGAGATTCTCTTCCTGGCTTGCAGATACCACCTTCTCAATGTGTCCTAACATTGAGGGGAGGAGGAGAGAAAGAGAGAGTGTGGCCCAATGAGGTTCAGTGATTGAGCTTCAACCTATGAATTCAGGTATCAATTCCTGTCAGGGCACATGCTCAGGTTGTGTTCCTGATCCCCAGTAGGGGGCGTGCAAGAGGCAGCTGATCAATGATTCTCTCTCATCATTGATGTTTCTAACTCTCCTTTTCCCTTCCTCCCTGAAATCAATAAAAATATATTGATTATTTTAAAAAGAAAAGAGAGACTATGAGAGAGAGAGAGAGAGAGAGAGAGAGCGAGCTATAGTCTCTCTTCCTCTTTTTATAAGGACACAATTCCTATTATGGGGGCCCCCACCCTCAAGACCTCATTTAAACCCAATTATCTCCCAAAGACCCCACCTTGAAATATCATCACACAGGAATTTTGTGGGGGCACAAACATTCAGTCCATAATACAGATGCCCTTTTATGATAATACTTTATCTCTACAAAAGGCCCCAGATTCATGTTCAAACTCAAGGAAGAAAGAGAAATTCTGAGAAAAAAGAAAGAAAGTTTCCCATAATCACACCAGGAAGGTCCTCAGAATTTGGTTTTCAGTCCATTCACTGAAAAATAAAGACATGAAACATTGCATTGACACTCAAGTGTGTAGATTGGGAGTCATCCCATCTACTAATTATTATCTTTTTTTTTATTTGAAGATGAGTATATGTGCATAAATGGCAAGAAAATAGAGAAAGATTATCTATGAAGAAGGATTGTTTCCAGAGATAAAACTTATTTTCTCCAGTATTTATAAATCACTAGAGGCCCAGTGCATGAATTCGTGCACTGGTGGGCTCCAGCCAGCCCGCCCCAATAGGGGCCACTGGAGACAGGCCGGCTGGGTGAGGGGCCATGGGCAGGGCTGGCGGGGGCGAGGGGTGGTTTGCCAGCCAGCCCCAACCCCGAATGGGGTGGGGGGGGCCTGCTCCAGGGAGGGGCTGGCTGGGGCAAGGGGCCGCAGGCATTCCGGTTGTTCCACCATTCAGTTGATATGCATATAACCCTTTTATTATATAGGATAGCCAACTAGGAAAATATATTGAAGAGAAAATTTATTGACCTTTTCACATTACGCAGCTATCACTTATTATTTAGTCATGATTAACCAAGACCAGTGATAGTGATCTAACATTATAATGGGAAAATTGCTAATCTGAAAGTTTTGATTTAATAATCAATATTTACACATTCCAGGAACATTTTAAATTGGTTATGGTTAGGCAGAAATGGTCTCTTTGGAAATGTATCTTTATAGTGTGAATTGCCTCCAATGTGAAAGATAAGTAAATTAAATGAAGCTGGTTAAGGCACCATTTGGCTTAAACACACAAATGCTCGAACTCTACTGTGCCTGACAGAGATGGTTCTCCCCTGTAGTATGAGATCTACATTTTTCTTTAGACAGGTGTTTCCTGAAAAATTGACACCAACAGTGTCAAAACAAAAACACAATAACAGGTTTAATCAGACACAGCAAAAACAAACACAGAAAAACCAACTTGAGCTTACAAATGGAAAAAATTGCAAAGCAAGAGAGAAAATAACAAATTCAGGTAACTATTTTAAATGTTATTCTTCACACATGTTAAAAATGTCAAAACATTTCCTGGCTCCTAACATGATGATGCTTTCAACAACTAAGATCCAAAGAAACATCTGGGAAATAGGACAAGGTGTATAATGTTATTTATGTGTGAATTCAGATACTCAAAGTATGGCACTTAGCCCAAAAGACCAGGATGATGCTCTTAGGTATTGCTTATGGCTTAAATTCCATTGAAATCATCTCACATGCTTTGGACCTCACAATGAATATACCACTCATTAGAGCTAAGGAGAAAAGGAGGGGAGATGCTCTTCAAGGTAGTTAGAATAGATAGGATACATGAATGTCTAAGGGTTTATTATGATTACAGAGCTTGATTTAGGAATTATGGCTAGATGTAGTCCGAAACACAACCCAGACTGGGTATGAGGAGGTAGGCTGGCTATGCTGCAGGCCCCAGACTGTACACCTAGGATGTAAAAGCAGCAAGGATTAGCCCATTTATGTGTACAAACCCAGGCTGGGTTTCCGGGGAAACAGACTCAGAAGGGATTAGTGTGCAGGAGGCTGTAGGGGGAGCTTTGTGATCAACACCTGTGGAGAAGAAAAAGGCACAGCTTGGCTGAGCAGAGGGAGAAGCTGGGCTTGATGAGCTCTCAATGAAAGCCTTAGCGGAATTCATGGGAAGTTCTGAAGACAGAATGAATTCTGGAGCTGTCCCAAGTTGGGAGGAGAGGCCAGGCCTTTGTAAGTGTCCCCTTCCCACACTCTGCCCACATCCAGCCCTAGAAAGGGCAAGACCTTGGACAAATCAGTTCCTCAGCTGGGGCAGGAGTTCTTTGAAGAGGGTTCACAGCTGAGTCCTGCTGTCCCTCCTGTCAACCACAGAGGCCTATCCATGGTCAAGAATTACTTTCTTGGCTCCATTTTTTTAAACAAATTTTACGTATTTTCAAAGATTCATCTTTGAACAACTTCTTTATAATCCAGTGTCAGCAGGTGTACCACTTATATAATTTAACCAATCAAGTAACAGCTCTGCTTCAGCAAATGGGCCAGTCTTAGATGGTGACCATTTAGCACCACCAAGACAAAGAAAGCATAATTCCCAATCACAAGCAGTTCCACTCTATTCACTGAAAGTTATCTAAAACATATGTTGTTGTTTTTTAATTATAGATGGCGTGCAAGATTACATTAGTTTCAGGTATACAACAGAGTGATTAGACATGTACATACCTTACAAAGTGATCAGCACGGTAAGTTTACTAACCATCTGTCACCGTACATAGTTATTAGGATATTATTGACTATATTTCCTTTGCTATAAATTACATCCCTGTGACTTATTTTATAAATGGCAGTTCATGCTTCTTAACCCCCTTCACCTTTTTGGTCATCTTGTTAAAAATACATCTGTAAAATTGCCTTTTAGAAGATTCACTGAGATAAAATTCTAACCACCGAAAAAAAAACATTTGGGATCCAAAGAAACATTTGGGAAGAAGACTGTAGGAGATGAATTCAATAGCTATCAACAGAGGGATCAAATATCAAAAGATCAAATATTGTTCCCAAATAGAATTTACTATAAATCAGAAGGAATTAGTGTAGAATTCCCATTCCCATTTAGGGAAAGGAAAAATGCAGACAAAATATCCATAAGAATATAAATGTTATAAGTTATATCTTTGGATCTCAGCTATTTATTTATTTATTTATTTACCATTAAAGTTTTGGTTTTTATTCCTTTCTTCCATGAACAATGACACTCTAAATTAGCAACCTCAGTTAATTAGCCAGGGTGACACAATTACAGCAAACAAGGAAAAAATATCTAAGTGGCCTCCCAGCTCTGTCATGCTAACAAATGTATGACTTTTGTTAGGCTTTTGACAGGTTAAGGGAAAAAAGCAACTGTGTTTGTCCTACCTGCTTTCAGGAACTTCAAATGAAAACACTGGATCAGACACATCTAAGAAAGAAAGAAATTTTATAGCAAAATCAATGTAGCTTTGCCTATTTCCTTTCAGTTTACTTAAATATCCTTTATGAATCCTTCATAAATAAGTTAACCTACTTAGTTAACTATTATCAGAAAAAAATCTTTAAATATTTCTTAATCTAAGAATGTTGTCAGCCAATCCACTTCGGAGTTGAGTACTAAAGAAGAAATTAAAATAATCATAAATTTTTAAATTAAAAAATTAAAGTTTTATTTTATCCTTGATCCCCTGGTTTTAAATGTTACAACAAGGTGTGTGTGTGTGTGTGTGTGTGTGTGTGTGTGTGTGTGTGTGAACGTTTAGGATGGAGAGAGTTTACCTGTAGATGAACAGAACAATGGGAACAGAGATGACTGGTTTTGCTTGAATTGCTTCATTTAAAGTCAGACCCTATGCCTATAGGTTCAGCGGCTTGGCTCCCCGTTCTAACAATGTCCTTCTTCTGACATCAGCATTTTGTTTTCTAGCAGAAGCATTCCGCTGAGATTTGATGCATCTCATCAACACCAGTCCATCCCCTATGTTAAACGCACTATTAGGAAAGGTTTGCAACGTCTGAAAACTGGAAGGGGCTGTGTATAGGCTATTCCAGCAGCTTAGCTATTGCACTGGCACATCTCCAGTTTCTCTGCTAAATACATAATTAAATCTCACGGTCGACATGGTGTGATTCATTCCCATAAAGTGTGAAAACAAACAACTGTGCATGCGCTGTCCCCAATTTCAAATTCAAAACAAAAATATCCTGGAATCTTCTATTTCCCTTAAGCTCCAAATGTAATTAGACCGTTTTTAAAGACAAGTAGTCTTCCAGTTTCCATGTGTTAAATCCAATCTGTCAGCTACAAATGGGGGGGGACAAACGGCTGCAAAATGTAACATCTTGGTTTCCTCTCTTTATAGTTAAGTGCTCAAAATGACTTTTTTCCCCTAGACTTACCAAAATGCCATTGCTCTCTCAGGCAGTGCCTTTGTTTATTTACCAGTTTACAGCCAAGAGCAAATGTTCTGAAGTAAGTAATCAGACCCTCAGAGTGCTGTTGACTAATGCAAACTTACAAACGGCAGCAATGTAACAGAGGACAGCCGTGATGCTGGCTTTGGCTCCATTCCATGCCCTAAGTCACGGGAAATGTAAAGGAGATGCCCAGCACCTTTCCACGGACGTCACTACTGACTTCTTTAGGAGGGCACCAATTATTTTCATTCCTCCCAATAAATTTCATATTAATGAACTAGATTCTTTCCACTGATTCTCACAAGAAATTCAGTACATGTGGAGCTAGAGTAAATGTTTGTCACAAGTAGATGTTTATAGTACATTTGTTATTAGTAGAGATCAAAATAACTCAGTTAATATTTCAAGAAAGGAGTGAAGTCATCTATAATAATAAAAGTGTAATATGCTAATTAGACCGGATAGCCAAATGACCTTTCAGATGTCCTTCCAAATGACCTTCCGGACGACCTTCCAGACAACCTTCCAGACGAAGCAGGGGCTGCGAGGGCCGAGGCAAGCTGCCACAGCTGCAAGGGCCAAGCCTCTTGCACAAATTTCGTGCATCGGGCCTCTAGTAAGGTTATAATTCTCTTTTTATTAAATATTAATTTCGTGGCACATGTCTAAAATTAATAATCCAAGTAACCTGAATATAGATGTGAGCTAATATATGAATATAAATTCATAGAGGTTAAGTATATTTATGCAAATGTGTTTCATCTATATACATGGCACATATATACAGCTGTTCAATTACCAACAATTTTCTATCCCATTAAGTCTGCCATTTTCCATATCTGACTCTATTCTACTATGTTATATACCTGTTTATGCTATATTATACTTATATACTTTTTATATACTATTATATGCTTTCTCATACTATAATTATATACTTTCTTCATACTTTTGCCATACTACATAAGTTATTTTCTAAAACATGGTATATGCATCCCTGACTCTATAATTCTGCAAATTATGTTCCCTCAGCTGAGAATGCTATTCCACAAACTGTCAAAACACCTCCCTGGTATTTCACAGCCCAATTCAAATGTCACTGACACTTAAATATTTGTTATCTCCTAACCCCTCAGAGTATATTTTGTTTCTCTAGTTGCATTGGTACAATTTTTTGATTTACTGGTATGTGCACTGATATATATTTTTTTCTCTCCACCTATTAAAACTGTTAAGAGTTATGATAAGAATTATGTCTCATTCATTTTTAAAATCTTTTTTAAAGCCAAAAGCAGAATTTTAAAGATAGTCCCTACTCAAAAAATGTATTGACTAAACAAAGAAATGTATGAGATAACATCTCTAGCATGTTCATTGTAGAAAATATTTTCAAGTACAGAGGAGTAAAATAAGAACATTTAAGAATATCTGCAATCCATGTTATATATGCTTCCTGTCTTTTTTGCCTTGTATGTACAAATAACATAAATTCATTCTGTACTTGTAAAAATATTATTTGTCTATTTTAGAACCTACCACATATATCATGACTGAATGTCATTGTGACTTTTTCTATATACTACACACATTTTATAATATTCATTATACAGATACAACGTAACTTAGACAATCTTCTACTGTGAAATATTTTTACTGTTTTTCATTTTTCTGTCTTCAACTCTCCTATCTTCAAACTTTTTTGATAATGCTAAAGAACAAAATTTTTAGAATAAACTATAAAAATCTTAACTAGCTTTATTTAATGATGCAAGAATCAGGCAGCATCCAATCTAGCAGAGAGAAAAGAGCTCCAAGGAACTGTACAAAATGAAAGACATTTATAGGCAGAAGGAAGCAGGAACAAGGAAGTTGCACAAGACAAAAAAGTGGATTGGTTATTGCAAGCTTGCTTTTCTTAAGGCAGCGGTTCTCAACCTGTGGGTCGCGACCCCTTTGGCGGTCAAATGACCCTTTCACAGGGGTCGCCTAAGACCATCCTGCATATCAGATATTTTTGTTACGATTTATAACAGTAGCAACATTACAGTTATGAAATAGCAACGAAAATAATTTTATGGTTGGGTCACAACATGAGGAACTGTATTTAAAGGGCCAGAAGGTTGAGAACCACTGCCTTAAGGGATGGCAGGGGCCTAATAGGCAAATTATCTGACTGTTTTAAGATTCCATTTCTGGAAAAGTTGAAACTGTAATTAAGTTAAATCTTGGTTTGACGATGTGGGGCCTAGCATAAGCAATTCCATTTTGGGCCTGTAGTCTTGATTTTAACAGTAACATAGATAATTTTTCCACCTCTAGTGGTAATTCCACTGCTTGAAATTGTAGACATTACCATGGTCTCTCCATGGACTCACAGACTCAGTGGTCTGCCTATTTTCACTCCTGGTCTTAGGACATTCCCAACTGAGCACACAGAGTGTTCCTGTCACCTGTCAAACCATGTCTCCCATCTACTCAAATCATCCAATGTCTCCTGCTTTCCTCAGAGTAAAAGCCAAAGTCCTAATAAGAGACTAGAAGGCTCTATTTGCACCAGCACTCCTATTCTCCCCCCTCATTATGTTTCTGGTCCAGTTTATTCTTTTCCCCCTCTCCCAACATGCTTCACACACACTGGCCTCTGCTATCCCTCAAATCTACCAGCTCTTCCACACGTTACTTTCCCAGCTGGTGCCCCCCAGACCTAAGTAAAAACCATCACCTTTGAACTCCATTTTGCGATAAGGTCATTAAAGTATATTCACTTTCTCCCCTGTTTTCACATCTTTACTGAAATAGCAACTACTACTCAGTGAGGCTTAAAAATTAGTCTCTCTTAAAGCCCACTGTATCTTCTCCATAGACTTTTCACTATTGGGCATATTTAATTTTTTTAATGTCCTTCTTCCCCAACTGTGGACTCTATGTCATAAAAGTAGAGTGTCCTCTGCTTTAGAATTGTGTTTCTGACACATAATTTGTACGTAATAATCACTGGTTTAATAAGTAGCTATTATGATGAGTAGACTAGCTAAATATTTGCCTTCAATTCAAGGTTATTTCTTATCAATTTCTCTTTATACTCAAAATAAATTGAAGCTTGTCTCTTTATCTCTAAAAGTTCTGTATTCTTTGGCACATTGAATACTCACAGCTTAGCAGACTATTTGCAAATGCACCTACACACTTGTGCCCCACCCATAGTAGCTGTATATTTCTTAAGAATCAGCTGTGTTTGCTTCCAAATCTTTGTGTGTCTATAGCACTTTGTTATAATTACACAACTTAAATATCTGCAACAGACTGTAGACCTGATAATGCCATTGAAGGTATTTCTAAGATCCAGTAAAGGCAAATTGTTACAAGAAAAAAAGATGTAAAAATAAACAAAATATTGGTAAAATAACTGAAAATGTAAAAAAAGGCTGCACTGATTGCTTTAAAACTGTTTTAATTACTTAAAAGCTACCCCCCAAAATACCTGAAAATTCTAGATGATTAAATATGATTGTGATTTATGTAAGAAAAGTAAATCATAGAGAACTTGAATCAAAAATATATGCAAATAAAAGACCTTTACCCATGCCAAGACATACATTTATGTGTTTGAAGCTAAAATAAAATGTTAAAGCATAATTATAGATATTTATATAAGTACATACATAGATATAAATGTACTTTTTAAATAGTCACCTTTATTATTTGACTGACTAACCACCAGTATTAATAGTAATAATAAATTCATGCAATCTTTCTGCTTCTCAGTTTTCTTATCAACAAAATGGAGAAAATACTAGGTGTGTTGCCTCCAAGGAAGATGAATAAAATAAAGTTACATATCACAAAGTACCCTGAAAAGCTATTAAAGATGTAAGCTGCTGCTATAATTAAATGGACTTAAGGAAAAACTGAAAGTAATAAAAGACACCTTTCCTTCCTCATTCCCCTCAGACATATTCTTTTCTGGAATTATCAAGGCATTTTCATATAATACTGTTCTAAACTTGAAAATTCAAATGCATCAGACATTCCAAGCATAACTGGAACAAATTCAAATGAACATCAGATTTCCATTTAAATCCAATTTCACTCACTTTCTCCTTTTCTGTCTCAAAACACTCTTTCCTCTTATAACTGAGCTCATCTCTCAAGAGTCAAGGAACTCACTTGGGTCAGCTTCCTACCTGGGGCAGCAGCCATCTTCAAGGGTCTTCATCTATGTCTGCATACCAAGGAGATTCCCACAGCAGAGCACTGGCAGTTTGCTGAGATGAGTCCTGAACTGCTCCATGAATCCAAATGACCTGAAACAATAGGACTGCAGGTAAGAAAAAAGAGGGCCAAGGTTTCTACGAATCTAGCCATTCCAACCTTTCCATCCATCACCTGAACTTAACAGGTGGCATTCAGACCCCACCCAGCTGGGTAGCAGCTCTGCCACCCTTCCATGCATGAGAGCCATCTATATATATAAAACCCTAATATGTAAATAGAATGAATGGCAGAACAACCAAACAACTGAACAACTATGACGTTCCCTGACCACCAGGGGGCACATGCGGAACATGGTGGGCATCAGCAGCAGAGCGCGGAACATGGTGGGATGGTAGAGCAGATGAGCAGGGGCGCCAGACCAAGGCAGGGTGCTGGTCGCTGTCATCGGGGCGAGCCTCTGGTGGTTACCGAAAATTCTTTGATCCCATGCACCAAGGTCCTGCCTGGCACTCACACCTGCTGCTGGCACTGGCCCCGATCGCCCTCAAGGCTTCTCCACCTCCCCCTGCTCCTGAGGGACTATTGGGGCCAGCAGCCTCCTCTTGCACCCGCTGCCGGCAACGGCCCCGCTCACACCCGCTGCCGGCGCCGGAGCCACTGCTCGCACCTGCTGCCAGTGCCCAGCACCAGTCCTGATTGCTCAGCGCCATCAGCGGGTGCAAGCAGCAGCTGCCAGCCTCGATTGCCCCTGAGGGCTTCTCCACCTCACCTTGTTCCTGAGGGGCAATCAGGGCAGCAGCCACCGCTTGCACCCGCTGCTGGCACCAGCCCTAATCGCTCCACGCTGTCAGTGGGTGCAAGTGGAACTGGCACCATCAGTGCATGAGAGCAGTGGCAGTGGGAGCGGGGCTGCCGGCAGACAAGGGACCAGGGGTCGCAGCAGGAGGGGCCGGCAGGGGTGCAGAGGATGGGCTGAGACCCACTCCTGTGCCCACCGTAGCCTCGCAGCCCACGGTTCCTTTCAAGGTGCATGAATTTGTGCACTGGGCCCTTAGTTTCATCAATAATGTGACAATGACACCATAAGATGCATTTAGGTTCTGGTTCAAGAAAATGGAAATGGTTCAACAATTTTTCCAAAGTCTACAACAGGAGAAGCAACAGAATTAGTGGGCAGAGCATGGACTTTGGGTTCAAATCTTTACTACTCAGCTGTTGTGATTTTGTGCAAATTACTTAAATTCTCTTAGTTTCAGTTTCCTCGTTTCTAAAACATGCATAAAATGCCTACCTCAGAAGGCCAATGTGGCCCAGTGGTTGAGCACTGATACATGAACTAGGAGGTCATGGTTCTATTCCCGATCAGGGCTTATGCCCAGGGTTGCCTGCCCAATCCCCAGCAGGGGGCATGCAAGAGACAGCCAACTGATGTTTCTCTCTCATCATGTTTCTATCTCTCTATCCCTGTCCCAGCCTCTCTCTCTAAAAATCAATAAAAACATATTTTTTAAAAATGTCTAGAGTGAGGGGCTTTGGCTTTATTTCATAATTAAAAATAGTTTATTTAAAACATCCATTTGCCAGGACATATAAAGTGAGTAGATATTTAAAGGTAAGACAGACTTTGGCTATTTCAGACTTACTATGGAGAAGTTTCTCTTCTTTCAAATAAAAAGAAATGATGTTTCTGTAATCTAAAGAGAACTTTGTGCATTCTCTTTTGACACTTTGTCACACGTCAGGGTTCACTTACATATGGGAACAACATGCTTCCTGCCAGGGTCAGGGAAGCAGAATGCAGCTATTAGAAAAATATCTTAAATAATAGAACAGCACATATATGAGTGATAGCCATACAAATTTCATGTTCTTAACCTTAACTCTGTTCTCAGCATTCCACAAGCCATAGATGTCCAATTTCGTCTCATTTCATTTTCCAGTTCTTTCTTTGGACTAAAGACATTTCAATGAATCAAGTTTTGAATAAAATAATCGCTAAAAAATATTTCAATAAGCCTGATACATTTGTGTATTGTAAATAACATGCTTCTTAATAATTATAATAGAACATTTTCTAAGTGATGTGTCCCTTTTCAAACTATCTCTAAATAGATATCAATGAAATTAATTCAAAAGTATAAACAAATAATTATAACCATATATAGTAAGTACATTCAATAACATAATTATATACATAGTCTTAATAGATATGTTTTCTAACTAAGTAGCTTAATAGATATGTTTTCTAACTAATGTTTTTTAACTAAGTAAATTCAAACACCTTTAAGTAACTAATCTATAATAATAAAAGCATAATATGCTAAATAGACTGTACAGCCGGACGACCTTCCAGATGAAGTTGGGGCTACGAGGGCTGAGCCCCTTGCACGAATTTTATGCATCAGGCCTCTAGTTGAATATAAGAACTTACCATTTTACCTTTATTCCAGAGACAAAAACTGTTTCCAAAAATGTTTTCCAAGAAGAAATGTCTTCTTTTTTGGAGTAGGAGTTTAATTTTTAAAAGACTCAAGCAAATCATATGCCAAGTGAGAGAAAAAAAATGATTGATTCAAAGGACTTTTGTGTTTTACATCTGATATTTAATAGACTTTTGTATTACAGCTAAGCTAAAGATAATCATTTCTCATCATCTTTATCAGAAATCCAGAAGGCCCAGCCACATGCAGAACTGGTAATTGAGCTATTAAATTGGGTGGTGGTCATCCCTTCAGGGGAATGCATCTTTGTCAAATCCTTAAATCCTCCCTCTCCTCCAGGTTCCTAAATTCCCTCTGTGACACATTCCTTTTTATATCTAGGGTGTTGAGAATCTCATGAGCAGCCCTGATTTCAACTTGCTAGAAAATGTATTAAACCCAGAGGACATTCAATAAACATTCTATTAATATATACGATATATAAAAATAAACTAGACTTTGGAGAAATAGAACTTTTATTTTTTAATCTTCACCCAAGGATATGTTTTTACTAATTTTAGAGGGAGGGAGGGGGAGAGGGAGAGGGAGAGAAACATCGATCAGTTGCCTCCTGTAAGGGCCCCAACCAGGGATGGAACCCACAACCTAGGTATGTGCCCTGACTGGAAATCAAACACCTGGCCAGGGTGAGAAGCAGAACTTTTAAACATTCTAGTAAAGCATTCTTGTGTTTTGAACAAGGAAGAACTCAGACATCAGGTAATGGTAACTGTAAGGCTCGTGTGAAGAATGTTAATCCTCTAAAAGAAATTTATAGCTACCTTCAGGTTTAACAATTAAAAGTTCTTTTGAACATTTTACATAGTTCTTTAAATAAATTTTGAAGCTTTTAAGGAGTTCACAGTTATAAGGATTTCTTCAGAGTAAAGATACAACCAGCCTCGAATCTTCTAAAGGATAAAGCTAAACTCTGATAGTTTAAACTGCCCTTTTCTGGGAAATACCACTGAGAAAAAAAGTGGCTGCCATGTGTGATTGCAGACTGGACCCTAAAGACCATGCATCATCACTGAGAAGTAAAATACAAAGTGTCTAAAGAAAAGTATTGGTTCCTTAAGTATATACATATCAAAAACTTAGTAATAAGCCAAGTTAGATGTATTACTATCTCCTAGCCTCAGCAATCAACATTGCATGCAAATTTTTAGGGTACTATTTGCAGGTAAACTAGTGAAAGTATGGAGAATGCCACTCAATGTTCCCCATTCATTTCAAATTCATTCATCTTTAAGAAAAACAAAATTTTCCAATGCATAAAGCCCTTATTTTGAGGACACGATGTGTGCTAAATTTCTTCAGTTAGGTATGATCTGAATGATTTAGACTGTTATCTATTCTTCTAAGGTCCAGATCAAATACCACTTCCTTCAAAAAGCTTTTTCTGAAACAATCATCTTTGTTCCCCATATATGTTACATATATAGATAATGTACATACATATATCTTTCTCTTTTCTGCATGCTATTACTTTTTGATCATTTGCTAAGTGATGTACATAAAGATAGAGCATTAATAAAATTATAATGGAAGTATATGCTTCAGTTTACATACATGATTTTAGTAATGTATAGAAAAATTACACAGCTATATGGCAGCAAATATTAGGTGCTTGCATCTGTCTTAAAACAGAGAAGTATTACTGTTTTTAAGAGTCCAAGAGAAAAGCCCACAACCTTGCACTGAATGCATTCAGTTCCTTAGCAGTTCTCACTAAGTGTTCTAAAACCCCACACAAAACAATAAACCTCCTAAAGAATGACATTTTCTTAGACACTGTTGGACCCCCAGTGTTCAGAGCCAAGTAATAGATGCAAAATTGATTTGTATTAAAAAAATTAAAGTAATATATTATCTCATTTAAATGTTAAACCAATACTAATAGAATTATTTTTATCATCATTTATTTATAAACAAAGCAACAGAAATAAAATCGTTAATTGTTTGAGAAAATGCAGACAGGAATTGAAGAGATTCAAAACAGGAATTGAAGAGATTCAAAACAAGCCTTCCAGTTGCTAAACCTTGCTCTAAGCTACTCCTCCATGCCTCCTATTATAATAATCATCACTTCCTTCTTTTTTCTTTCTATTAGTCACATGACAAGGAATCATATCTTTGTTCCCCTATTGTATGGGACCTTACACATTTTAAGCATCAGTAAATACTGCTAAATTATTGTATGAATTAATGAATCATCAACTCCAATGCATTCAGTAGCAAATTTACTAATATCATATAAATAATAACACGAAAATAATTAATATTTTTGAACTCTAACTGTTGCAGGCTCTTTTTATTTTTAATTATACTTCTTATTTTGAGATCATGGTAGATTCACATGCAACTGTAAGAAATAATAGAGAGACCCTACTACCCATTACCCACTTTCTCACAATGCTAACTTCTTGCAAACCACAGTGCAATGTTACAACCAGCATACTGACATTGAGATAGTCAAGATACAGCACCTTTCCATCATCACAAGTGTCCCTAATGTTGTTTTTTTTACAGCCACATACACACCATTACCACCACCCCATCCCATGTGTCAAACAAGATTTATCTAAGTTGTTGCATGTATCTATAGTTCATTCTTGTTTGTTGCTGAATAATATCCCATGACATAGGTTTATCTACGTTTTATTTTTGTTTTTACCATCTGGGTTTGTATTAAGCATGTCTCTTTATTATGATATTTTGGCATCTTAGGGATCCTGGGAAAACTGCTCCCCAACCCCCAGGGCTGGTCAATTTCTAGAGATGGTAAACATCCACCTGCCCATACCCTCACACGCATACCTCCTCTCTCAGGCTTTTAACCCCCACGCCAGGATTCCCTGGTCCTAGTCGCTCCAGGACCAGATACCAGGCAACTCAAGTCAGCACAGCCCTTACACCCGGCGCCCGCTGCAATTAATCCAATCCAGTCCTAAACCTGCCTGCCTGCCTCTCCTCTTCTTCCTGCAGAAACAATGATAAAGACTCCTGTTCCTATTTCCTTCCCACTCCCTCTGCCTCCAGACAAACCCCCGGAGTCCTCCCCAGTGGGACCTCTGAACCTTTTCCTATCCGGGCTACCCCGCCGCTGGGCACCGGCAAGCGCAGGGCTCACCTGCTCATCGGGCTAGGGCAGCCCAGGCCGTTCGGCCTGTAGGTCCTGCCTGGCCAAACCACCTGGGTATCTTCTTGTGCAGAGGGGCTGTTACCCCAAAATACGATGGAGTGCTGCAACCAAAGTGGCAACAGCCAGCCTCCCTTCAGTCCTGCTGCTGCTGGGCTTCTGGGCCTCAGGAACCGGGGCGCCCAGGTGTCTCTCATTCCAGGACACCCCAGTCCCAGCAGGCAAGACTTTCGAGCTCCTGGCGCAGGTTCCAGGTGTGGTCTTAGACACCGACAGGTGCCTGGTGTCCCCCAGGAGCCGGCAGTAGTGACACAGCCGCTCCTGAACGGGTCTGGGCCGGGTCCAGGGTCCCCGCTGGCCCACATCTCCTCTCGCTGCAGAGGGCGACTCAGGATAGACGCATGCGCAGTGCGCGCTCCAGCACCAGGCCCCCTGCAGCCTGTCACTCCCCGGAGTCTCATTGCAGGATATTTCAGGCCATTCTCTCCCTACCCAGCTGTGGCAATGTATTCAGGTTCCCCGCAGCTCTGCCTTTAGGAGCCACTGGTTAGGTTCGCGCTTGGAATTAGATGCCTTGGGTCCCCAGGAGCCCGCACCAGAGGGCCTTCCTCTTAGGACCTTAGAACTCTTCCAGGTCCCTGGGCACCCTGAACACCACAGCACGCGCATGCGCAGTATTCATTCCGCAGGCCTAGGGCGGCCTGGGTCCTCCAAGACAGTGGGTCCATGCACTGGCCTAAATCACCTGGGCAGTCTCCTGGGGGAAGGGGGACCCCTCTGCAATACCTTCTGATATTGGGCAGAAAAAGCATATCTGCATGGCATGTTATGTTCCCTCCTCTTGGGAAGTGTGAGTAACTAATTAACTTTTGATGGCGGTTATCTCCTGATCTGTTGGTCTTAACTTACCTGAATAACAGATAAATTTATATTTTAAAATAAGGTCTTTTTAATTTGGGGCTGTTATAGATAAAGTTTCTATGATCATTTGTGAATAGGATTTTGTTTTTGTTTTTTTTAAACATATTTTATTGATTTTTTTACAGAGAGGAAGGGAGATGGATAGAGAGTTAGAAACATCAATGCGAGAGAATCATCGATCAGCTGCCTCCTGCACACCCCCTACTGGGGATGTGCCCTTGACCAGAATCTAACCTGGGACCCTTCAGTCCACAGGCTGACGCTCTATCCATTGAACCAAACTGGCCAGGGCCATTTGTGAATAGGTTTAGTGTGAATGTAAGTTTCCATTTTTCTGGAATAAATGCCTAGAGTGCAATTTCTGGGTCACACGGCAGTAGTCTGTCTAGATTCTCTTTTAAGTGCTTATATAATTCTCACAGCGACTCTATGATGCTGGTGCTATTATTTTTCCCATTTGACAAATGATGAAAGTGAGGCAACTTAAGACCTTACAACTAGTAATTAGCAGAGTAAGGACTCAAACTCGGGCAAGGTATATATATTTCCCAATGTTACCAATAAGATTAAACATTCTATTTTGTGATAGAATATGTTAATAGTTACCATCATGAGGATACTACATCTCTTCCCAGTATCTCTTAGTTAACATGGGGGAGGGAGGGAAATCGCTGCATTTCTTAGGAAAATAAAGATTTCATGCAGCCCATTTGCATCTTGGGAATAAACTATGATAGCTTAAAGAATAAATTTGGACAAAATGTATTTACATGTCATGCACCTTCTCCATATTGTAAGAGTTTTTTTTAAAGTTACCCTGCCACACCTATAATAATCCTATAAAGAATGCAAGGACATTATCATCCTGAAAGATGAAAGGAGTGGAGATATTTGTCCTCATGGACTGCTCTTATCAGACTCTCTTGATGTCTTGGCTTATTCAACACTGAAAAATATCTGCAGCTGGATTCAAGCAGTAAGTTGGCAGCGGGCTCTCACTAAAACCCACACTTGTTCTTCCCAATCTCCAGAACAAATAGCCAAAAGATGAAGGATTTCCACTCTAACCCAAACTACACAAATGTTATAAAAGGGCATATGGGATATCACCAGATGGCCTAATCCTGAGATAACTAGGCAGGATTGTAGAGGGCTGTAGTGACCTTTTCTATGGGGACAAAAGTCAGGATAGAACAGTTCAGGGCAAATTTGAAAAGTACTCTGAACAGAGGTCATGCTCCTCTTAAGTCTAAAGTAGGAAGGAGAACGCAGATACAAGAATCTGGAAAATGTAACTCTAGGGAGAGAACTCTAAAACAGGATCTGTGGTTTAAGGGATAGGGCACAACAAATACATTTGAGAGGGGCAAGAAAATAAATGCCATGAACTTGCCCTAGCCGGTTTTTCTCAGTGGGTAGAGCATCAGCCTGCAGACTGAAGGGTCCCAGGTTCAATTCCGGCCAAGGGCACATGCCCGGGTTGCAGGCTCGATCCCCAGTAGGGGGCGTGCAGGAGGCAACCGATCGATGATTCTCTCTCATCATTGATGTTTCTATCTCTCTCTCCCTCTTCCTTCCTCTCTGAAATCAATACAAAATATATTTTTAAAAATAAAATAAAATAAAAGCCATGAACTCTCTTCCCTCTCATCCTTCAATCTCCAGTTGAACCCAACTGGAAGCCAAAGGACCACAGAGCCTTTTGAAGTAAGCCTCTGAGGGCAAAAAGTGGGCAAAGAAAGAGAACGGATTTGATAGAGCAACCAGGAAATATCCGGCATAATAAGTGCAGCAAAATTTCTTTACAAAGTGATTGTGTTATTTTATACTCCCAGGAATAGTAAGTATATGGGATTCCATGTCCTCATCAACGCTTTACTTTTAGGCATTTTACTTTTTGCTAATCTGATGAATGTGAAATGATATACCATTTAAATGAGCATTACCCTTATGTCTTTTGTAAATGAACATCTTTTCTTATGTGTATTAGCTATTAGAATTTCCTACCTTTTAGCTAGGAGGTGTTTGTGCTATGGTATGGCCAACACCGCTTGCTGCACACGGATTGCAATTTCTGGGGAAGTTGAGTCTCAGCTACATAAGATTACTGAACAAGCCAGCTGGCTTAAGAAAGTGACTTTGACAGTGAGGTCTTTCTTTGACTGATTTGATTCTGATTGATTTGAATCTTGGGGATCATGACTCTGAAGTAAATTACAGACATTGAGAGTTATCCTGCCTATTATGATAATTACAGTAGTTTCCCTGGTGCACTGTATTATCTCAAAAGCCTTAAGTGCATGTTAGCAGCATCTCACCACCAAGCAAATGATCTCCCTAAGACTAGAATGTCAGAAAACGATAGAAGAGAGTGACTGACTTAAAGAATATGAACTCAATGTCATGACCTGTCAATACCACACAGAGAATCAACAAAATTATAAATAAATAAATAGATACTTTGAGAACTCCAGAGTGGTAGCTGGGAATAGCACTAATGCCTTAAATTTTGATCACGACTCTCATTTAGGCTGAGAATCTGACCCAAATGAGGGAATTGTTAAAAACAAGGCAACATATCCAAAATAGAGCCACATATGCTAAGCCCTAGGCCACCAAACTGAGACCTAATTTAATTACAGCTTTGGCTTTCCCAGAAATAGAATCTTAAGCCAGTCAATCAGGCATCACCTGATCAGCACTAGTATGTAATATGCTTAATACACCTGCCATCCCCTAAAGAAAAGTGACCTTGCAATAACCAAACCACTTTCTTGTGCAGTTTAACTTCCTTATTCCTACTCCCTTCTACCTATAAAAGATCTTTTATTCTGTACAGCTCCTCAAAGCTCCTTTCTATGTGCTGGATTGGATGCTGCCGGATTTATGAATTGTTGAAGAAAGCCAATAAGATCTTTGGAACTTACTGAGTTGTTTTTCTAACAGAGTTGAAACAGTGATTGTTTCTAGGAGCTGAAAGTTAATGGAGAAGGTTCATGAGAGAACTTCCTGGATGATGGAAATATGTTGTTTCTTGATGGTGGTATGGGTTAAATGAAATGTGCATTTTTCAACACACATGAAATGTATACTTTATTATGGTACATTTCACAATGTGTAAATTAAACTTCAATTTTAAAAAATGGATGTGTTTTGAATGTGTCATTCAAAAAAGAGAACATGAGCTTAAAGTAATTATAAAGGTGTATGCTAGCCTAAAAGCCTTGTATTTGCTGGAAGAACACACTTAGGCTTCTTAGCTTTGTTGTTTTGCATTTGGACTCCTAATTTCATTTAAAGTCTCTTGAATTGACCTTTTGAAATGCATAATACATTGAAAACAATTTTCAGAATCAGGTTCAAAAAGATCAGAATAAATTATTTCAATGTTGAAGCTAAAATGCATATACTCCAGCCATAGAGATATATCCAATTATTAAATTTGAGTTATAAATTTGTTTTTAAAATTTTTGGTCACCAAAGTGAAAAGGGAAACACAATCAATTATATAACCTTCAATATCTAGCTTTTTAAAAGTCCAGTTTGACATGGGGAGCAAAGGTTTTTCTAGCATTTACTCTTGTTAGAGGAAGGAAAAAAGAATGAAAAGACCAAAGAAAGAAGACTCCCATGTCTTGTAAGAAATTTAGCAGTAAGCTAATGGACTCTGGCTCTAAAATTGTAAGATAGGCAAACACACTGATTTCCCAGTAGGGAAAGATATAAAGCAAATATCATCTGACTGGGGGGAGGGGGGAGGGGTGGAGAAGAGAGGGAGATGAAAAGAGTTCTAGGAATGAATAGGGACTATCCAGCAATATCACCTTTTCTAGATTCTGTTTGTTTAAGAAGGCATCAAATGCATGTGTCTTCTGTACCAACAGAGGATACTTAAGGGAAAAACATGTTCAAAATCCTGTTGGCCCAAGTCCTGTATTTAGAGGGATAATCCTTTTTTTTTTTAGTCATGTGCAGTATTACATATTGTAATATCTATAATAATAAAAGCATAATATGCTAATTAGACTGGACATCCTTTCGGACGAAGCTGGGGCTGCAGCCACCGCAGCTGTGAGGCAGGGATTGAGGCTGCTGCTGTGGCTGTGAAGGCCTACTCTTGCACAAATTTTGTGCATCAGGCCTATAACATATATATATATATATATATATATATATATATATATATATATATATATATATCCCAGAATTCTGTATTCTGTAAGCTTAGTGAGCACCCCAGGTGATTCTGATAGGTGATACTGAGACTACACTTATAACTAGTTATATGGTCATAGAGTCACAAATTCCAGTGCTAGATAGGCAGGAAGGTGATGCCAATGAGAGAATTAGGTCTGAAAGACCTAGAGAGTTGGGGATGGCAGCAGAGGAACAGCAACTTAGAGAACATGTGCCTCATCTGAAGACACTTAGGCACCTATAGCTGCATGTGGGGCATGTAAGTCCAATGTTGCTAGACCTTCTGATTTTGAAGACACCTACATATGCACCTTTATGTAAAATATCCTAACTTTTTTGTTTGTTTGTTGTTGTTAATGAGGCAATTAATATATTTAAAGTAAGGCAAAACCAAACATGCAGGTGTGGCCAAAGTACAACTTCTAGCCAAATAGAGCCTACGTATGGTTCATTAATTTGCAAACTCTGCTCTTGATATTGGTAGCATTCCATAGATTCTGTCTTTCAGATAGCGACCAGCCTAAGTATCCAGAAATTGCTAAATCATAGTCAACAAAATTTTCCTTCTGGTGATAGGAGAATTGCCCACTTATTGTAGTTAATGAAGAAGATCCATAACCATGTTATTTGATAATTTATTTGTGTATCTAGCTTTTTTCTACACAAATTATAATCCTAACTTTCAACTCGAAAGATCACCAACCTCTGCACTGGGATGGGTAACACGAATACGAAAAGTCAGGCCCCATACATTTTAAAGCTCGCTTCTCGCACACATGCCCTTCTTTCCCTCCGAGTTGGGTTGTCTTAGTAACTCCACCTCATTGGAGCTCCATTCCATAAGAATCTTTTAACAGGTTAAGAAAGTAGGTCAAACAATTTCCAGAATGATATTATTTATCCTCTCAAGAGAAATAACCTCACATTTTTATGTAAATGTGTATCCTCATTAAATTTTGAGGATGCAAACATACGCATATTAACAATTTTACCTATTTACAAAGGCTTCCAAACTGAAGGGTCACGTTAGTTATAACTTGTCCATCTTAGAAATCTATAAACAAGAGACCCCCCAATACCAAAGAAATAATATAGTTTTATTGTTTTAATCTTTAATATACTCACAGATATGGGAATTATTTTGATCGAAACACATACCCCATTTTATAAAATATATGGAGGCTCAGGCAAGAGAAGTTGAAAGGGATATACAACACACTAGTGAAATGTGGTGTTTTTTTCTTTTACTTTTTTTCCTTTATATCCTCATGGACTTTAAAGCATATAGCATCTTCATTACCTGACTTGGAATCCCCTAATGTCCATTCCTAGTATTGCAAAACATCATCATATTATTAGTATTAATAACTATTTCTGTATCCTAGGCTTTTGATGATATAGGGTCCTCTTCCCTGTGCATTAGTAATAAAAAGATAAAATAGTTTAAGCAAGTCATAAACTCATTCTCAGGATAAAATTCAAAGGCAGTTTTATAATTTATACATAAAAAAATCTTGAGATCTTAATATATTATGGGAAAGATTATTAAAGCTCACTAGAGCCCTGGCCGGGTGGCTCAGCTGGTTGGAGCATCATCCTGTCACCAAAAGGTTGTGAGTTCTATTCCCAGTCAGGGCCCATACCTAGGTTTTTGGTTCGATCCCCAGTCAGGGTGCATACCAGAATACCAGAGGCAAGTAATCAATCTCTCACATTTATCTTTCTTTCTTTCTTTCTTTCTTTCTTTCTTTCTTTCTTTCTTTCTTTCTTTCTTTCTCTTTCTTTCTCTCTCTCTCTCTCTCTCTCTCTCTCTCTCTCTCTCTCTCTCTCTCTTCTCTTGCCTTCCCCCCTTCCCTTCCTAAAAGAAAAAAAAGGAAAACAACATATATTCAGGTGAGGATTTAAAAAAAATTAAAACAAACACCTCACCAGATATTCTATGTACTTCTCTGTGTTTCCCAGGCTCCCTTGCAGTTAAGTTGTGTCCATAGCCTAGTTTTGACCAGAGCATGTGCCATTTGGGGGCTAAGACAGTTAAAAGTGAGCATTTCACCATGTTCTCTATCTTCTCCCAGGGAAACATTGGAGAGCATCCACTCTTAATAGCAGGGCTGAAGAGGGAGGAGGGTCTTTATTGTGTGAAGGCACTGAAACCTCAGAGTGTACCACAACCACAGCATAATCTATTTAATCCTGATTAAGGTAAGTATAATATAAGCTAAAGAAGATATGGGTAATAAAAAGATATATAAGACCAGGAGCAAAAAATGAAGGAATACAAGCTGGGGTCTTTGGAAGAACTGGGTACAAAATCAGAGAAGTCAAAACCTATCACCAAGACCATGATGTCAAAATGATGTTCACGTCATGCTGGGAGGGCAGGATGTAATTCAGCGGTTCTCAACCTGTGGGTCGCGACCCCTTTGGGGGTCAAATGACCCTTTCACAGGGATCGCCTAAGACCATCGGAAAACACATATTGAATATATAATTACATATTGTTTTTGTGATTAATCACTATGCTTTAATTATGTTCAATTTGTAACAATGAAAATACAACCTGCAAATCAGATATTTACATTATGATTCATAACAGTAGCAAAATTACAGTTATGAAGTAGCAACAAAAATAATTTTATGGTTGGAGAGCACCACAACATGAGGAACTGTATTAAAGGGTCGCGACATTAGGAAGGTTGAGAACCACTGATGTAATTGGTAGAAAAAAGAAAGTGAAGACTAAATAGAAGATTCAAAGGAATTTTCTGAAAATTGCCTGCAATGATGGTATTTTTCATTGGTACCAGGTTCAGAATTAGGAGAATGGGTCAGACTCCTTTCAAGACACAAGATTAAAAAGAATCAGTTATGAGCTGAAAAAGAGGGATTGGGAGATTATTCCATTACAGAAGTAAAATAAAAACATGCCCATACCATCATATATATATATATATATATATATATATATATATATACACACATATATGTATATATATATATACACACACACACACTAATAAAAGCCTATGTGGTCGTTACATCCTCACACAGTGATACCCCCACACTGCAAGGAGCGATCACCAGGAGACTGTGGGCGCACGCAGGTGGGCGAGACTGTGTGCGTGCACAGGTGGGCGGGGGCTTGACACTGTGTGTGAGGTGTGGAGGCAAGGCCCTGCGGCTCCGTGCAGCGAGGCCTGGGGTCCCACGGCTCCGTGTGGCAAAGCCTAGGGGTCCTGTGGCTCTGCATGGTGCAGAGGCAGGACCCTCGGCTCCAGCCTACCTCTTTGGGGCAATCCATCCAGGAGCCCAGGATGGGTGGGTGGGGCCTACCTCTTTGGGGCGATTGATCATGAGGCTTCTGCACTGTGAGAGGGCACAGGCCAGACTGGGGGACCCCATGCCCCTGGTGCACGAATTTCGTGCACCAGGCCTCTAGTGTGTGTGTGTGTGTGTGTGTGTGTGTGTGTGTATATATATATATATACATACACACACACACATATATATACAATGGACCATTGGGAGGGAATGAAATGAGAGCACCAACAAGGCAGTACAGTAGAATAAACACAAGCATGGACTCTGGTACTGCATTATATCGGTTTAAATCCAAGTTCTAGTACTAACTCTCTGTGTGACCTCAGACAAGTTGTTTAATCTCTCTGAGCTTCGTGTCCCTAACCCATGACATGAGATTTCTAATACAACTGCATTATAAGACCTTCATGAAGACTAATTGAATTAATTGCACAGAGCACCAGCACAGCATCTAACATCAAGTGCTGCACAAACATTTCCAATTATTTCCCTATCAATCTTGATAACAAAAGTCACTTTTAATAAGTCATAAAATGCATCAACTTTGATGATACTAAATAGGTATAGAATTAAATTTAAGACAATTCACTGCATTGAAGACTATTATTTACTTTTTCAAGTTGAGTGAAATACTTTCATAGTCACTGAGTTCCCAGAATACTTCATGTTTCTTATTCAGTTTTCAAATGACTCACTACTTATAAAGTCTTTATTTTTTTATGTGGAAGAGAAAGAGAAATGTCTAATTCATTTCTATCTCATGGCTTGAGTATCCTAAGATCACAATTTAAATAATTATACTATAATGGCAAGCTATTATTTAACTTGAGCTCAGTAATGTTAAATATTTTCATTCGAAATGTGGAAAATATAAGACAGGATAAACTATTATCTTATCTGATTTCCATCCCAAATTTGTAAAATAATTTGACAACAATGAGTCCAACAAGAATAAAGATACATGAAACTAAGGAAGTCTGCAACATATATTCCATTTTTCATGCACATCAAATTATCCATAACATAAGAAATTTGAATTTGTTATATTTTTCTTTCTACCATGGTGATTATTCTATCTTGGCATTGTTTGTCTGAAAAATAATAACTGCTATTTTAAAAAGCTAAGGGAAGAGGGTGGCTCACAAGCATTCTCTCAATTATAATATTTTTATCACTCTTTTCATTCATTAATAATGGGGATATTTAGGCTCCCAGTTAACAATCACTAGAAACTGCAGTACCTTATGTAGAAGATGCATCATTCAAATTACAAATTGATGTAATGAATTCTAATGAATCCTTTCCTCCTACATTGAAGCTTAATCCCTATTCAAAGTAGATTAGTTAGTATTTAAATTTATCTTAGGATCAAGAGTGATTAGTGGTCTATCATAAATAGAAATCCCATGAAACTCATGGTTCTTTATCACAAACAAGACTGAGAGTGAGCTATTTGTACTTGCCAATGATGCCTGTTCCTGAAATGTTCTGCAGTTAAATGCAGCTGAGAGAGAATGAGGTCCACTTGTACAGAAAGAGTATTCTCTAAGAAATGAAACAGCTGCATGCTAATGGTTTGCTAAATTCTTATTATCTGCATCCGCATTGACTGCTCAGCTTTAGAATGCGTGACTCTAAGTCTCCTTTGCCTGAAAGATTTTCTAAGGAGCTTTTGAAAACATTACAGCTCCTGAAAGAGTTAGCTAAGTTTGACGTTTGACTGAAATGAATATCCCCGAGATATGGCTTAGAAATTGAAGTTGCTGTTTTCTGTGGTTGTGTTTATGTCCTCTCAGGATAGGTGTAGGAGTGAATTAGAATTATTTTGCAAACTCAGAGATACCAGAATAATCAGAGTCATTGACATCCAAATGCCATACTTCCTTGGAACTACATTCTGCTTCTGGGATCACTGATAAAATATCGAGGTAGATAAAAGTTGTTTTTCAATGTCTCAAAATAAAAAAGTCAAAGCTTGTCCTAGCAGGTTTGGCTCGGTGGACTGAAGGGTCCCAGGTTCAATTCCGGTCAAGGGCACATGCCCGGGTTGTGGGCTCGATCCCCAGTGGGGGGCATGCAGGAGGCAGCCAATCAATGATTCTCTCTCACCATTGATGTTTCTATCTCTCTCTCCCTCTTCCTTCCTCTCTGAAATCAATGAAAATATATTTTTAAAAAATAAAATAAAATAAAAAGTCAAGCCTTTCTTCCAAATCATCCCAGGCTTCCCGTAATAAGCAGAATGGAAATGTCTTCCCCTGGACACACATAAACCTATCTCCATGGTGCTTTTAGTTTCATTGAATTTACTAGTTTTTAAAACTAGATTAATTTTTTTCCTATAGACATACAAAATGTTAATAGTGGTTATTTTAGAAGTATGATTGGTAGGATGCCATGGCAGAAGTTCTCTTTTTCAAATATTTTCTCCATTGTATTTGCTTTAGATGCCTGTTCATATGAACTAGAAAAGCTCTACTCTTTAGGTTGCCAACATATCCATCTTTCTCTGTGTAACTAAATCTCCTGATTTGAGCAGGAAATTCTTTCTTTCTCCAGAAAAATAGGTCTTATGTATTTTTTATGTACTTGATAATCTTTTTTATTTTTATGTATAATTTTATACATGCTTCTAGTATGAGGATCTAAATCCAGGCTTTCTTTTCCCGCCAATGTTTCTACTATTATTGTACCAATAATTGGAAGAAATAAGGGACCTAGAATTTTTATTTTCAATTTTAATTTATTTAAATTTATTTAATTATTATTACATGTATAATGTAAAACCCACTCAACATATGCATTTTCAACTTATTCTTTTTGAGGACTAGTGGATATATCCTCTTTAAGACATTCATGATTTGTGACTAAGCTTAACATCCCCTTATCCACACTCTCCACAATTTTATAAACACCAATATCTTCTCTTAGCCATTATTTTGCAATAGCTGGTCACCCACATATAGCACAGTGTTTCTTAATAGTGTCAGTATTGGCATTTTGGACTAGATAATGCTACGTTGAAAAGAACTCACCTGTGTCTTATATGATATTTAACAGCAACCCTGGCCTCCGCCCACTAGGTGCCAGTAGCACCTCCCAAGTTGTGATGATCAAAAATATCTCCAGACATTGCCTAATTTCCCGTTGAGAACTGGTACGGCAGTCTATGTTTTATTAGGTGTATGGATTATTAGCTGTAATCCAAACATCATTCATTTAAAGCAAGCTGTGCAGAGATTAGTATTTCATTTGGAAGATGGCAATACTAAGGTTCAAAAGTTACTTTTAAATGAATTAATATTGTTTTACCCACTGGTAACCTACAAGCAAATTTTAGGATGACAACTCAATAATCAACTAAAAGAACGGCTGATATAATCAACTAATATGTATATCATCCTAAATAAAGTTTTGGAAAACTTAGAGAGATACATGGAATATGTTTAAGGGAGTAAATTTGATTCATCAAGGAAGGTGAGGGGTCTGTTGTCTTGTAAGTAAACAAACTGACTTGTATGTTATCTGTCAACTAAATGCAACATGGAGCCAGGTCACTTCAGGGTGCTAGACTTTGGCGTATTGCTATATTGTAGTCATTAGGAGCCATTGCAGAAATTCAAATAGGGATGCTGACCTGAACTGCATCAGGAGTTGTCTATTGCCTTCCAAAATATAAGCAAACATGGGATTGTAAATTGCATCAGCCCATTATATTAAAATTATTCACTGCTTAACTCTGCCAAAGAGCAAGTCATAGCAAAAGGCAAAGTACTGTGTCAAGCTTTCATTAAGCTTCTAGTTCCCCTAATTAACACAAGAAACTGCTTCCCTTCTCCTTTGTCCAAATTCCTCTGTGGGGTTGGAGATGAGCCATTCCTGGGAGGTAGAGCCATGGAAGGTGGCCAGGAGACAGACAGACTACATGTTAACATGCAGGGAAGTCAGAGGAAAACTAAGATCACAAAGGGAAGGGGTTTTTTAAAACAAAGAAATCATTGTAGAGTATAAGGTCTGAGGGATAGTGGTCGTATATTAACTGTAGAAGGAGTAAAGAAGTCCAAATCAGATAGATCCACAACACATCAGACTACAGAGGGAGAATCAGGACTGTTCAGGCAGAGTGAGCATTAGAGACCTGCTTCTTTGTATCTCTGGTTATGTAATCATGAAGTGAATTTAATAGCTGAAAAAATCTTCAGCATTATCTTTCTATATGCAACTTAATCTATACCTAATCTTCATTCTACCTCAATATCTGACACACACAAAAAAGATTACACTCGCAGGGGTTCTTAATCTAAAACAGAATTCAGGGAGTCCAGGTACTTAGATGGGGGGAAATTACATTCTTATTTTCATTAACCTCTAAAAGTTATCATTTCCCTTACTTATGCCTGTGGCAAGCAACAGAATCACAATGGTATTGGGGGGTTCATGGGTTTCACCAGGCTGCCAGAGTAGTCTATGGCACACCAAATTTAAGGACACCAAGTATAGTAAATCTTAGTGGGGAACCATGGCCCCAGGGTATAGGTAAGATGTAGGTTTTACAACAAATACGTTATTTAATAAGAGAAACTACAGAAACACTGATTTCCGTCAATATTCAGCAGTTATTTCTTCTGACTTTCTAGCCATATGATAGTCATATTCAAATTCTATGTTAAAATGCTTTTAAAATATGCAAATATATAGCCCTGGAACTTGCTCTAACCAGCTTCTAGCTACTCCACCCACCACAGTCCAACCTTAACCCTATGAGTCCCTTAAGAACTCAGTCACAATGCTTTTAGTAACAGCATGAAGCATCATTTATTTGTCCAACTTCTCAGAAGGGAAGCCCTTCATTGTTAGAGCTATTTCTTTGGTTCTTTGGAGGGTGGGAAGCCTGAGCCATCTCAGAGATGAGCTCCATTCATGGAGTGTGTGTTGGGGATCCTCGAGTTATTTTCAGTGCCAGAAAGATCTAGTGTGTGTGTTCCATTTCCCCCTGAGAAGTTTGCAAAATTAGCTGAAGTGACAGGATCCTTTGCTTTTGGTTAGAATTACACCAATTCAGTATGATGATCTCCTGCATCAAATAATCCACTTAGCAGTTATAGTATGCCTGTGATTTTTTAAATGATAAAATTCATTAGTTAGCTCTCAATACATGCTACTTTTTGTGAAGGTCATGGGAGATTTGGGTGATGAAATGGATGAAGAATATTGGCCTCTATGGCTTTTCAGGAGTTTCAAGGAACACTAATTGATTTCACCTTCAAATTCCAACATGTAATTAAAAGTTTAACTACAGTAAAAAAAATGTGGAAGAGGTAATACATTATTTTTAAAAATCTAAATCAAAAGTTTGAGACAGTGGTTAGTGGGATAGGAGCAGGGTAGAGCAGGGTTCTGGAGAAATCTAAGATCCTGTAGTGCTCAATGAGGTAGGAAAGAGAGAAGATACATAACAGAAATGTTAGAAGTACAAAATCCAACTCTATTATGTCACAGATATGCAGAGGGCCAATCATGCAGGAGGAGAGTTAAAGTAATTATCTCTCTCCTGGTTTGAACAAAAAGGTTTCCTCTAGAGATGCATCATGTTAGTTGCATAAATTACTTCAGCCTGGCTACATGGTAATACATGAGCTCCACAGCTGGCTTTGCTACTGCTAGATGTTATGGATTATCCTGTCTTTTGACCAGGTATTACTAGAGCTCTCCTCAGCAACCCACATGTGATTAATGAGATAAGAAGGTAAAATGCCCCACTTGCTACGGCAGCCCTGGAAATAGAATTAATGAGAGCAAAAGAAGGAGAGAGTGAAAGACCAAGGGAGAGAGAGAGGGAGAGAGAGAGGACTCCTGCAGCAATTTCCATGTACTACACAAGGCAGATCAGCTGCTTATTTGGCTTGGCATCTAATGATCCTGTTTGTGAATGTGTTAGTGCCTTCTGAATTAGTGTACAAGGAACAGCCAATTAAAGTTATATACTCCTAAAATAATTACCATGCACACCAAGAAATTGTACCCAACTATAGGACTGTAATCTTAGGAGGATAAAAACCTGATTCTCATTACTCCATATTTAAGCAAAATAAATCAATGATAAAAATTAAAAAGAAAAATTCCATCTGTGAGAGTGCGTTAAAAGGAAGTTCTCTTGATACAGAGTATAGACCAGTGGTCCCCAACCTTTTTTTTTGGCCATTCCCCACCTAAACATGTGTACAATCCTGATGACCCCCATGACATATAATTCTTATTATTCAAAGGTGAACACCTATTCAGGAGGAAGCCTAAAAGGCCATTAACTTGGTCTAAACAAGCTTCCAAAGAACATGGCATCCATGAAAGAGAAAAATAAAAGAAGGAAAGGAGAGTTGAAATATTGAGGATGAAATCACTAAGAAGTTGTTAAAAGTAATAATTATAATATGAAGTGATATGAAAAATAGCAAATAGTTTTAAAACATATAATAGAGAACTGAAATGCATAAATATGTCACAATATATATTTATATATTTATATATTTATATATTGTATATTATGCCCCTAGAAGCATAAGATATGCAAAAAAATCACTGTTAATAACTCATTCTCAAATTGCCCCCCTTAAAAATAAAATTGCCCCTCTGTGGGGCATGTGCCCCATGTTGGGAACCACTGGTATAGACAAACTATCCTGGGCTGTGGCATTCATGCTTTGGTTTGTTCAATTTTCAGAGAATGAAGGCAGTGAACACAACTAGACTAGAGTTACTAGTTTTGAGTTCCTGGATGAGTGCAGCCATTATAGTAGGAATTCTTTTGTTTCATGGATAAGAAGTCTTTGCTTGAAAATGGCAATCAATGCATGGGTTCTTGTGTGGCAGGGAAGGGGTGAGACTAATTCACCTTCTCCAATATGCCACCAAGAAGTTGAAAATTTGTCTTGTCCAAGTATGACACTATAGGGCCTGTTTAATAGTGGGCAAAATCACTGCCATTTTCAACCCTTCTGCTTTTCCTCTCTCCTGTGCTGTGGATAGGGTGCATTCATCACTGTGCACATGGTGGCCAGCTCGGGGTACAATCAAAGTAAGGATGAAAGAAGAGCCCCGGGCTCCAAGCCAGTTCTAGCACAAAGATCTTCTTTGGAGTAAGACATTTAAGAAATAGTCTAGATTGCTGGAGTTTTAAAAAAGTCAATCTGACAAACTCCATGTTTTATTGATTTGCTTACTAGAATGCAAGCTCTATGAGAAGACATTTCTGTCACTTTGTTCACTACAATCTTTCTAGCACCTAGACAGTGCCTGGCATAAAGTGGATAATTGATGAAAAGTTTTTCATGAATGATACCTGATTTCCATTCACATTATACTTAATCAGTACAACTACTGTAGAAATCTCACAGAAAAAACAGCAGAATACCCAAAAAGAATGCACATATATCTCGGTTACCTGACTATATTATCACTTCCAGATAAACAAAACCTGAACTATACCATTGATTCTTATTTTTACTAAAACTGAGTAAGATGGAAAATCAATGCTATGTTATGATATTCAAAAGTGAGAGAAAAATCTTTAAAATGAGCTAAATGTAAAAATTTTACATTTGGTTCCATTTTGACTTAGTGAGTAAAAACTTAATATCTACAATGGCACATTGCAATCCAAGCTAAGATAGATGGAGTACAAATAACTCCAGGAAACGCAGCACTCTTTAGCAGAAGTCCTACAAAGAAGACCATTCCTCTAATTGAGTCCTACAAATATTATAATAGTCAGTTAATTTTCGTGATTTTTAAGGGATATGTGAAATTTATGGAGACTAGAACACACTTTCATTGCAAAAGAGAAAATGGGTGATCTCCAGCTATATTTTATTCCTAAAGAGAATTATTTTAATAAAGATACAGAAAATAAAATGTCATTTTCTTTTACAAAAGTGCCCCTTGTTTAAGTTGCAAACAAAGTATTTCAATTATAACCTAAAAATTAGATATACACCTTAGCATATAAATAGGCAATTCTTTGTGGCTGTGTGTGTATGTGTATGTGGGTTGTGTTTTATAAGCATTGACATTGGAGACAGAAAATGATCCTCCTAGTGATGTTTCTATTTATTTCTTAAATATGGCAATTATAAACTAATTTTACAATAAAAATGCTTTAATTTTGCCCTGATCGGTTTGGCTCAGCGGATAGAGCGTCGGCCTGGGGACTGAAGGGTCCCGGGTTCGATTTCAGTCAAGGGCATGTACCTTGGTTGCGGGTGCATCCCCAGTAGGGGGTGTGCAGGAGGCAGCTAATCGATGTTTCTCTCTCATTGATGTTTCTGACTCTCTGTCCCTTTCCCTTCCTCTCTGTAAAAAATCAATGAAATATATTTTTTTAAATGCTTTAATTTTGTTAGTTTCTCAAATAATGAGGAGTCAATATTGCTCCAATTTTACAATAATAAGGCTAAAAATGTAGTCCAAGTTACTGCTTTACCATCTGCTAGTGAAATCAAATTATTTTTTCTTTCTCTTTCTGATATCCTATTATAGTATTTCTGAGGCATGATATACTTTCTTGCATATTATATATTTTTGACATTATATATTTTTGTTTCCTGGAGTATATTCTTTGTCTCTCTGTGTATTTGCCATTACTCAATTTCATTTTAGCTTGACGTGGCCAAAATTTATTGAAGGACTATATAACAGTCAGCACATAAAATTCCCTGCTGGATATATTGTCGAGAGGGCATTGCAGATATATTTATTAAAGAGTGTCTACTTTGTATAAAAATCCCTAGGAGACACTGCTATGGGTTCAGTACCAAAAAAAAAAAGCTCTACTTTTGAACAACTGGCATTCTTTACTCCATCAAACCCTATATCTTTTAATAGCAGTAATACTATTATTCTGAAAGCTAAGAAGCACAGAGCCAAATTTTGGCTGCATTAGTATAGGCAGTGGAGGTCTGCATTTAGTGTATTGACCCAAACTTTGTTTTCCACACAGTACTGTGGGAAAGAAAGGGACTCAAAATTGGTAACTGAAATTAAAAAAATATATCTTTGAAATAGTTAAGATAGTCTTCAAACATTTCTGGTTAGTTATAATTTAATAATTATAAACGTTTCATCCACAAGGACATGCAGTGATCTTCAACTTCATGTATCAATGAGGGACCTCAATTAAAAAAACATAAATAAAAAATAGAAAAAAAGAGATAGGCAGAAGGTGAAGAGATTAGCTAAAAAACAATATATGCATACCCCATGGACACAGACAACAGTGTGGTGAAGGCCATGGGGGGAGGAGGGATGGCTCGGTGGAGATGGGGGTGGGGAGGGATTGGGCACATCTGTAATAGTGCCAACAATAGAAAAAAGAAAAAGAAGCAAATTGATGGATTCAATTAAGAGTTTCAGTATTTGAATTATAGGCTTTCAAAAACAGATAAATAAAAAGAGATAAACTGTAGCAATGATCCTTTGAAAACAGGACTAATTTCTTTTTAATAAATACCTTCTAGAGCAGCGGTTCTCAACCTGTGAGTTGCGACCCCTTTGGCGGTCAAACGACCCTTTCACAAGGGTCGCCTAAGACCATCCTGCATATCAGATATTTACATTACAATTCGTAACAGTTATGAAGTAGCAACGAAAATAATTTTATGGTTGGGTCACAACATGAGGAACTGTATTTAAAGGGCCAGAAGGTTGAGAACCACTGTTCTAGAGTTTTTAGGCTCACATTGGGACTCTCAAGAGAAAATATAAAAGCTATGATATAAAGAAAGAATAGTGTGATAAATAACAGGGAGTTCAATGGGCCTCTTTGCATTTATACCCTCAGGGTCATTTCTCCACCCATTCTCTGTTCATTCCTTCTTCCTAAAAGACCACTGAGTTCTCCAAAAGGTGGCCCTCTTTTCCTTTTCATCGTACAGACTAGCACTCATTCTGTCTCTTGGGGAGGTTTGGAGGAGATGGTAGGAGTGGTTCTCATCACTCTTAAAACTGACTGCAAAGTGTGGATCCACCTCCAAAAGCCTTTATCCTTTCCTCACAGTCCTCAAAAGCAAGCACTCAAGCAAACCCTTTTTGTTTTAAGGGATATCATATAGATTAGCTGACCCAGACAGGTGTACTCAAATTACAGTCACGGAGAGAGCTTGCATAATTTTTGTTTCTCATCTTTTATTTCTTTTTTTAAATATTTTTTATTGATTTTTAAAGAGAGAGGAAAAGAGAAGAAATGAGAAATAAAAGCATTGATGTGAGAGCGGAATATCAATATCAAACGGCTACCAGAGATTTATAGGGCCAATAGTCCTTGAAAATGCTTTAAAAATTTTAAATTTCATGAGAAAATAAATATGAGAAATGCTAGGTATTATACATGTAATTTCTGTTTCTTGTTTATTTTCGAAGCACAATTGGTGAATTAAAGGTTCTAATAAATCTTGATGTAATAAATCTACTTAACTACATCTAATCTAAATGTTTCATATATAATATATGATGGGTTTATAAGTACTCGTAAGTACATGACTATAAATAGTGTATATACTATACAAAGTACATAAGTATATAATGAGGATATATATATAATATCAGTATGTAAATATATCCCTATCTGTCTCTCTCTCCTATGTCTATCTCTGTTCCTTTCCTCATAACACCTAGTAACATCCCATTTAACACCCCATAAAGCAAGTATTCTGCTGAATGCACTTTGGGAAACTCTGCTGTGAGGGAAGCTGCCCATCTGGTCCATCTATTCTGGACTCTCAAATCTCAACTACAGTTGGCAGTGCAACACACTTTGACCAGATATCTATATATAAAAATGTTCTAGAAACTTTGAAGATAGCAAAAAGATAAGTGGGAATGATTAAAGCAACACAGTGAAATAAATAATTTCCAGTTTAATAGTTAATATCATCCAACATATACATGTGTAGGTTTATATGCACATACATACACAAACAGCGATCTATAATGTAAGCAGTGAGTTCTGATTTTGTCACCCTCTTTCATAAAATAATTAGTGAAACTTGTCTGACAAATGACTGAATGAATCAATGACAGAAAATGAGGCAACCCTCAACCTAACTAGACAAGATGTTCATGAAATCATACTTTATTGTACTTTCATTCATCTTTTCATTCAGTACACATCTATTGTGTCCTTACCAGGTCCAGCTAGATGTTGGGAAAATGAAGATGAATAGGACAAAACCCAGCCCGCCAGGAGTTCAGGTTCAGAGTGTGGGAAAGACAAGCACATAAAGAGGTAGGGGGTGAAAGCAGTGTCCAAGGAAAGTGTGTTTTGTACAATGGCAGGGAACAAAGGTAACAGTAACACCAGATGCCTAACACAGTTTTGTATGTGTAGGTGTGTGTGCAAGTGTGAAAGGGAAGGAGAGGAGAAGATGTATGTGCAGGTAGGGGTGTGAGAATAAGGGAAAACTCTTTTTCAAAGCTGTTTGCAGTAGCAAACGTCAAACCAGGTAGGAGCAAGAAAACCATCTCAGAGAACTGCTATGTTAGCGTACCAGGTTGGGATAGAAACCAGGAAGTTAGGATAAGAAAAGAGGCTGAGTATTATACAAAGGGTTCCCTGAGTTTTGAAAGGGGGCACATTTCCTGCCCAGTTCCCACCTCTAACAGAGGGCATAGATTAAGTCAAACAAATGCATGCTTTATGAAAGAATTTCAGATTTCTCCTACCTGCCCCCTCCCCATTCAAGACACACAGGGCAAACCCTCACTTACCTCTTGTGCTTCCTATTGGACATGATAGTCATATTCAGGGCTCCAAGAGTAAGAACAGAACACTAAAAGGATGAGGAGTCTGTGAGAAGGAAGAGCATCAGATAAACTCTTCTCAGAAAGGCACAGCCTTCCTCTGTATTTCTCCTATAAAGTGTTCTCCCTTCTCTATCCTTTAGGTCCCCAGTCAGCTAATTTAAATATTTCTGATGTTATCTGATGTTTCCCTATTACTTCTTGCTAATGGAGCAGAAGGCATTTCATATTCTACCTAAGGAATACAGAGGAAATTTAAAGGTTTATAAAAACTCATTTTAATAGACACCTTAAAATAAATATTCATATTCATATTAAATCTTGCAGCAAGTAGACACACAATTTCTCATCATTAGTTAATGATTCCTGAGTTCCCCACATTCTGGTCAGGTTCCTAGAATCATGTCTTCAGGAACTAACTTATGTCCAGAGGGACAGAGGGAGGTAGTCAAAAGCTTTGCTTGTGTCTTTATTACCAGTATAGTGTCTCAGATATTAAACCTAGGATGAGCAGAGATCACCTTAGACACAGAGATGAATAAATAGGTAGATTTCATAAAAGTAACTCAACAAAATCTTTCTGTAACAACCATTCTTATCCTAACTTCCTCAGGTTCATTAATGGCCATTTGTGGAAGGCCCATAAAATTTAGAATTTTGACAAATTAAGTCTTTCTCCAAAAATGAATAATTTTCTATAATATGGCCCCTAGAAAAATGTTGGCAATTAACCATGAGTAACTATGAGCATGGTTTGTGATTGTGATTTATATTATGTAAATTCTGAAAGGGGCTTTAGAGATGATCTAATTCAACTTTTTAAAAATTTGACACGAGCTACCAAAGGTCAGAAAGATGAGTCCCCTGCTGAGGATCATTAGCAGTATACAAATCAGAACTCATGTTTCAGTCCCTTTACGGATTATAACAGGCTGCCTCATATATTCTTCGGAGGTGTCATACTGTTGATGCGACATATCACTTCTGACTACAAAGCAGCAATCAGACCCCTTAATCCCACTTTTTTTTTTTACACAGATATTACCATTTCAATGTGTGGCTTCTCATTTTGCCGAGAGGTTTTTCTTCCCCACCAACCCCCTCCTTAAATCAGGCAAAGAGACAAGTAACTGACTTCATTTCTCAAAAATGTAACCCACAAGTGCATAATTCTTCCTGTCAGATTTCCTTTTCTGTAAGTTGGTGAGTTTATTGTGGTAGCACTCAAAAGGCTGAGCCTGAAAAGTTCTATAACATATGGCATACATTTAACATGGCTTGTGAATTAAAAATAACAGCCTGCCATCTGCCTCTGCAAGTTGATTTTATCAAAGTCTAAATGAGAATCTCAAAGATGTGAATGTTGTCAATTAAAATAAGAAGTGCTCAGGTTCAATACAGAGTGACCAATCCATGGTTATCCGCTCTCCCTCTGCCCCAAGGGACAAAAGTTACCCATTCCTTCCCCTCCTCAAATTAAAAGAGCTGCCCAGTTCTCAATCTACAAAACTGTTTGGTAACCATTATATCTTATTTCTTTCCTTATCTTCTCAAAAAAAAAAACCTTTGCCATAAATTTAACTTTCAAAGCTACCTTTCTCTAGGAATATGTTATGTGAATTTCTGTTCTGAGGTTAGTACCTTCTAAATAATTGATCACAGTTTACAAAATCTTTACTCTCTATAATATTTAATTTCTTTTCTCCTAAAATTGCAAGTCTGCTAAGTAATAATAGATGTTGGAAGGAGGAAGTTGATGATTTTTCATCTATGATAACATTCTTACCTCCTGTAGGAATTTCTACAAATGATCTAAAGTACTATACTCTCAGTCAGAAGCTCACACGCCAATTTTGTTGGATTAGCATTTATCAAGCAACTACACCAGGACTATGATACCCTGGAGAGGCAATGATCAGGAAAGGGGTTAAAGGCAATTTCTGCTTTCAGGAAGTTTATGTCAGAGTTGAAATAAGAATTATACCCAAGAAACAATTTGAGATGAAGCCTGTCTTTGGATAAGCCAAGTGCTCACCTGAGAATACTCACAACAAGTACTATAAGCGTCATGAGGACAGAGAGCTCTCCTCCTGAGTCCCTGTTATTCTAAGGGCAAGAGACTGTATATGTTTCCATTTTATTATTGTGTAAACTGACTTTGCAGAACAATAGAGAATATAATTATATGAAGTGCTAAATGTGTAAGCGTTGTATAAAAGCTAAAGAGACAGCCATAGAAAACATAAAATGAGCCATTAAGTAGCCCAAAATGCTTGATCCTCAAGATTAATTTGTTTGAAACTTAATTAGAAAAGCTTTAGAGAGACTTATAATTTCTTGACTGAGGATTTAAAAAAAACACCTATAATACAGAGATTCCATGAGTCAGGTGTCATGGATACCAACATTGGGGAGTAAATTTTGCAATGAAAATGTGGGTATTTTCTGACCATAAGGATCAGGGTTATCTGGCTAGGTCATGCAGATGGCCCAAAGTACAAACCTAGTTGGACCCATTAACATAGAATAAACTGTGAGTATTATATTAGTTGTCTATGCCTGTTAGAGCAAATCACCACAAACTTGATGGTTTAAAACAACAGAAATTTAGTCTTTCACTCTCTGGAAGTCTGAAGTCCAAAATCAAGTTGTTGGGAGGCCCACACTTCCCCTGAAGGCCCTAGTGGAGAATATTTCCCTATCTCTTGCAGCTTCTGGTGCTCCTGGCATTCTAGTTCCTCACTCCAGGCAACCTGGCTAGTGGCAACATAACTCAACCTCTGTCTCCATCTTCACATGGCCTTCTTCCCGGTGTATCAAATCTCCCTCTCTTCTAAGGATACTATTATTTATCTCATCTCTAGGTCCTTAACTTAATCACCTTTGCAAAGACTCCATTTCCAAATAAAGTCACATTCACAGATACTTGGATTAGGATGTAGACATCTTTTAGAGACACCGTACAACTCACTATAAGTATGTAAGTTTCTTTTGCTTCTAAATTACAATTTCATGCTAATTTACCCAACTGCAATTTACTAGATAACAAATCTAGTTTACATCCTAACTTACTAAATTACAAATATGATTTCCTATTAAGCAGGAATTGACTTAGTTTAATGACCACAGTTATTGATAGTTCAAAAAGAGTTTCAGAATATAATCTAGGGCCTAGGAAGAACCAATGTGAGTTGGTTCCACTTTTTTTAAGTGTTAAACCTTAAACATCTCTCTGATTATAAATATGCTTCCAACTTGAGGAGCAGATGTCTAAATAAACTGGCAATCATTAATATCAAGTCAAAGATACATCTAAATGTTAAGGATAATATGTTCATTAAGCTTTCCTCAACCCCCACACACATACACCAAACCCAGAAAATCATTCACATCTTATTCCTTTAAAGGCAATACATTTTTATCTATTCAAGGCAAGTTTTTTGGAAGAATGCATGCTCAGAACTCCCTTAATGACAATGCAAAAGTAGAACTCAAATGATGAAGTGTGAACAATTTTAAAGTGAAAATTCACACTACAGGAATGCCCACCAATCAAATAAATCAATGTAAACAATTAATCATCTTAGTGAATGCCTATGGTTAGCAGGTATAAATGCCACTGTGATCTCTTACAATTACAAGAAAAAACCCTGATTCTGGCTGTGAACAATTCACTGTGGTTACATACAAATCAACCTCAATAGTATGTATGTAATGGATGCATAATTGGAGTTAGCTAAACATCTACAGTCTCCTTGTTTACCTTTCAAAAATAGAGGAGAGCTATAGGGATTTTTCCACCAGTAATTAATTAGATGCTTTTTCCCTAAAAATCTATTAATAGCTGTTCCAAATAAAGCTCTGCCTTTCATTCAAATCACCACATTTGCATGATAAAGAAAAACAGAATATAAGAGTAGCAAATGGTTCTTGAAATAGAAAAAAAAATGCCAAGTTTAGGTCCAAGTTCTAAGACCTTCACATCTAATCAAAATAAGAATTAATTCCATAATCAAGATAAAATTGTCAATCTTATGAATAAATGGCTCCTGTCAACTATGATGGGTCATACCGGATACTTCTTATTTTTACAGACTGTGGGTTGTGGCTAGGGATACACTGGACTGACCAGTGTGGTAATTTGCATTATGTAGGTATTCACCCCTCTACTTGTGATTGGTGTGAAACATCATCACCAAATTCAACTGGACTGAAGTACTATCATCAATAAGTCCCTTCAGTCAACCTGAGCCTGTGGTTTTGCATAATTGACTACAATGAGTTTTGGGCAATATAATTAATTAAAATTTCACCTTGAAGTTCCTAATGTCACCAATATTGCCTAACAAATTCGCTCACCGAGAAATATCAGGAGATATCGCCATAACCCCCTAAACTTATTAAGTGCATCAGGTGAAACACTGACCAGGTTTGACAACTTTTTAACTGCACACTATAATTTAAACAATCAGGTTGGCCAGATAGTGGGGGAATCCATCAGACTGGTAGTTTGACTTTATGCTGATAGAACAGTATGTTGACAAACTGAATTTTATTTTCATCTGGTTACCTCAGATGTGTTATCTTACTCACCTAAGGAAAACTCCTGCCGTGAAAATGAATTTCTTCCCTTTGATTGTATGTTTCTGCTTCTCCATCCATTCATATATTTTTATATCATTTGAGAAACTGTAGGGTGGGAACTTTAGGAATTTATGCTGCATACATGTACACGAAAGTGTAACAGTGGCATCTCAGAAATCTATTGTGTAAATCTAACTTCTACATTCCCAAGACTATGCTTTTGCCTCTTCAACTTCAGTCCATAGACTTGCTATTTATTCCAAAAATAGTGAATCTCTCAACAATTAATCTTCTGTTAATGGATTCCGCAATTAGTTACACAAAAACTAAAATAAGTACCAGTTACTATGAAACGTAAGATAGATTGAAGAGCAAGTCAAATCAAAGAGCTAGCTAGCACTTTTTAAATTCTCATAAATAGGGGAGCGAGGGAGAGGGGAAGGGAATAGAGTGTTACCACTAAGAGAGCACCATAAAAATGAGTGGAAGAGGCAGGGAGGAGATGCCAGAAAGGAAAAAGTAGGGGTTTGAAAAGCCGTCCTCATTGAGAATTCTAAACTGACAAATACATAGGTTATAGCTGGCTGTTTTGAGCCCTGTTTCTCCTGGAAATACTCCACTTGGCCCAACATTCCCTAAGGCAATGGTTCTCAACCTTCCTAATGCTGCGACTCTTTAATACAGTTCCTCATGTTGTGGTGACCCCCAACCATAAAATTATTTTCGTTGCTACTTCATAACTGTAATTTTGCTACTGTTATGAATCGTAATGTAAATATCTAATATGCAGGATGTATTTTCATTGGTACAAATTGAACATAATTAAAGTATAGTGATTAATCACAAAAACAATATGTAATGATATATGTGTTTTCCCATGGTCTTAGGTGACCCCTGTGAAAGGGTCATTCGACCCCCAAAGGGGTCACGACCCACAGGTTGAGAACCGCTGCCCTAAGGGATTGTCTTTGAGAAGTAAAATGCCTCAAGGCACGTCTTCGACCATGAAAGTGATTGTTTTACCCTATGGAGCCTCTTGACTCCAAAATTGGAAACAGTTCAAAATGTGTGTGTTTTTCCCCATTTATAATCTCAGCTAGATAAATTGTGCCCAGGATATGAAAAGATGCAATAACAAATGTCACACGAATTTTGCACAGGAGATAGAAGACCATGCCAACTGCAAACGGAAAATGAATCATGTAGTTTCATGCAAGAAACAGTAATAATTCAAGATTGCAACTATAACACTGAAGTCCTCAAACATGAACCAGCAAGGGCAAACAGTTTTAAAATAGCCACAAAGTAAGGAAATGATTTATTTATTGGAGATATTTTGGAATTTTCTACTATCCAAAATTATGCAGTCTGGGAAAGAAAAAAATGTGGTTTAAAACAATACCAAAGATACAAAAAGGGTTGGTGAACTATTTCTGTAATACAGTACTTTAATAAATACATTCAGCTTTGAAGGCCATAGAATTTCTGTTGTAATAACTCTACTACTGTAGCAATATATGACAGAATGAATGTGGCGGTGTTTCAATAAAATTTTATTTATAAAAAACAGCCTATGGGCCAAATTTGGCCCTTTGGCTAGAGTTTACCAACTATTGAACTAGAATATAAATAGACTTTTTTGTGTATGATCATACTCTGACATGTTTCTCTAATAATTTACCAACATTGGGTTAGTTTTGTGTTTCCTACAAAATTGTAATATCTTATCAGATAAAAGAAAGTATTTTGCCTTTTATTATGAGTGTTATTATAATTATTATATCAACTATAGTTCCACACTTTTTCATAGTAAGCACTCTATAAATATTTTATTTAACCTTAATTTCCCCACCAGTAAAATATTGCTATTTTTAACTACTAGTGACTTTCTTTATTAAATGAGTCTTTTAGCAAAGATTAAGATAATATTAACTTTGAACTGGGGAGAGGAGGGCTTCAACTCCAGATGTGATATAGTTGCTTTTGACAGACCAATATTTCACTGAAAATTTTTTTTATTTGATTTTTATTTGATTAAAAACATACACACACACACACACACACACACGCACAAAACCCTGTTTGAAAGCATCAGAGAGCATCTCAAAAGCCAGTACTTAAGGGGCATACATTTCAGAGAGAAGGAAATAGTTGAGTAGCAAAGAGGTGAGCTGATAAGTTCTGTGAGCTGCTTTTCTGCTCAAGGCATTTCTGTATTTTTGGTGCAGGTGAAAGGCTAAGAATATGGGAAGCAAGACACTGCTAAGAGACGAAAAAGCCAGAGGAGCTTTTGATAATCTCACAGGGCTGAAGAAATAAAACTTAAAGTCCATGGCTTTCACAGGAGCTGGGATGTATGGAGCAAAAATTCAAAAGAGAAGATAGAAGCAATGAATTGAGCTAAGCACTCAACAGTGTTTCACTTGAGCATTTGTTGAACTCTTTAACTGCACTATGAAAGAGCCTAAAAAGCCAAATAGAAAGGCTCTGAAAAGCAAAGGTAATTTTTAACAGTCTCACAGTAATGAGTAAAAAAAAAGGAAAACAAAAAATAAATAAATAAATAAAATGAGTTTAGATAGATACTTTATTAAATATGCCAGTCTCAAAGTTTGGAATTCAAAAAGACTACATCTTAAGGGGAGACAAACCAGAGATAAATCATACAAAAATTACTCATCTGAGTCCCTGATGAAATTAAGTGGTCTGACTGCATTCAAGATCTCTATGAGAGAGTAGGGTGAATGCTCTCTAAGGGAAAATATCATCACCCAGAACTACTGTAATTTTTATATAAAATATCCAGTATTTGATTAAAAAAATCACTGCATATCAAGACAAAAGGCCAAGAGAAATAACAGACGATAGAAACAGATCTGCATGTAATTCAAAAATCAGAGTTATAAAACAGGGACTTTAAAGGTGATTAATATGTACAAGGACATAAACAAGATGCAAAAATTCATCAGCACCTACAGTTGACACTTGAATAATGCAGGAGTTAGGAATACCAACCCATCTCACAGTCAAAAATCTACATATAACTTTTGACTCCCCAGAATTTAACTACTAATAGCCTACTGCTTACCAGAAGCCTTACCAATACATAAACAGCAATTAACCCATATTTTGTATGTTATTTGTATTATACACTGTATTCTTATTAAAATAAACTGGAGAAATGAAAATCCTATTAAGAAAATTATAAGAAAGAGAAAACATATTTACCATATTTACTGAAAAAGAATCCCCATGTAAGTGGATCAACCCATGCAGTTCAAACCCATGTTGTTCAAGGACCAACTCTCCTATATAATAAAAGCCTAATATGCTAAGTGTCCGGTCATCCAGTCAGCCATTTAACCAAACAAAGCATAATATGCTAATGATATGCTAAGGCTGCTCAACCGCTCGCTATGATGTGCACTGACCACCAGGTAGGTAGCTTGCTGCTGGGATCCAGCCAATCGGGACTGAGCAAGACAGGCCAGATATGCCCTGGAGCCCTCCCGCAGTCCCTCTTTGGCTGGCCAACCTCCCATGGTCCCTCCCTGGCCCCAATTGTGCACTGGTGGGATGCCTTGGCCTGGCTGCTCCATCATTCAATCCGGGACCCCTTGAAGGATGTTGGAGAGCCAGTTTCAGCCCAATCCTGCAGGTCAAGCCAAGGGATCCCACTGGTGCACGAATTTGTGCACTGGGCCTCTAGTATAAACTATACAAAAGAAACAAATATAAACCCTGTAATTAAATTTATGGCATAAAAAGATGGGCTTAATAACGCAAAGGACATGTCAGAAAGGTATGTAATCTAAAAGGCAGAATAATAGAGAATCAGTAAAAGCTAAAGCATAGAGAGCAAAAGATATAGAAATTCTTTGTAAAAAAGAATGTGACATATGGCGAAAAGTTCTAAGATGCATGTAATTTGAAGCACAGAAAACGAGAGAATAAGAGGCAGAAGCAATACTTGAAGAAATAATGAACAAGAGTACTCCAGAATTTATGAAAGAATTGACACAGATTTGAAAAATTCAAAACTCCAAACAGGATAAATGAAAAGAAAATCACAACCAGACACAACAAAACAGAACTATTGAAAAATCAAATACAAAGAGAAAAAGTTGCCAGAGTAAAAAGACATGCTACGTTCAAAGAAAGAAAGAATAAAGCTGACCTCTCAACAGAAACAATGGAAACAGAACATAAGTGAATGGTATCTTTCACATGTTGAAAGGGACTAACTGCAGGCATAGGGCTCTGTCGCTGTAAAAAGACTACTCAAATGTGAAGTAAATGAAAATCTTGTGGGATATAAAGCAAGCAAATAGGAAGATATTTGATAGAACTTCATACTTAGAAATAATTGTATTTTTATAGTTATGCTTATAAATTAAACACTTATATTAAAAGATAGATTTTAAGGCTGAGGAAGAAAAAACAAGGCAATGATTATAAGCTGTTTACAACAGACAAAGCTTAAACATATGAAGACTGATACTGAAAGTAAAAGGATGGAAAAGATATGCCACACACAGTACACAAAAGAAAGCAAATATAACTATACTAATATCAGTTAAAGTGGACTTTGATACAAGATGTGTTTCTAGAGAAATGGAGAAGCATTTTACAATGATAAAATAGGCCAAATCTAAGGAAGATTTTAAAATACTAAGTTTAAATGCACTAAAGCATAGTTGCAAACATAAAGCAAAAAAAAAAAATGACAGAACTAAAAGGAGAAATAGACAAATACACAATTATAGTGGAAAACTTTAGTTTACTTTTTTAAATAAGAGAAATTAAGTAGACATAAAATCAATCAGGATATAGAAGATAGGAATAATATCAATTTTGATGGACATCTATAGACGTATGGAACACTGCAGATAACTGCAGATTTCTTTTTGTGAGCCAAATTTGACAATATGTCAGGCCACAAAGTAAGTCTAATGAAATTTTAGAAGATTAAAATAATATATATTATGTTCTCTGACAATGGAATTAAGCTAGAAATAAATAAAAAGATGACTACAAAATAACTACATACTCATAAAAATAAACTAATACCTGTTTAAGTAACCTGTAATTCAAAGAAGAAATCACAATAAAAATTAGAAAATATTTTAACTGAGTGATAATAAAAAATACAATCAAAATTTGTGAGATGCAATAAAATCCAGGTCTTAGAATTGAGTTTTTAGTCTTAAATCATATATTAAATAATAAGAAAAGCTAAAAATAATTTACACAGCAACCTCCAAAATTAGAAAAATAACAGTAAGTTATATGCAAATAAAGTGGAAGAAATAAAATAATAAAGGTAAAAGTAAAAACAATAAACAAATAAATTTACAGTAAAGAAAAACCAATAAAGCCAAACTTTGACTCTGAAAAGACTAATAAAATTAATAAGTCTCTATCAATACTAATCAAGAAAGAAAAGAAGGCAAAAGTTACCAATACAGAAATTAAAAAGCCTACAGATGGTTTCAGCAGTAAATTCTTCTAAATATACTAGAAGACAGAAAGAATATCAATCTCACAGAATTCTTCTAATGAAGAGAAAAATGATGATCACTTCCCAATTCATTCTATAAAGCCAATATAATAAAACCTGATGATATAATTTTAAAAAGAATAATTATAGGCAATATTTTTTTCATAAATAAAAATTCAAAAATACTAAATAATAGATTATCACATTGAATCCAAAGATATATTAAAACAGTGGTTGTCAACCTTCTGGCCCTTTAAATACAGTTCCTCATGTTGTGATCCCAACCATAAAATTATTTTCGTTGCTACTTCATAACTATAATTTTGCTACTGTTATGAATTATAATGTAAATATCTGATATGCAGGATGGTCTTAGGCGACCCCTGTGAAAGGGTCGTTCGACAGCCAAAGGGATTGTGACCCACAGGTTGAGAACCGCTGTATTAAAAGGATAAGTAAACTGCATTTATTCCATAAATGTAAGTTTGATTTAATCTTTAAAAAAAAACACCCAGCCGTAACCGGTTTGGCTCAGTGGATAGAGCGTAGGCCTGCGGACTGAAGGGTCCCAGGTTCGATTCCGATCAAGGGCATGTACCTTGGTTGCGGGCACATCCCCAGCGGGGGGTGTGCAGGAGGCAGCTGATCGGTGTTTCTCTCTCATCGATGTTTCTAACTCTCTATCCCTCTTCCTTCCTCTCTGTAAAAAATCAATAAAATATATTTTTTAAAAAATAAAAAACAATGTATTTGACCATATAAATCAATATTGCAAGATAAATGATAGGACATCTCAATGAATGCAAAAAAGTATGCAAAAAATTCAACAACTATTCATATTTAAAATTTAACAAATTAAAAATAGAAGGGAACTCTCTTAATCTATTTTCTTTTCAATTTAAGCACACTATAAACATCATACATAGTTTAAAATATTAAAAAATCCCCCAAGATTAGGAATGAGGCAAAGATGGCCACAATGACTACTTTTAGTCACTAGTTTAGTATAAGAGATCCTCCTGGGACAAGTTAACTCATTCGACTCCACCTCCACCAATCTCTACCTGGAATTCAGATGTAATGATTGGAGCTCTAGAAGCTATTTTAGATGAAAGCCACACTGTGGTAATAGTAGACAAGAAACATTGAAGGAACCTGTTATGCCACGTCATATTGTCATCCCACAGGTCTGACCTGGGTAACCCTGGCCTTGTTTTATAGGAGATAAAGTTAAATATCTATCTTGTTTAAGTCATGTCATTTAGGATTCACTGCTATTTGTGGCAAACATAATCCTAACTGATACAGCCATTTGTAAAAATACAGCTCAAAATTTACAACCAAGCTTGGAAAAAATATTTTCTCACTAAAAGGAAACATCAGGAAAAAATGCCCCATCGTTTCCCCACTTCCCCCCGACACACACACAAATTATACCACTAGGTCAAAATCATCAAGATTGGAAGCCCTGGCCTGTGTTTCTTAGTGGTTAGAGTATCAGCCCATGCTGATGGGTTGTGGGTTCGATTCAGGCCAAGGGCATATACTTGGGTTTCAAGCTCCATCCCTGGGCCCCAGTCGGGACGTGTGTGAAGAGGCACCTTATTAATTAATCTTTCTCTCCCCCTCCCTCCCTCCCTTCCACTCTCTCTAAAAATCAATGGAAAAAATTGTCTCAGGTGAGGATTAACAAAAAAAAAAGAAAAAGAAAAAAGATTGGAACTGAAATTATTCCCTTTAAATTATTATATCTATTTTTCAAAGTTTCCCCTCGTGGAAGTGGTCCTCTTCTTTTTCAGAGGCTCCAGATGGGACCCTTTTCTGGCAATGAAAGTCCTACAAGTGATTAGCTCTTCTACATAGGGTATGTAGAATACATAAAGGTTAAAAGATCATAAAAATGAGACCATATGTCCAAACATGCAGCATGTGCTTTGGCAAAGAGAATATAAGTGCTAAGACAGATTATGTTCTGCTTGCCAGGGAATTATATAAAACACAAAATAAAATAGTTCTTATCATTTTAGTTGGGCAGCTTGACAGCAGTTCCCTTGAACCTGGAAGATTAAATTTGGCCAATACACCAAAGTACCTTCTTATCTCTCCCCCTACCCCTTTCACCCCAATGGAAAGAGAAAAACCCTAAAATTTTGAAAACTAACATTTGTTTATAAGTATATAATTCTAAAATCCTCAAAAATAGAATACATGAAATTCCTCTCTTTTGGCACTGATGAGCCACTTGTTTAAAACAATCCTTGGTCACTGGTGATGATTCTATCAATCTAAAAATATCCTTTCACAGCTCTTACTCTTTGGCTCATCCTCAGCCAGGGTTACTGTTTCTCATGGCGCTAAGAACACCCTGTGTGTGGTATGTCCTAATCTGGCAAATCAACTGGGCCAAAATGGAATTTAACTAACCAGTTTCCTGATAGAAGATGGGTTTACAGGCTTCCTAAACCAAGGCATTAGCAGTGAAGCTATAAGTGAGAGAAAATGTAGATTTGCCAAGGTTTTTCAGTAAGAGGAGGAGGAGTCAGGAATTTACTAGGTCAGGAATTCAGTTTTCTGGGAGGTAGAAGTTCACTTTGGAGTCTTACCTCTCAACGGAAAAAGGGCAGAGAAGAAATTACTTTGAAAATTGGTGGGTGTGCAGTCAAATGGATGTTTCAATAGGGAAGTAACATTCCTAAAGAGTAATTCACTCTCAGGAATAACCTACAGGGAATAAAACAAGGGGAAATTGGCATAATACCAAGAGAATTATCGAGGTAACCTTGAAGTTTCAACAACTTGCCTTGCTATGACTCTAAACTCAAGGATGGCATTTGGATGACAGATAAAAGATGTTCATGAATAATCAGTCAGTGTTGATGTTCCCAAACTTAGACTTTCTTGGATGATGTAAGACTACAATTTGAAAGGAGATCAGCCTCTTTGCTGAAGATCTTGTCTTCTAAGAAAGTCAAATATTTGAAGCAAAACAGCTAACAAAGTAAAACTGACTCCATTTAAAAAAATAAATCTTATAGTAGGATACGCCTATTATATCCAGCTTCTTCTCCGTTCTTATAATCAGGAAAAAAGCCGTATCTTCAGAGAATCTTCTATTGATCTTAACAGAAAAATGAGGCAAAGTATTTTATTAATGAACTAGAGGCCCGGTGCACAAAAATTTGTGCACTCGGGAGGGTCCCTCAGCCCTGCCTTGGACTCCTTGCAGGATGTCCACCTGCTGGCTTAGGCCTGCTCCCTGGGGGATCGGGCCTAAGCTGGCGGTCAGACATCCCTCTGGCAGCCCGGGAGCCCTTGGGGGATGTCCACTTGCCAGCAGGGAGCAGACCTAAGCTGTAGTCGGACATCCTTAGTGCTGCTGAGGAGGCAGGAGAGGCTCCCGCCACCACCGCTGTGCTGGCAGCCATCAGCTTGGCTTGTGGCTGAGCAGAGCTCCCCCTGTGGGAGAGCACTGACCACCAGGGGGCAGCTCCTGCATTGAGCATCTGACCCCTGGTGGTCAGTGTGTGTCATAGTGACCAGTCATTCTGCTGTTAGGGGCAATTTGCATATTACCCTTTTATTATATAGAATAGAGGCCTGGTGCACGGGTGGAGGCCAACTGGTTTGCCCTGAAGGGTGTCCTGGATCAGGGTGGGGGTCCCGCTAGGGTGCCTGGCCAGCCTGGGTGAGGGGCTGATGGCTGTTTTCAGACTGACCAACCCCCAGCGACCGAAGCTCCCAGCCTTTCCTTTTTTTGGTTTTTGTTTTTATTCACTCCAGCTCCGTGGCCATGCATGACTGGAAGCAGGTATCTGGGGTTTATTTACCTTCTATAATTGAAACTTTGTTGCCTTGAGAGGAGGCAGCAGCCGGCCAGGAAGCTTGGCTTCCTCCATCATTGTGGCAACCAAGCCTCCTGCTTGCTACAGTTCCGTGGCTGCTGGCCACCATCTTGGTTGGGTTAATTTGCATATATTCACTCTGATTGGCTGGTGGGCATGGCTTAAGGCATAGTGAAGGTATGGTCAATTTTCATGTTTGTCTATTATTAGGTAAGATAGCTTGGAAAATGGCTCTTTTGAAATTGGTGCTAGGATTTTGGCTATTATTTCCTGAGCTATTTTTTCCTCTATACCTTTTAAGATAGAGTAATTCCTGGTTCCTCAGAATGATTAAATTGGGAACTTAATCCTTAAACTAGAGACCAACCCCAACCCCTGGATCATCTGCCTTTGTTTTGTGACATACAGTTGTCATATTTTGTCAAGTTATATACTCTGGAGAACAATTACATTTGAAAATTATTTTTGTGAAAATAATACATACAAGGATATAAAATGTAAAATATCTCCCATATTCTCATAACAGATTCAATGTTATTCAGACTGAACTAGGCAAAATATACAAAAAATGATTTCCATCATACCAAAGCAGTATTCAGTCATTACTATGGCCACTGATCCCATCTTGTCCTTGTAGGATACTAAGAACTAGGAATCATCAACAGCCCCTTATATTTATAGGAAAGAACCCTAAGTAGATCAATCCCAGTTCTAAATGTTTCAAATGAAATCATTCTGTACATGAATAATAAGCTTAATCAGTTTGGTTACCCATATTGGCCTAATATCCTATTAAATCTGTTGATACCCCATTGCAATTAAGAAGTACTCCCTGGGACAATGAACAATCACTGGTTTCAAAAGAAAGGGTTATGTCTATATAGCTATATAATTTACCAGAGAAGGCTTTACAGCATTACAAGACCCATGATATATAGAACCAAGATATTCTCATAAAGGAGAGTCATGAAATAAGGAGGGCCCATAAAAAAGAAGAAACTAATATTATGCAACTGCTTAGAAAGAAATTTCCAAGTTGTTCCTGATTCTAAGATTATATAAAGAGTTTTGGGAGGGGGGGCAGTTTCCAAAAGATGAGAGGAATTATAGGGTCAGATTAAAAACAGCACATACAAATATAGAAAACCAGAACTATCGGTAAGTCCAGAGTAGAATGAGCAGATAAATAAAGACCTAAGGGGGGGAAATCCTAAGACAGTAAATATGTCGAAAGTGGAAGATATTAGTAAATAATAAAATTAATTAGGCACCTCCTGTTTTGATTCTGCCTTCTCCATCAAGAAGAATCACCTTCAAACTGAAAAGTGTAGAGCATACTTTCATTGTCTAATGAATGCTCCTGCTGAAAATGACTTATGTTGGATAAGACATAGAAAACTTATTTTTATAAAAGCATCACTGACCTAAAAAAAAAAAAGATCCAAACAGAGGTCACAAACCAAGAGCAAACAGAAACCGAGAGAGATGAGCAAATCCCACAGCAGCCCACTTGCTGGCTGAAATGAGGGCATTTGCTAAATTCCAACAAATTTTTCCCCAATTCTCAAGGCATGGGGATAAAGTAGATAAAGGCAATGCACCAAGGTGGGAAGTCACATAGGAGACATACACACACTTAAATTGGAATTCCCCTAAGTGCAAAGCCCTCAGCAAAATCGTAAACAAACAATATGACCACTGGCACTCTACCCACTGGGGGACTGCAAGGGAAAATGCCTGTCTTGGCCCTGGATAAAGGTGAGAACACCAGGAGGGAGAGCCTGTGGTGAAAAACATGCTTGCATCCCCAAAAGAGAAGCAAGTGGAGGTTAGCTTAGCAGGTTTTTGTTTTTTGGGGGGTTTTTTTAGGAAGGGAAGACAGCGATGGACCTTGGAAAGAGCACCCGAAGGACTTCGCAGTTAATGTAAATGTTCTAATCAGTAAACTCTGTACGTACATGGATATTTTATATCATTTTCTCCATAAGTGGCATATTTTTAAATAATCTTTTTTATCTACTCAGTATTTAATTTTAAAAATTCTCAAAAATTGAAAATGTTTATGTTCTTTCAGTTCCAAAACCCTTTAGTTCTATCACCTCTGTTCTATTCTGTTATCCACAAAATTACACTTTCAAGTAAGCCTAGATACCCTAGGCTGAGCATCTAGAATGAAAGCCAAGACAGGGAGGGAGCTAGAAACATCATTACCTAAGGAATTGTCTCTGCTATCGTCCTGGAAAGACTCAAGTCTGGGGAAGTTGCAATAGTTAAGTTTTCTCTTTTCTTTTTGTTTGTTTGCTTGCTTGCTTGTTTGTTTTACTCCATTTATCTGAAGGGATGCTCTATAGAAGAGAGTTTCCATTTTTTTTCTCTTAGTGTAGAAACTGCCTAGAGGCAGATTTTGACTTTTCCCTACTGACACTGTTGAAAAGCTTACGCACAATAACTAGAAATATACAAGCAAGAGTGATTTTCTGCCAGGAATATTGTAAAGGATTCCTAGATGGAATGGGACTAGATGACCTCTAAGTTCCTTCAGATTCTTTGATGGTTCTCTAGAATTGGATAACATAAACTAAGCTAAAATACTGGGCCAGGAGATACAGTTCCCAAGTTAGCCCTGACTACCAAAAGAAAGGCATTTTTACTTTCCTGCTTTACCTTAAGTGACAACACGCTGAGAAACAAGCGAACTGCTGTGAATCACATCAAATAGAACAGCCACGCAATTCCCAACTATAGGCCATGGAAGTCATCTCCTATCACATCAGTGGCCCTAGACACAGATTTAAAAATAAGGAAGGACCTTTAACATGTAAAGCATGGGAGTTCCCTGTCCCAATACCCTTCCTCTCCCCACAGACATTTTGATCAGGAAGCTGGTATTTATCATCCTACAATCAAAACTAACAGCTTGGTAAGGTCGCCATAAAGATGGACTTACTAAAGAGAAAACAGAGATGATTCCCCCAAATTGACAAATCGAAGCTGGAATAAAGGCATGCCAGAGCATGACTCTCCCAGAGCAGGTGCCAAGCAAATCGGATCGCCTTCACCTCATTGATCTGTTGTTCTTCCCTCTTCTATGCCTTCCCTTTACCTGTCTTAGCAAAATGCATTTAAAACCAAAAGGCAAAGTATTATTTTGGCCTTCAGTATGTGTGATATTGTTGAAACGGGCTTCTCTAGAAAATGCCGTGTGGTTTCAGCGACCTGCAGCCATTTGGATGTGGCAGTTCATGATTAAGAGGTCAGTTCTTATGAACAGCAGCAGATGTTGTTGGTGTTATCTGGGTAGACTGCTCGCTGTCAGCGAACAAAGTTCCCATTAAGAAAAAAATTCTAAGTGTGTCCTTCCTAGAGGATTACATTCATTTAAATTCCCCTCTCCCCTGGCTTCTTTCCAGGAGATTTGGGGTTGTTACAAAGATGTGCCATGGAAATTTTTCTCCTCCCAGCAGATGCCATCATTAAGTTGGATAAGAATTTCAAGATTCGAGGAGAGATTGGATCATGGCACGCAATCGAGGCTTGTTACTTGACTCTGTAAGCAACCAGCCTTCTTTATTATTTAACCATCACGAGGAGCTTTTTCCTTTCATGTAAGTGAAGATGAACCTTAGAAGTAAACGTTGCACCTCAAATAAGACTGAAAATGTCGCACTTTTATCCTTTGCAAAATGTAACTGAAATAAAACCTAACAGAACCACTCAGCATAAACAGCAGGAACCGGAAAATTAAAATATTGTGGTTTGGTAACACATGGGCCTTAATGAAAAGTGTGTACCGCATGCTTGATTGCTTACTAGTTCTGTCCCCTGATTGTGCTCTCCGACCTCTTCTGAAAATAAATGCCTCCCTCTGCTTCTTCAGTTTTCCATGTGACATGAATGCCAAGACAGCTCAAAAAATTACAAACAATCTGATGTGAAGGAAAACAGAAAAGTCTCACTAAACCTCACATGTTTGAAGAAACTCGTTCTCTCTTCCTCTCTCTCTCTCTTTCTCTCTCTCTCTCTCTCTCTCTCTCTCTCTCTCTCTCTCTCTCTCTCTCTCCTAAAGATAAAATGAAATTGTTAGCCCTAGATGTTTTCTTGCCAATACTTACTTTTGCCTTGTCTAGAACCAATGACAGCAGCAAAGCCATTGCAATTGTACATTTAGGAAACAAGTCACAAGAGCAAACTAACTTAGGAAAAGATGAAATGAAGATTATTTGTGAAGTTGCCTTTTGACAATATGACAGTAGAGAAGGGTCGATTATTTAGTGAGTGTCCTACCTCTCCTCACCTTCAGGAGATAAAGAAAATGAATTCACATTTTGCAGGAAGACTAGCGGATTCTGTTCTTTGTCAAGCTTAGTGCAAAATTAAAATTTGGAAATCACCTGAGTCAGCATTTGATTTATACAAGGAAACTGACACACACTGAAACTGTCATTTTTTAAAATTACATAGTGGATAGAATCAGTACTCTGAAGCAAATATTTTAAAATAAATTAAATTTAGATTATTTAGCAAATGGGCATGCCCTTAATCAACTAAACACATTTATTAGCAATTACTTAGCATGGCATTGACCCATACAAGTTAAACTGAACTGCATCTTCCCCACCAAATTTCTCATCTAGGACAGAAAATACTCTAATAAGGACTTTGGTTACCCATTTAAAGGTGTGTGGGTTTTGGGGGGTAAAAATGAAAACAGTAAAGTAGCTATCCTTTAATTTTGGTAGATAATATATTTTTTAATCTGACTGAATTCACCACATATTATGCAGTTCCTGAAAACTTATGCTACTACACTGAAGCCTTCCAGCGTATATTTGGAGACAAATGAATATATTGTTCAAAAAAAGTCCTTAGAAAAAATCTTGATCAGGTAGGATAAACTTACTCTTATGCATTTATAATACCTAACTCCTATTTGCTCTCTGCTGAAGCCATTAATACTATTTTTCACTATCTGACATAGGGTAAAAATTAGGATGTTGATTTCTTATTTAAAATTTTGGCTGTTAAGAGCCCAAGGCTGATAGTGAAGAGGCTTCAGTCTGATACTAATTGACTTTACGCAAATTATTTAATGGTTTCATGCCTTGATTTCCTCATCTCTAAAATGAACTGTAGTAATTCTCACCTGCTTATCTATGAGAATCAAGGGCATCAGCCATGTAAAATTCCTTTCAGAATTAATAGCACTTCTTTATTGTAAAATGGTGGTGATGATGCTGATGATAAGTTGTGTAGCGTGGGTATGTCCTCAGCAAGAGCTACCAGATCTCTCTGAGTTATGTCATTTCTCTAGGGAGGTAACAGTAACCTGCCCGTTTCATAACGGGAGTCACATTTGACTCACAACTAGGATATATGTGTTGCTTCCTGGTTGTCAAGGACTAGAATGTTCCTTAACTATTAGATATAGTTCCTCACCTCTATCCCTATCCCAAAAAAGCATATGAACCCCTGTCACCTGCTGTAGCCTATGTAAAAACTAGGAATGACAGTCAAAGATTTCCATGGATACAGTCAAACATATTCTACCAATCCATTTACATTCCTTTGTTGCGCAATCACATGGGCTTGACTGGGATATGTGTTGACCTCCTTCTCTTCTTGACCTCCTCTACAAAGGGCGCTGAGGTCAGAGATGATTTAAAGACAGGATTCTGTTTCACAGGACTCTCAAGAGGCTGAGTCACCTCTTTATATTTGCTAAGAGGCTGAGTCACCTCTTTATATTTGTTGAAGTGACTAGCATTACAAACAAAAGCACCAGCCTCTTACCAGTTAGTCGTGTCTGCAGGAATAAAAGCTACGACAGGCAGGGACTATCACTAATGTGAAACACCTCATGAGCAAATCGAATTTTAGATCATGAATGTCCCAGATTAAGGGAAAGTGAAAATTCATTAAGCCTTGACCCTGAAAAGCTATGTTTGCCATTTGCTTTACTCTTAATTTTATCTTACCTAATAATAGACAAACAGGCAAATTGACCTACCTTTGCTATGCCCCAAGCCACGCCCACCAGCCAATCAGAGCAACTATATGCAAATTAACCCGACCAAGATGGCGGCCGGCAGCCACGGAACTGTAGCAAGCAGGAGGCTTGGTTGCCCCAATGATGGAGGAAGCCAAACTTCCAGGCCAGCTGCTGCCTCCTCTCAAGGCAACAAAGTTTCAATTATAGAAGGTAAATAAACCCCAGATACCTGCTTCCAGCCGCCATGGCCATGGAGCTGAAGAGAATAAAAAAAAAAAAAAAGAAAAGGCTGGGGGCTTCGATCTTCACAGGGCTTGGTCAGTCCGAAAACAGCCATCAGCCCCTCACCCAGGCTGGCCAGGCATTCCAGTGGGGACCCCCACCCTGAAGGGGGTTTGGGCAGCCTGAAAACGGCCCTCAGCCCCTCACCCAGGCTGGCCAGGCACCCCAGTGGGAACCCCTATCCTGAAGGGGCTGTGGGCAGCCTGAAAACAGCCATCAGCCCCTCACCTAGGCTGGCCAAATCCCCATGGGGTGAGGGTCCCCACTGGGGGGCTTGACCAGCCTGCAAACAGCCATCAGCCCCTCACCCAGGCTAGCTAGGCACCCCAGTGGGACCCCCACCCTGATCCAGGACACCCTTCAGGGCAAACCAGTTGGCCCCCACCCATGATCCAGGCCTCTATTCTATATAATAAAGGGTAATATGCAAATTGACCCTAACAGCAGAACAACTGGGAATGACTGGTCACTATGACACACACCACCAGGGGCAGATGCTCAATGCAGGAGCTGCCCCCTGGTGGTCAGTGCGCTCCCACAGGGGGAGCTCTGCTCAGCCACAAGCCAGGCTGATGGCTGCCAGCACAGGTCCGACTGCAGCTTAGGCCTGCTCCCCGCTGGCAAGTGGACATCCCCCAAGGGCTGCCAGGCTGCCAGAGGGTTGTCTGACTGCCAGCTTGGGCCCAATCCCCCAGGGAGCAGGCCTAAGCCAGCAGGTGGACATCCTCTGAGGGGTCCCAGACTGCCAGAGGGCATAGGCCGGGCTGAGGGACCCCCCCAAGTGCACAAATTTTTGTGCACCGGGCCTCTAGTTCTTCTATAATGTGGCAATAACCTTTCATTCAAATCCTTAATATTGTCACTAAGTATAGAACAATGACTTGAAGGTCAAATGGTGTTAGAACAAAGATATGGGCTTCTTCCTTCAAATCACTGATGAGTTCATGGCTAGAATCTGGCTAAATGATGAACCTCTTTTCCTTTCACAAGTAAGTTCTCCATTCCAAAAGTCAAAAGTTTTTTGAGGATGTGGTCTTTTCTTTAACAACCCCAGATTAGGAGCATCAGGGGAGAGAGAGCTGGAGTGCTGTCCAGCACAGTGGCCAAAATCAGTGGGTCTGCAGCTTGGTTTCACACCCACTTTGCTCCATCATTGTGGAAGGTAAACGTGCTTTTCTCAGACTTCTGCCCTGCGACTCTAAGCTTTGGAATAGGCTGAGAGGCCATATATTTTTGGATTTGGGATTGACACAGTGCAGGAAGCTTAGCCGCTCTCCCTAGAGCCCTCCTTCTTGCACCTCCAGGTAATTTCTGAAGACTTCTAAGATCTTTAGGCCCCTGAGCAATGTGTAATTGCTGTCACAATAACTCACCCATATGGATTAGAGTGTAACTTGGAAGCAAGACAAGTTTCTCAGTTTGATACTTTTCTCCTACACACTGACAAAATTTCTTTATCATATATTTTCTCCAAAATACACTGAGCATGGCTTAAATTTACACTAATCTTATTACATTTAACCAAAGCAAATTATCCATTATTGAAAATAAGTTTTTATTTTTATTTATTATTTTTTAAGTTTTATATTACATGTTTCTTTTTGGTTTTTTTTGTTTGTTTTTTTTTTTTTTTTTTTGCTTCTCCCACCCTCGCCCAGAATTGCCAGGCTCTCTGGGGGAAAATCTACTCTCATCTCCTTTGCTTACCTTCTGTACTTACTACTTCCTAATACCAAAGATTCCTAGATTAAAAACTCATCAACAATTGATCGCAAAAGTAAATACTACTTGGCAGAAGCCTCTAAATTATTTTTCCTCACTAGTACAATGAATTTTCAACCTTAGTCACACTGCAGAGACTAATATAAATATGTATGTAGTTGTTTTCCTTATAAATGGAGGGTCTTGCTATATTAGTTCTGAATTTCTTACAGCTAATTAACTGTATCATTGTCTCATTAAGAAAATGTACAGCATCAACTAATACTATTCATTCACTCCAGGAGTTAAAATGCTTCATGGATATAAACTTAATATCAGCAGAGCATACATTACTGGCTGAATTAAAATTTTGACCAAGGAGAGATAATTTTTAAAAAGAAATGTGTGATTGTAGTCTTTGTGGTTTAAAAACAGTTCATAAAATTGCTACATATAATAGATTAAACATTTTATATTAGTTAGTAAAATACCTCAAACTTGTGGACAGAGAATTAGATGAATAATTAGATTTCTTTACATATTATTCTATACATAAACAAAGGCTGAAGTCCATTAATTGTTGCTGATGATAACTTTTGTATATCTATCTAATTGAATATAAAATACTCACCCTCCTGAGCTACTATTTAAGATATTATTTGCAGTCAATTAAATAAATTTTGACCAAATGAAGTATAATTATAACAATCACACTAACTACAATAGCAAACATTTCCATTTGCTTATTTTCAGGAAAACATAGTGATTGGTCTATGTGGCTATGTATGTGTGTTGTCCCAGTACACAAACTGTGAACGACATTAGATCAGTATCACTTTTCCTCAGATCTGGACTGGCCCTGTAGAATTTGTTATAATTCTATCACTTAAGGTACTTGAAGTTCAGATTTCGTTTTGGAAGACCAGATTTCATTTTTTGTCTCAACCATAAATAATGTCAAGGACAAAATTACTTAATATATTAATATTCTCTTTCTCTTCCATTCTATAACCTGAACACCCTAACGATAATGTTGCCAACAAAGGTTCTTTCCTTGCCCTTGCTCCTACGTGAATTGTAGTCTTTGGATGATGCTGTAAATATTCCTGCCATCATTGCTTATCTGATGAATTCTTAGGCATCTTTTTCCCCACTCCTGTCTTTGAGAACTGTCTAAACCAGCCATGGGCACACTATGGCCCGCGGGCCGGATCTGGCCCCTTTGAAATGAATAAAACTAAAAAAAAAAAAAAAAGACCGTACCCTTTTATGTAATGATGTTTACTTTGAATTTATATTAGTTCACACAAACACTCCATCCATGCTTTTGTTCCAGCCCTCCGGTCCAGTTTAAGAACCCATTGTGGCCCTCGAGTCAAAAAGTTTGCCCACCCCTGGTCTAAACCCTTATAAATTAGATATATCTTTTTAAACAGCATAGACTTAACTTTTAAAAAATGTTTGGTATGATCTCATTGATCATTTAATTGAAGCATTCATCTAATTATATTTTTTATATTCTTGACATTCAAATATCATAGGTAGTCATTGGACCTTCTGTCTAGAGAATGCAACAATTAGACTCCATTAGTTTTTTTTCAGAGTGAAATGCCATAGTTTTTGTGTACTTTCAGTACATAAGTACATAATATATAATAGCAATTACAAATATTAGTTGTGTATTAACATGTAAGTATATATTAATTATATAACATACTAGAGGCCCAATGCACGAAATTCGTGCAAGAGTAGGCTTCCTTCCCCCAGCTGTCGGCACCAGCTTCCCTCTGGCACCCGGGACCTGGGCTTCCCTCTGGCCACTGGCAGGCACCCGGGACCCAGGCTTCCCTCCAGCTGCCAGCAGGCACCTGAGACCTGGGCTTCCCTCTGGCCCTGGCTTTGTCCGGAATGACGTCCAGTCTAATTACCATATTACTCTTTTATTATTATAGGTAATAATCTTATATAATAAAAGTCTAATATGCAAATCTACTTAATACCTTCTTTCTATATCACCTTATACTTTGTATTTTCCAAATACTTCTATTTCACCTTATACTTTGTGGTCTCGTTGTTTTAGTCTATATATTTTCTTCTGACCTATTTCTCAGATTACTAATTCTTCTGTTCAGCTATGTCTAATTTGCTATTAAATTTATCCAGTGAGCTCCTAATTTTGGTCATTAAATTTTTCTTTTTAATAAATTCCATTTGATTCTCTGCTAAATGTTTTAATCCTTATTTCCTTTAACTTAGTAAACATTGCTAGTTTAAAGTCTGAGTCTAATACTTCTATAGGGTATTTCATTTTTTGTATATTATGGTTTTGATTCATGCTGTTTTGTCTTCTTGGATGCCTGATTATTTCTATTTTGGACTGAATAGAGACCACAATCCTGAAAGGACACACTTGGAAAGCTGATGAATATTCTATTGAGATCCTCCCTGAGATTTCCAAATAAACACCCTCAGGAGGGAGGACAGCTCTCCCTCCTGTGAGCATGCCCTCACCTTTCCCATCCCCCTTCTTTCCCCAGGCACTTTACCTTTACCTTCCTCTGCCTAAGCTCCAAGGGCCCTCCTTTTGCCTCTGTACCTTGTTTTTTGAGCCCAGTTCTTCTACCACTCACTTCTGCTACCTCTGTGACTTTCTAAATATACTTTCTCCTATAGTTTGAGTCTTGGCTCTGAATTCTTTCTTAGCTAAAACTCAAGTAATGAGGTTTCTGAACCCAGGTCTGGTCCAGCCCCATCAGTTTAACACTTGGTGCCATTTTCACCACTGTCAACAACTCCAGTTAAGACCAGATTTTTTATATATTAAACCCTAACTGATAAGTTTTCATAGTTGTTCTGTATTAACACTTTGATTTATTCAAGGAATTTTTGTTTAAAATATTTTATTTATTAATGAATGCTTATCTTTTTTAATTGAATTTATTGGGGTGACATTGCTTAATAATAAGTTTTAAGTGTAGAATTCTATGATACATCATCTTTTACTCATATGTGGGATATAAAACTGAAAGCAACAAATGAACAAGCAAGAAAAACAAACAAACAAAAACTCACAGACACAGGAAACAGGATGGTGGTTACCAGAGGGAAGGGAGTTAGAGGGTAGTAAAAAGGGGTCAAATATATGATGACAGAAAAAGATTTGACTTCGGGTGGTGGGCACACAATGCAATATTTAAGGATTTTTGAAAAGATTTTTGAGCAGCTCTTCAAGTTCTTCTTAAAATAGAAAGCTTAGTTCAAACTACCTAGTTTATCATCATTAGATACAAGTCCCAGTTCTGAACATCTCCTAAGGTCCAGTTTAAATTTAACCTCTTCTACAAAGCACTCTCTGTCACTCCTTCTGCTAGAGAGAATTAAGTCCTATTTCATCTCAGTGCTTATTTCCACCAATTTAAACTAGAGTTTAGGGAACTTCTACCGAGCATTGTGGTTATATATGTGTATCTTCAAGAAAAAAGAGTGATATTTCTTTTTATATCTTTGTCTCAGGGACCAAAAATATATATATTTGGACAATGTACTTAGTTATTTTATTACTGCAACATTCTTGCATTACTTTGCACACCTAGCACTCTCTAAAACACATGTGCTGAGGATCTAAATAAAATAACTTTAAATGTAAAGCTATTAAGAAAAATTGTTATTCTCACTTTTAATAACCACTTCTCAAATCCCTTTTAATATAATATAGTGCATGATATGGTATTCTAAATTAGATAGATATAATTATCCCATTGTAACTTTACTTCAAGACTCTCACCACTCTTTGCTAGCTTATTGGATGTATAGCTTTCATCAACAAAGTGAAAACTCATTCAGTAAATCCTGGGGAATAGAAAGTTAAATCTTTCTTTCAAGATAAGGAAAAAAGACAGCTTAACTTCAAATATATGAGATAATCTTATGGGACAGAAAAACTTGAAATAACTGTAGAAAGTACTAATTGGGGGAATAAAGAGATACTGATCTTGTCCCCAGGCTTTCAAATTACCTATGTTCTAGTCCATCATTTATATATTTTTCTTTCTTTCTATTGTAAGTCTGAGATATTGTGCCCTTTTAACTTGACTCCTTTCCAATTCATTCCATTGTGGGGTTCTATTCTTCAGTTCCTGTCAGGATGTGCTTTCACAAGTGCTCTTTGGTTATTATGCATGTTAATGCTCATCACCCACTTTGAACAAAAACAAGTCTTATATGGATAGAACGTTAGAATAAGACAAAACTAGAGTGACAACCTGAGAAGTATTTAAGCATACAGGGAAAAGTAAATAATTAAAGGTAAATACACTTTTAGAATTTTCATAAAATAAGACTTCTAATTTAAAATTGTATCTCATTAGCCTTGGCCAGTGTGGCCCAGTTGATTGAGCATTGTCCCATGCATGAAGAGGTCTCAGGTTGGATTCCCAGTCAGGGCATATGCCTGGTTTACTAGCTCGATCCCCAGTAGAGGGCGTGAAAGAGGCAGCCAATCGATGTTGATGTTTCTCTCTCACATTGATGTTTTTCTCTCTCTCTCTCTCTTCCTCTCCCTTCTCTCTCTCTAAAAATCAATAAAAATTATTTTAAAAAATAACCTAGAAAACAGTATCTAATTAGCAATGCCTGACATAGTCTTCTCTAGCTTACCACTAGGGTACATATGAAAACAAAGGAAAAGGTGAAAAATAACACCACCAGCAACCAAATGCTGGAGTAACTGGGATTTTAATTTCTCATGGAGCAGATACAGCTCAATTGCGACAAAAACTCGTGAAGGTTTCATCTCATGACATTGTCTGAAGAAATAGACACCACTTGAGAAAAGATAGACATTTTGTACTTCCCCCACTGTATGATCTTGAACTCAGAGACCAGAGATCTACGCCAAGCTGAAATTTGAACAGTTCCCTTTCTTACTTCCTAATGATCCAGGTCCACTTCTGGATTCACTAGAGTCAACCTCCCCCCCCCCGCCCCCCCCCCCCCGCTATTTTAGATACACCACTTACAACTATATGACTTGGACAAATCACTTAACTTTTCTAAGTCACTTAACATTCTGAAGATAGCATGTACTTCATTAGTGTTGACAGATTTAAGTAAGTATAAAGTTTATTTTACTTCTAAGAAGAAAAGGCAAAGATTTTGCTATCTAAAGACAGTGTAGTTTTATTATTTCATAGTAGTTGTAGCCTGAAGCACAAATCCTATTTGCTGATTATTGCCAAAAAGAAGCACAGAGAAATTATTCTAAAACTAATGTAGCTATTTTTAGAAGCCATCCTATTACTTTTAATTGGTATATAAATAACTGCCCCACACAATGAATTACCTCATTTAGTTATTTTGGTGCATATTCACTAACAGTTTATCTTAGAGGGCACATCAGGAAATAGCACTGCTGAAGTTTAGCATTTTATAGATCTTTTATAGATATTTTACTTTTTACCAGGCACGTATGTGACTTCACCTGCCCTAAAATTCTTCAGGTATAATTATTCCTGCAAAACAATATGGAGTATATCTTGGGGCTTTTATTGCCCATTTATGTGGGTGTGGAAACTAATTTGAAACAATTTTCTGAACTGAATGCTGGCACAATGGCAAGAATACATCCAGACAGAGATACCATGCACATATTCAGTAGGTTTCTTAGTTTTTCCGCCAAAGACAGGAAACCTTAGCCCTACCTTATAGTCTGGTTTATGTACTGTATAATCCGGAGCTCGGTGCTATACAGGTTAGCTTGAATATCTGGGTAGAAGAAATAAAATTCAGGGACAGATTTTTCAGAACACTCAGTCCAAACTCTATATCTCCTATTCTAAAATATGTAAATCAGATTGGTTGCCTACATAGCTAGGCTATACCCATTTGTTCTATCTGTCCCCACCAAGAATTATTTGTACTGTATCATATGGTGGTATAATGGTATCAGCTTATATTGCAAGCACTTCAGGTGTAGCTGGAGGGAATAAACCATGTATTAATGATGACATCAATGAGCTTCCTTGCTCTATGGCTTCCAGTTAGAATGAGACAATGGGGAACACCAGCAAATATGAGAGGTGAGTGGAAAATAATATAGTAATCCCTTAGTATCCACAAGGGATGAGTTCCAGGACTCTTGCAGATACCAAAATCCACAGATACACACATCTCTTATTAAAAATGGTGTAGTATTGCATATAACACACATTTATTCTCCCATTTACCTTAAGTAATCTCTAGATTACTTATTATACTTAATACAACAGAAATGGGATGTAACTAATTATTATACTTTGTTTAGTGAATAGTGACAAGAAAAATGTCTGTACATGTTCAGTACAGACCCAACCACTATAGGCCTAACTACATAGTACACGTCAGCAACAATGTAACATTTTTTTCAAATATTTTTGATCCATGATTGGTCGAGTCCAAGGATACAAAACCCATAGATACAAGAAGCTGACTCTATCAGGGTGCTTGTTTCCCAGAATCCCTTGCCCCAAGCGGATTGTACTTCTCCACTGTTCCTCTCAAGGCAGCCCTCTCTGGAAATTCTGTCCTTGGTTCTAGTAACGACTCTGTCTCCTCATCTCTTTGTAGTTCTATCAAACTCACATTTCTATAATTGAGTCCTATGTAAATAAACTTTCTTGTAATTTTCTTAATTTATGCTTGACATCTGTTTCCTGTTGGGATTCTAATTAAAACAAAAAAGTGTGCACATACTAGTATATAAAAGGCTTAGTTATCTCTGTCCTTATTCTTCCCCTCACTATCCCTGCCTCTCGTCTCTTTATTGGCCCTAAATGGGTGTGAAGGTTTATCGTTACCAGAAAGAACACTAATTTAGAGGGAGGATAGACTTCTGCTGCTTTTCTAACTCCTCTGGCTTTTTTTTTTAATTCTTATTTTTTTTGTTTGTTTGTTTTTTTAAAAAATATATTTTATTGATTTTTCACAGAGAGGAAGGGAGAGAGATAGAGAGCTAGAAACATCGATGAGAGAGAAACATCGACCAGCTGCCTCTTGCACATCTCCCACTGGGGATGTGCCCGCAACCTAGGTACATGCCCTTGACCGGAATCGAACCCGGGACCCTTCAGTCCGCAGGCCGACGCTCTATCCACTGAACCAAACTGGTTTCGGCATAATTCTTATTGTTGAGAGTATTACAGATGTCTCCCTCTTTTTACCCCCCCAGTCCCCCTCTACCCAGATCCTGACCTGCTGCAGGCCATCACCACCCTATTATCTGTGTCCATGGGTACTTCTTTTCCCAGCACAGGAACGCTGGGCTGAGGGTCTGGTGTGGGGCTGGGACCCCTTGCTCCTCAAAGGGGGAGTTCTACAGCTAAGATACCCCTCCTGTTTTTTAACCGACATACTTGAGTGTTGGACCAGCCCATTCTTCACCTCTACCCCTCCTACCAGCCTCAATATGACTTCTTTAATTCATTAGTTGTAGGGCTTCCATTCAGCCAGATTTTAGGTGGTTCTGAATGCTGGCTGTTCTGTGGTTTAGTTGTAATTTTGATGTGCTTTTGGGAAGAGGTGAAGATTGCTTTTACCTGTGCCACCATCTTCAACTCCTCTAATTTTATATAATTTGTCCTCCTCCCACATTTGTCTAAAGTGAGTTCACATTCAACATCACCATAAGATCTGCTGAAATAACATTAGCTGGCTTCCATTACATTTCTTCACAAAAGGTTTTGTTTTGAATAAATGAAGCTCTATACAACAGAATTTAGTCTTTACTCTGCTTTAGCTTCTATGTGATCTTTAAAAGTCATTTAATCTCCCTAAGTCTTGGTGAACTCATTTGTAAAATAAGGTCACTGAATCAAAAGAAATACCTTCAATGTTCGTTCAATAAATAATATCTGAAAAACTATTATAATTATATCCTGAAACAAAAAATGAATATACTTTGCAAACCATTGTTTTTCTATAGACTTTATGGAAACAAGATGCATAAATATACAAGAGTATCGATATAGTTTTATTTATGAAGCAATGCATAGATGTGCAGAATAACTCTTATCATGCAGTCAGTATTCTAACAAACTAAATCTTTTTTTTTTAAACATATTTTATTGATTTTTTTTTACAGAGAGGAAGGGAGAGAGATAGAGAGCCAGAAACATCAATGAGAGAGAAACATTGATCAGCTGCCTCCTGCACGCCCCCCACTGGGGATGTGCCCGCAACTCAAGTACATGCCCTTGACCGGAATCGAACCCGGGACCCTTGAGTCCACAGGCCGACGCTCTATCCACTGAGCCAAACCGGTTCTGGCCAAACTAAATCTTTTAAAATGTAGTTTTATAGCCAGAAAAGTATAAAAGCCTCAGAGTAATTGTCACAAAACCCACACATATCATCCCATAGGAAGGGTATTTATTCAAACACTATTTTCAACTTGTAAGTGTAACCAAATTATGATTTTATGAACCACCCACATATTGTCTGTTGTAGAGTCTAACAATCTCACAGAAAACACAAACTACCCTAGTGATCTTGTGAATTAGAAAGAAAACAAAATCGGTTCAGAAATGATTTCCCCATTTTATTATTCACCCCATCAGCTGAAATAAATAATTGCCAATTTTCAACTTGGTCTGGCACACACTGCGAAATAACTTGAGATTTAGATGACTACAAATAAAGGAAATTGCTTATTTTAGAGTTATCAAACAATATAGTAGCAAATTGCTAGCTTTTCTAAACCTGACAAGACAGTGATGTTAACATGTTTTGGAACGTGGTGCTGTTGACTTATCATTGTAATTCTAGCATCTACCATGGTACCTGACCCACAGTAGGCATTTAGGAAATATTTGTCAAATCAACAAATGACTGGATAAAAGAATGCTCCCCCAAACCTCGTTTAGACCACAGGCAGCATGTATTGATCATTCTGCCTTAAAATTAATTTTCTAGAAGTTTAAGTTCTAAGTTTTATATAAATGAACATTAAATTAATGATCTAATTTTCCAACATAAACACTTAATTGTCCCACAAAATGTATATCCAGATGCAAGCAAGTAATTGCATATGCAAAACAATAATTTGCAAGTAAAATGACTTCCTTGCATGTGTGAGGACATATTTTACAGGTGCAATTTAGGTGCAAATTTTTGAAATTTAGAAACCAGATATTCAACCCATCTAACACATTTGTACTGTGATGCGAGGAATAAAATAGAAAAGCTGCTTTAATTCTGAAAGTGTACTAGCACCTAGACTGCTATATCAAGCAGTGTAATGCCTTGGGGTATTTGGGCAGGGGGAATTAAAAATAATAACAAAGTTATTTCATTTGGGAATATAGTTCTTAACCCAAAAGTTACTTTTGGTTTAAATTCCAAATCAGTTTTCTCACCAGCTCACACATGCTCACACAGGGCTGCCTGCCGGCAAAATCAGAAAGGAGGAGAAATTTGTCTCAGAAACCCATCCTTTGCTTCATTGTTTTCTTATTTTTCCCTTCTACTATTGAGGTTTTTCCTCCATCTCCAAAGTTTTTAATAGTTATTAAACCAACTCAAAAAACGGTAGCACCTCTTTTAGCAGACCTTTCTGACCTTCCTTACCAAGATCAAAATGAACTTGTTTACACATGTTTAAAAATGGTTTGCAGAATTTGGCATAAAGTTGTAAGGTGAGCTTATTAGTAGTACAATTCCATGGCCCGGCTACTAGAAATACTGCTTCTGTAGGACTGTAATTTGGTCCAGGAATATACAATTTTTAATATGTTGTTTCACTGATTTTTAAAGAGAGAGGAAGGGAGAAAGAGAAACACTGATATGAGAAAGAAACATCAATCAGTTGGCTCCTGTACAATGAGGATCAACCGAACCTACAACCTGGGTATATGCCCTGACCAGGAACTGAACCAGTGACCTTTTGGTACATGGGTCGACATTCAACAAACTGAGTCACACTAGCCAGGGCACATTTTAATAAGCACTCCAGGTAATCCCGATGTAGACTGCACTTTGAGAAATATTGTCTTCAAAACTCTGGTCTTTATTTTCCAAGGAGACATTTACCTAAAAGTTATGAATTAAACAATTAAAAATTAGCATAGGAATTAAAAAGACCCAATACTTTTACATCGGAGGTAACCCAGCATAGTGGAAGGAACTCAAATTATAAAGTTAGTTGGACTTTGTTTTGAAAATGTGCTCTTCCACTTGGGAAGCATAAAGCAGTGAGCAAGTTCCTGAACTCTCTCTGTGACTCAGTTTCCTCATAAGTGGATTTAATTCAACCATCCTGATCAGGTTCAAGAGGATTAAACAACAGCAAAGGAAGGAGGAGCCCAAGTCCCTGAAGTACACAGGAAAGCAGAGCTCCTTCTTGGTGTGGTAGAGGAGTCGTTGGATATGTCCGAGAGCCTGGCCATCTCAGGGACTTGAAGGCAGACTTAAGACATTTTGCAGAGATTAATGCGGGAGGCCCAACTGGTCACTTGTATAGACCAAACTCTAAGGACCAGTCCTGTATGGTGATATTTCACCAGATATCAGCAATGGTAGATAAGATACCAGGAATTTGTTTCAACTTCTATACATAAAAAATGAAGAAAGAGCTCTGGCCTGTGTGACTCCGTTGGTTGGGCATTGTCCAGTGCACTGAAGGGTTGCCAGCTCAATTCCCAGTCAGTACACATGCCCAGGTTATGGCTTGGTCCCTAGTGGAGGGTGTGCAGGAGGCAACCAATAAACATTTCACTCTCATATCAATGTTTCTCTCTCTCTCTCCCTCTTCATTCCTCTCTCTCTAAAAATCAATTAAAAATCTTTTTTAAACATTGAAGAAAAATAAGAGCCCCAATTTAATTGATATTAAGTGGGTGTAACTTAGTGGACAGGAGGTTCAAAGTAGAGATAAAATTCAATTACAGAAAACTTAATAAGGTTTCATTTATTATATACCTAAGAGTGGAGGCAAAGAGATTCCTCTTCATATTCAATGTCCTGGGAAAGATTCTTTACGCAGTTTATGTGTTCAAAAATTGTTGGCTTGTTTCACTAGTCACCAAGGGAAACAGCTCAGGAAATAAAAGCAAAAGAGGGATAGCAGATTAGGCTTGTCTTTGGGTGCCCTGACATGGTAGCATCAGAAAAAATTATGTCATGAAGCAAAAGTAAAATGCATGACATTGTGCTGGTTACTATAAAATTTTTTAAAACATGGTACCTGCCCTCTGAAAATGAATAAGGATGACAGATAAGACCAGACCTCACGGAAGCTCGCTTGATCAAGGCAGATTTCAGTAGAAAATGAGAACTTGAAGGGGGTGACTTTGTCAAAACTGGAGCAGGCCTAACAGGAGACTGGCCTTGATGCAGTAGTTTAAGGACAATTAAAACACTTTATCTAAAGTCATCTGCCACCCCCTATAGAGCAAGTAATGGAGCAAAGCTGCTATTTCTATTCCTCTCCCAAATAGGTCAAAGGAAGAAAAAAGATGATTTTGAATGAGTCTTCCCTGTACTATTAATTGCCATCTATTGAGTCTCTACCTCGGCCTGGCACTGAAGTAGAAATTTTGTATGTACTTTTATTCTTTTTTTTTTTAATCCTTACCCAATGGTACGTTTTTATTGATTTTTTGAGTGAGAGAGAGAGAGAGAGAGAGAGAATCGATTGGTTGCCTCTTATATGTGCCCCGACTAGGGATCTGGCAGCAATCTAGGTATGTACCCTTACCAGGAATGAACCTGAAACCTTCTGGTGTATGTGACACACTCCAACTAAACCACCCAGCCAGGGATTTTTTTTCTTTCTACAAGGCTGTTATTATTGTGCCCAATTTAAGGACTTCAAGTCAGCGAGAAGATAATGAACTTACCCAGTGTCACAGAATAAACTGAGATCTACCCAGGTCTATCTAACTCCACAGACTACTGTTTTCTAGTGTCTCTGGCCCATGGTTTTCCAGAAAACCACCGAACCTAAATATCACAATCAAATAACCTGCCTCCTTTTGCACCTTCTACCTCTTTTCTTTTCCATCTATCCCACAATAATCACATCACTATTTTCCACAAAGACGTGCACCCTGTTATATCTGTTAGATCTGTGTGTGTGTGTTTTAAAAGAATAAAGAACGAATAAACTAAAAATAAGGAAATATTTCAGAAAATAATTTCAATGCAACTGTAGGACAATTTTGTTCTTTTTTTGTTCTAAAATTTACTTAAAAGTAGCCTGTTGGGAATATTCTCAATTTTGCTCTCTTCATTTTCTTTCTTTTCTAGCCTTAAAACCCTAGAGAAGCTTATGTTTGTTTTTGCTTAGAAATATTTACTTTCTTACACTAGGAGCCTAATTCCAAATATAGTCTCAGGCTGCTAAAAATAGTAGCTTCAACTGAAAACAGCATCTACCATACCTGTAGTCTCCGTGGTAAGGCACTTTCCTATTGGATATGTGCTTAATTTCACTCAAAACACCTTTCCTTTTAGTACGTGATTTAAATTGAATTTTATTTCTACTAGTTTTGCTGGGAGTGATATTATAATTAAATGTTATATAGCAATAGTTAAATATTACACACCATTTCTTTCATCCCTTTATATTATCCAAGTCTTTGACTGTCCCCAGATGAATCTACCTTATACAAGTAAAAAATTGATGCTTGGAGAGGGTTATCCATCTTGCCTGAGGCCACACAAAGCCAAGTAGAACTAACTACAAAGTTAATATTGGAATCAAGTATTCTTTCTTCCCTTGAGTTTGCTCTTATACATCTCTACTTCTACATCTTATATTTTTTAAAGATTCTTTATGTAGGGCGCAGTTCCTCACAAGTCTATCATTTGGTTGTAAACTTCTTGAGGGCAAGAGCAATTCTATTGATCCTTGGTACCCAGCAATATATATTAGTGAGGGTTTATTATAATTGTACAATTAATCATATGTCTGTCTCTCCTTACTTCATAAAGTATTTAGAGAGGCTTTTAAGAACATATAAACTCTTACAAGATAACATGAATTAAAAATGAAAGTAAAGAAAGAATATTAGATGTAAGATGTATAAACAAGATGTAAAATGAAGTCATGGATACAACTACAGTATTTTTACCATCCAGCAAAATATTATACTGGCTATAAATGGATCCCACATTTACTTCTAAACTTACTAACACCAAATGAAAACAGGGAAATATGGGCAGTTACACTATTCACAGTCTCCTCAACCAATTACTGCAGAAGAGAAGGAGTCTTCTTGATACTGCAGACACATGTTCCCTCCAGTGGCTTGTTAAATATGTTAAGTAATTTATAGTGACTGCTCTTGTTTTGGTTTAGTTTGTTGATTTTCTACACATTTCTCTGCCTTTGGGAAATTAACAAGCCAATTTCCTATTAAATTTATAATCTAATAATACCCTAAGCAAAAACAATACCTCCTATTCATAAATTTGAGTTGTACAAATACCAAATCCTGTCCGGTTAATCCTTGTGAAATATTCAAGTTTGGCAGAGTCTAGTGATTGGACACATTCCTAGGATGTGGTAAATAAGGAACATTCTGATCTCCAACCAATATAGCTATAGAACTTTCAGCCTTTTCTACAAATTCTAGGTTTCTGGAATTATCCCTGACACCACCTGGTGATCAAAGAGATCAGAGGTCAGACATACCCACTATCATACATCTACCATTTCTAACAAGATTGCCTGGAAATAGCACTTAGGCATTCCACCCTCAGTCCTCTATATGCATTTTTCGGGGCCTCCTCCCCCACTTCCTTTGAGGCTTATTTTATCTGTTGTCACTTGTAAACACCTTGAATGGGAGGAGGAGTATCACATGATATGAGTAACCCCATAATTCTGGCTGGTACCAACTCCATTGTTAAAATAAGAATGTACCAAAGCAGAAATATTTATTGCATTTGGGGGCATTAAACATTGAAAGGATTCCAAATATCAAGGACCAGGGAGGAAATAAGCACAGATGCCACCATTTGGTGGGTTGTTTGTTGGACATTTTAGAGACAAAACAGAGTAACTGTTTTATAGGCATAGTTGCATTACCATGCCTCCCCTGACATACTGTGCTTGTGACTTTATTACTTAGTATTTATGTGGTATTTTAACTGTCCTATATTATTTCTCACAAGCCTATCAAGTCGACTAGTCTTATCCCTGTCCTGGTGTGGAACCTGATCACAAATGGCCAGAGATGTTAAATCTCCACCTCATCCCACAGAAAGTTCAAAATCAAAGCTGAAGGAATTGCATTGCCTTGTCCTTTGCCTTCTATTAATTGATCTCATCTGTTCACACAATGGCCATTGAAGTCTTAAATTGCATGAGGAAAGGAAACAGAGGCTGAAAATACACGTCTGCCCTCATGGAGCTTTCCACTCTGGTTTGAGTTGAGGATTAAAAGCAGGTAAAACAAAGATTTGCATCACAATGTGATTGCTATGCCTAGGTTAATAGACTACAATCATGTTACATGCTGTACAGTACAAATAATTTCACTTGCTTGTATTAAAGTATGGAAGCATGGAGAGAGAGAGAGAGAGAGAGAGAGAGAGAGAGAGAGAGAGAGAGAGAAAGGTGAAAGTAAATATGGAGGTCAATTGTTCTCTTAGCTCAGCTCAGCATGTGGGTACCACCCAGTACATATCTAATTTTTAAAGATACTATATATATATATATATATATATATATATATATATATATATATATAATGAAACATAAGCTATATACAAGCCAGCTGCTTTACTGGTGCTTAATTAATGAAAGCATGAACTGCTCTAACATCTGAGAAAAAAACTGTTGTGTAATAGTACATCAGTCTCTGATATGGCATGAGTATAGACATACATGTACCCTAATTGATGGGCAATTTAGGGGTTTTCAAGGGCAATTGTAACTGTGATTTCTACCTTGCATTTCAATTTCAGACATTGAGGGATGTGCCTGGAATCTGTGAGTTGCACTGGGGGCAGAGGGAGTGGCAGCTTGTTCATATGTGTCCGGAAAGGTCTGAAAAGGAGGGGGCCTTTCAGTTGAATCTCCAGGAATGTCTGGTATTTGTCTAGGCTGATAAGGAGGATGGAACGTTCTCAGCAGAAGAAATAACAGTATGCAGAGCCAGAAATGTCTGAAATAATGGCCTTCTCTAAACTTTTAAATAATTAGATGGTCAAAGGTTAAGGTGCATGTGGGAGGGTGACACTGAAACTAAATTTACACATGGTGAGAGCAGAGATAATGGCTAAACAAAGAAGTAGCATAATTATTGTGTCCTGAAGGGGGCTGTGTAAACGCTGCATTTGGAGGTACCAAAGCAGGAGCACCAATAAGTTGGGAAACTATTGTCAAGATTCATGGGGGGAACCATGAGAGCCTCAACTAAGGCATTGGCAACAGGAAGAAGTGGAATGCACAGTTTTAAGAGAATACTAGAGTCAGAAATGACAGGATTTCGTGACTAATTGGATGCAGGAGATAGCTTGGTTCCCAATTCGAAATATCTAGAAAGTTGATTTTGTCAAACCCTGAAGAAGTAAATAGCTACGTTTATAAATCTAATATGTGGTGGAAAAGGTCTTCCTTAAGGAAATTGTCTACATTAAAATATTTTTATTTTTGCTTTGGCCACCAGGAAACTCAAAATGAAATTTGAAATCAGTATTAGTGTTATGATTAATTTTATGTGTCAACTTAGCTGGGCCAGATATTTGACCAAACATTATTCTATGTTTCTGTGAAGCTATTTTAAAGATGAGATTCACATTTAAATTAGTAGACTGAACAAAGCAGAGTATCCTCCATAAGGTGACTGGGTTTCATTCAATCAGTCAAAGGCCTTAATAGAAAAACAGTGATCTCCAGCCCTAGCTGGGTTGCTCAGTTGGTTGTAGCAACATTCTGTTCGATTTCTAGTCAGGGCACACCCCTAGGTTGCAGGTTCGATCCCACTGTGGGGGGTGCATCTGGGAGACAACTGATCAATGCTTCTCTTACATCGATGTTTCTCTCTATGTCTCTAAAATCAATAACAACATATCCTCAGGTGAGGACTTTAAAAAAAGAAATATTGATTTCCATGATTTTCAACTTTTAAGACCTTTCTGCATTTACATGTGTGTGACTTGAATGGTGTTATCAATGTTTTTGTAAATATTTACTATGTTTTTCTACTTAGCTTAATCACAACAATTTTGTACTTTAATAAAAACATTCTAAACATTGCAGAGAGAGAGAGAGAGAGAGAGAGAGAGAGAGAGAGAGAGAGATTGATTGACCTTCCAGAAATAAAGAGGTTTCTGCCAGCAGACTACTGTTAGACTCAATTGTCCTTAGGTTTCCACCCTTAAACTAATTTCTTAAAATAAGTCTCTATTATCTGTCTCTCTATCACGCCCTGATGGTTCTTTTCTTCCTTTTCCATAATCCTGATTTTTTGTTTGTTTCTTGTTATGCTTTGTATATTTATAATGTATACACACATATGTCATGTTTGGGGGATGTCTTTTTTCAAAATTAGAAAATGCAATCTGAATTTTGAACACATTGAAATCAGACTATGGTAGGTACTTTATTTGTTATGCCAATTCTTAAAACAGCCCTGCGTGAGGAACCGGAAGATCTGGCAAACTTTAGATGAAATACATTCTGCTCATTTGTCCTAACTGACCCACTTTGCTTAGTTAGGTTTTCTGCCTAGAAAGCCATTTGAGCTTCTTCTACTGATCTGACCTGTTTCCCATTATGGAAAATGGCCTTTCTCACAAGGCAACCCAATCTATTATTAGACTATTTAAATTGTTAGAAACTGTTTCCTCATATTGAATAAAACTCCATTTCCATGAAACTTTAATTGAATTTACCAAATATCCACCTTCTGGTCCCAGTTTAACCTCCATCACTTTGGTCGCTAACATATAGTCACCAGGTTCCCCCAAGATTTCTCAATCCAGGCTAAACATCTTAATCATTCTAACCTATCCACTTATGTCAATGATTCTCCACACTTTTACCTTTGTGGTCATTTTTTTCTGGACAATAATGACAAAAGTAGAATTGTCACAATCACCTGTGTCATGGTGAAATTAATATCCACCTCAAACCGCACTGAAAGTCATACTTTCCCTTTTTCATATGAACACTTTTTCTATTTTGCTACATTTGACTATTACTTGATGCCCTGCCAGAGCAATGCAGATATGCATTAGAAATTATGAATGTCAGAGACGGGATCCATAATATATTCATTCTCTCCATTCTGCATCCATAATGGATTCATCATAATGTGCCCTCTGAGTGTGATAGATAAATAATTAAGCAAGAAAGCACTACTTGTATACTGTTATTTAAAATGGAGTAAGCTGACAAAACTAATAATTGACATGAGGTGAGTTAAGGTTTTTCTGGATTTTGGGTGTGTGTGTGTGTGTGTGTGTGTGTGTGTGTGTGTGTGTAAATGGAAAAGCATTTTCTCCTACCTTTTGTATAATTCTTGTATACACATAGGAAAATAAAATGTTAGAGTTTAATGGGCTTATGTTAATTAGAAAGATGATAGCTTAAAAGTATAAATGACCTGCCCATGATCCTAGAGATAATTGTTGTCCAAGCAGACCTAGGATCCAGTTTATTTGGTCCGATAGTCTCCCTTTTAACATATAAATATATTCTTTTAATATACCTCCATTATTTTTTCAAAATAAATGTATAATTAATGCATCTTTAAGTATATTCACATCCAGAGAAATAAAAATAAATTGACCCTACTAAGAACTGGGCTGCATAAACATAAGAATTTTAATCACAATCTTAAAAAACATTTTTATCTATTCAGTGTTCAAAAGTTCCAGAGAGCAGGTACCACACTGCTTTGAGAGGGTGGAGGAAAGTGTGCAATGTTAAATTTCTGGTAATAATTTGTATTGACTGGTGCCCCAAATCATATATATTAAGCTTACCTGAGCTATATCTCACATGTGATAAGGCCAAGACTACCTAAGGTTAGTAAGTTTTAAACTTTCATAGAAATTTCCTGTTATTTTTCTAAAATCCTACATGGAATTCTCATGCTGATCCCTATTTAGCTGAAAGAGAAGTTATTTTCTAACTGAAAGTCTGAATTGAACATAAATCTTTGTTTAAAGCATCTATGCTAAAAGCAAGCATAATGGAGATTTATAGAGACCTGGACAGAGAAAACCTAAAAAGATCAATTAAAACATACTTTGAGGTATGTAATCACAAGGCAACATCAAAGAAAAGTAAGCTAAACTTCTTAAAAGAAAAGAGAAACTGATTTTCCTGCTATATATCAGTACCCGAAGCCAAAATAAAATCAATAACTACTACACTAAGTTACTGTACAGACCTCAGGGACTACAACAGTGACAAGTTGCAAGGGTAGAAGTCAATGCAATGGTCTTTGTGAGTTACAGTGAGGGTACCTCTACAGCAATTAATGGATACTGTACATTTCATTGGGAGTTAACACTGATTAACAATGAAGAGCAATCCTTTGCTCCTGAAAATATGTCATGTCAGCAAGGAATATTCATTTGCTTACTTAATTATCTTATCAAAACAATCCATTCTGTGAATCTCAAAGTGAAGCCTGATTTAAAATGAGCATCATCCCTGATTCTCAGTTAAATCATATTTACATTTATGATGATTAATTTTCAATAGTTGATTAATTAATAATATATCAAGATTTTTGCTAAAAAGCAACCATGGTACAATTAACAGAGTGAAAAGGCAACCCCCAAAAATGGAAGAAGACATTTCATATACTTGATAAGGAAGTTAATATCCAGAACATAAAAATGGAAGAAAAAAACAATTAAAAATAGGCAAAGACTGGAATACACATTTCTCCAAAGAATTTATACAAATAGCCAATGAGCACATGAAAAGAGATATTCAACATCAATAGTCAATAGGAAAATGCAAATCAAAACTATAAAAGATACTACCTCATACCCATTAAAATCACCACTACCAAGAATAAACAAATCACAAAACAGCAAGTGTTGATGAGGACATGGAAAAATTAGAGCCTTTGTGCACGGTTGTTTGGAATGTAAGATGGTACAGCCACTATGAAAAAGAAGTATTTTGCTTCCTCAATGAATTAAAAATAGAATTACCATATCATACAGCAATTCCACTTTGTGGTATGTACCCAAAGAATGTGAAAGCAAGGTTTCAAAAAGATATTTGTACACCCATGTTTAGAGCGCATTATTCCCAATAGTCAAAAGGTAGAAGCTACTGAAGTGTCCATTAATGGGTGAATGGATAAACAAAGTATGGTATATAGATACAATGGAATAATATTCAGTCTTGGAAAAGAAGAAAATTCTGACACATGCTACAACATGGATGAACCTTGAAGAGATCACACTAAGTGAAATAAGTCAATCACACAAAAAAAGTAATAAAAATACAAGAGTAATAAAAATAGAAAGTAGAATTTATAAAAATAAATTTGGTTGCCAGGGCCTGGAGGAAAGGGAAAACAGAAATTGTTTAATGGATATAGAATTTTTCAGTTTTTCAAGATGAAAAGAATTCTGGAGATTGATAACATTACTGAACTGTACAATAAAAAATGGTTAGGAAGGTAAATTTTATATTATGTGTATTTTACCATAGCTTTTATTAAAAGCAACCATTAGTCTCACTAAAAGCAAAAGAATGTTTATTATTATCTACAATATTAATAATGGCTAGCATTTATTGAGCCTTATGCCTTAGGCACTATTACATGCATTCTCCTGTAAAATTATTTTTTAAAGCCAAGAACAAAGCATCATTACTGTTTTATTTTACAGATGAGGAAACTGAAAATTAGAAATGAAATAACCTAGTCACCCCTGACATTCAGAATTATTGTAGTCTAAAAAAGACCCCATTTGACAAAATCTGATACCCGTTCATGATACAAACTCTCAGTTAACTAGGAATAGAGGAAACTTTCTTAACTTGATAAAGACTACATACAAAAAATCTACAGCTATTATTCTTAATGGTGTGAAACTCAAAGCTTTCCCAATAAGAGCAGGTACAAGATAAGGATGTCACCTCTCACCACTCCTTTTCAACATTGTACAGGAAAGTCCTGGCTAAATCAGTAAGTCTAGAAAAAGAAATAAAAAGCATAAATATTGTGAAGGAAGTAATAAAGCTGTCTTTTTTCTCAGATGACATGATTGATCATCTCTGGAGAAAATCTGAAAGAATCAACCAAAACACTCCTGGAACTAATAAGTGATTATTGCACGATTGCAGAATACAAAGTTAAATGCACAAAAGTCAATTGCTTTCCTACATGCCAAAAATAAATTAGTTCAATTTTATTTTAAAACACAATACCATTTACATTAGCACTAAAAATGGATTATTTAGTTATGAACCTAATAATATGTTCAAGCTCTATTTGAAACCTTTAAAACTCTGATGAATGAAATCAAAGAATAATTAAATAAATTGAGAAATATTTATTTTTCGTGGATAGGAAGACTATCCATGAAAATGTAAAGATGTCGGTCCTTCCCAACTGGAAATACAATCCCAATCAAAATGCAAGCAAATTATTTTATGGCATCAACAAATTAATTCTAAAGTTTGAATACAGAGACAGAAGATCCAGAATAGCCAACATAATATTGAAGGAGAAGAACAAAGTTGGAGGACTGATATTATACCTCTTCAAAACCTACTGTGACGCTACAGTACTCAACACAGTGTGGTATTGGCCAAAGAACTGACCAATAGATCAATAGTACAGGATAGAGAGCCAAGAAATAGACCCATATAAATATACAGCAAGTGTGAACCCTAATGTAAATATGAATGAACTTTGGATGATTACAATTGTCATTATAGGACCATCCTTCAGGGGAAAATGCACCAATTCTGGTAAGTGATGCGGATAATGGGGGAGGCTATACATATGTGAGGGCAGTGAATATATGCAAATCCAATCAACTCACATATTTGGTACCTTGTGAGGGGTCACTAAAAAACTGGGCTCAGCTGGGACTATCTCCGGAATGCCTACCTGTGGCCTTTCCACATAGTGTGAGCTTCCTCAAAGCATGGCTTCTTCAGGATAGTCAGACTTCCAGAATGGAGTATTCCAGAAAACAATTCAGAAGTTGCATGTCTTATATAACCTAATCTTTGCGGCAACATAGTGTCATTTTTATCATTTTCCGTGGATCAAAAGAGTCACAAGACTACCAAGATTCAGGGGGAGGGAACCTAAAGCCCATCTCTTAATCAGAGTAGTGTCAAAGCATTCATGGCCACGTTTTGAAGCCATCACAGATTCAAAACCCTTATTCCAGATCAATACGTGATGTTTAGTCCTGGGTATTTATCGTTTGTCATTACTGAAGCAAGTAGGACAACTGGGTAATTTATACAGACTTTTACTCCAATAAAGCCATTTTAAAATGAAAATACATATAACTCAAAAGCATTTTCATTTGAAACCACAATGGGAACCTAATATTATTTTCCGTCAATTCCTATCAAAGCACAAAATGTTTACACATTTTTTGTTCTTAATGAAAAATGAATCTAAAATAGAAAAGTCACAGCAAAGACCTGAGATTGTTGGCATCTGAGTAACAAAAGGACAAAGAGATGATGGATGGCGGTATGTATATTAGCAAGAACCACGCACTGTTCATAGCCACTTGCCTGCTTTGAAACTGGATTTACACCAAAGTCTTTACAAGGAGGAGAGCACGAATGGATGGCAAGCAGAACCCCTCAGGAGCAGAGACCAGGTTTGGAGGATTATAAATAGAGATGCCCTAAACCCTTCAACATATAAAAATAAACCCATCAATAAAACTACGAGGAGAAGAAACAGCCTGAAAATCCCAGGGGGGAAAAGGAGCTTGGAATAAATGAAAAAACAAAAAACTCCAGGTTATTCTTCCGTGTGAAGACTATCTTATCAGTCATGGCGAAGGGGAATATACAGGGTATTGTTTTCATGGCCCGTTGAGTATATTTTCTTTAGGACATTAAAAAATGACTATGAAGCCAAAAAAATAAAACAATTGAGGGCTGTTGTTTTTTGTAACTGTAAAGGAAACAATAAAACAGGGTTTAGAAAAGTTGTGATTATTAATCCAACCATCTTGAAAATAACAATGTAATAATTTATAGAGCAGCATTAGTTTTTGTCAATGAGGATACTAGAAAAATAATCATGGTGTATAAAAAATTGTCATCTTCCAGATTTTTTATGGTTATTTATATCTTATTGTATGAGCTGCAAACAACTGTTCTCAACTGAACATATTCTAAAAAGAAAAAAATTGTTTATAAGATCTACTCTATCTTTCAACATAAGTATGTGAATAGATACACAAAAAAGTTGCTTTATCCCAATTTTATCAGCTAGAAATCTGTACTGACTCATTCTAGTACGTAGTCCAATAAAAAAAAATACAGTAGAGTTGTTTATAATGATGGATGCAAAGCTCTCTAAAAGATACTGCAGGGATTTCTGAGTCATCAAAATAAAAATGAGAAAAAAATTGGCTGGAAAAAGATTATGGAGGACATGAAATACCAGACTAAGGCATTTAAGTTTCATTTGATGGACCAAAGGGACAACATTGAAAGTATTTGAACAAGGCAATGACATTACCAAAAGAAACCTGTGGGAAAATTAATCTGGTGTACAAAGACAGTTTAGTTTTAATAAGGAATGGCTGGAGACTGGTTAGGAAGCTATTGAAATAATCTAGAGTGAAGAAAAAAATTAAGAACCTTAACCAGGTTCTGTGATCATGGAAGGGAGAAATGACAAATACGTAAGTCATAGAGGGATATAGGCTCCAACTGTCCCCATTTGCCTGGGAATAAGGAGTTTCCAACAATGTGAGTAGTTCAGTATTTTAAACCAGAATGGTCTGGAACAAAGCAGGATGGTTGATCACCCTAGTTCAGTGGTTCTCAACCTTCTGGCCCTTTAAATACAGTTCCTCATGTTATGACCCCCAACCATAAAATTATTTTCATTTCTACTTCATAACTGTAATTTTGCTACTGTTATGAATCGTAATGGAAATATCTGATATGCAGGATGGTCTTAGGCGACCCGTGTGAAAGGGTCGTTCGACCCCCAAAGGTGTCGCGACCCACAGGTTGAGAACCGCTGCCCTAGTTGGATGTTAGGAGCAAAGAAGACTCATTTTATGTCTATATGGAACAATAGGTATGGACACTGTAAATGAATAGATAACTTTATGAAAGGCTTTGTTATACTTCACCTGGAGAGTAGGGTGTGGCAAGACAGAAGCCAGACACCTGAATAAGTTATAAAAGAATAGAGTGCAAATGCTAAATGTAGCCTAAAAGGTAAGTCAGTGAGTCAACAGGTGAGGTAGTGCTGGCTAAAGGTACTAGGATGGAGAGTTCAAGAGCTGAGTATGAGTTGGGAAGCTTAGTCAAGAAAAAGCAGAGGTGATAAAGGGACAGGAAACGGAACTTCAAGAAGAAATGTATATGGGGGTGGTCACTGCCCAAATCTTCACCAATTTCACTCAAGTTAAAGTTTTGCCCTCACCCAGTTTCATGCTCCAAATGCGGCCTATTGCCTACTTATTTCTAATGGAAACTGCTTAAAACAGTAGGTATATTTTTCTTTGTTATAATTTACCTCTCCACCCTTTACTTACTCCTTATGCTAGCAACAATTAGATCTTCTCCATCCTCTTCCCAAAAGAAACTACTGTGACAAGATGAGAAAGTGTTACCCCTTCTGTCACTTTAATTCACTAGTTCTTCCTTTCTGTTGGCTAATACATCTTTTGGGTAGGACAACATTCTTCATTCATTGCCTCAATGAAGGATGACAAAACAGAATGACAAAAGAGGGTGGGTGGGATGGAGTATAACCACTTTTTTTTTGTTTGTTTCAAATGTCTAGGTATGTGGGGAAAAGAGAAGATAGATTTTGGAGAAGAAAGATGATGATGATGATGATGATGATATGTTGATGATGATGGAAGAAGAGGAAAGATGATAGATGACATAGATGATAGATTAGATAGATGATAGATAGATAGATAGATAGATAGATAGATAGATAGATAGATAGATAGATAGATAGATAATCTATAAACTTCCCAGATTATCCAAGGAACTGAGGAGGGAGAGGTAAGTAGACAAAGCGAGGGTCCCAGCCTCAGACCTGCAGACCTGACAAAAGCAGTGTTGCATCCAGACATTTCCCAGTCTCCACTAAGGTGATCATTCTTCCAGGGCACGAGCTAGCACCATCACGTACCTCTTATTCTAGCCAGAAATCTGGGAAGAAACCTTGACTATTCTTCCTTTTACCACATACTACTCCTGTGGATCCTATTTTCTAAATATCCCCTGAATCAGTCAGCTTCCCACCATCCTCACTGCCATTACCCTAGTTCACTCAGTCCATCTCATCCAGTCCATGCCAGCCCATGTCTTGCCTAAGTTATAGCAACCTCCAAACTGGCTTTTTTATTATTAAATTTATTGGGGTGATAGTTGTTAATAGGATCATATGGGTTTTAAGCATACATTTCTATGATACATGATCTGTATATTGCATTGTGTACCTACCACCCAAAGTCAAATCATCTTCCATCATCATATATTTGTCCATCTTTACTCTTTACCCTCTACCCCAAACTGGGTTTTTGTTGTGTGTTTTTTTACTCTTATCAGTCTACAAACCAAAACATTAGATTTTCTAATAGGCTTTGTTGTTGATTGGCACATCAACTTTATGTTAGACTGGTTTACTTCATATTCAGTTTGGTTTTACTCATCCATAAATTGGGTTCAATAGTAATAACTACTGATCAGACAATTTGGAGCATTCAATGAGTCACTACCTGTAAAGTATGCTCACATGTACCTTGTTACCCAGAACACACAGTAAATGTTGTCTATCAACATTGATGTTATGTTATATAACAATTATAATATTAAATATTTTCCTACCACTCACCTGTCAAAGGCCAAAGTACAAAATAGACTTAGGAAGAGGGTTTGGTTGAATTTATTCAAGGTGAGCTAACTTAAACCAAAAGGAACTCTCCAGAAGTTCTAGGCCAGAGTACCACCGGCTTCACAGCCTCCCAGAATGAGGGTCTGGGAAGCATTAGGATCCAAAGTGGCTGCCTTCCTTTTTAAAAAGATACTTTTATTGATTTCAGAGAGGAAGGGAGAGGGAGAAAGAGATAGAAATATCAATGATGAGAGAGAATCATTGATCGGCAGCCTTCTGCATGCCCGCCACTGGAGATGGAGCCCACAACCCGGGCATGTGCCTGACCTGGAATCAAACCATGACCTCCTTGTTCATAGGTCAATGCTCAACCACTGAGCCACACCAGGCGGGCTGCCTTTCTTTTTTATTATTTTTCCCATGCCCACATTGGTTTTTGTTTCCACTTCTCATTTTATCTGTTTCATTCTCTCTCTGAAGACTGACTTTCTCTGATTTTACATACTTATGAAAGCAAAGAGCTACCCCAAGATTTTCTACATATCTTCTCACTTCAAACTCCCAACAAAAACAGTTTTCAAAATGTTTGGGAGCCTGGAAATGATTGGTCATCTTGAGGAAGCTGAGAGTCCGAGAAGGGTTATGGGAAGGGCAGACAGCCTGATGAATGGGCCTGTTGATTATGACTCCAAACTACATTCCGACCATGTCTCCTATCACTTCCCTGCAAAGTAGATGCTTCAGCCATGCTGAATTCTCAGTTCCCACAATTGCTACATTTGTGGTGATTCTACCCTTCCACATTGTTTCTTCCATCTGAATGCCCCTTACCAGCTCTCACCTAACCAATTTCTACTTATCCTTCCAAGTCAACCCGCGCACAAACACACTGATAATACCTTCACTTCCCATTACTGCAGATGACTGAATATTTTGCATATTGTCCAATTATAGCTCCTCACACAATGTATAAACTTATATATCTTTTCTCTGAGCTTCTTTAGGACAGGGATTCTTATTTTTAATTCATCTTCATATCTTCAGCATGTAGACAATTTGTTGATTGAACACTTACATGAAAATTAATTGTAATTTTTATTATAAAATTACATTCATCCAGTCTATTCAGGAGAATCAGTCTGAGCTTATGAAAAATCTAAATTGATAAATATTTTAAAGTAATGCTTTTTAAAAACACACCTTTTCAGCATACACAGAAGTGAAACTAAAGCTAACAATTTATTAAAGAATGAGTATTCTGATAGATCTGTCTTAATTAATAAGAACCATTAGATATAACTCTATTTGTTTCATATAAATAGACATTGCCAAAATGGTTTTACATTGTGTGGGAATAGATTATTTCATGTAAACTAATCATTGTCTTGGCTTTCAAATCATCATATACTTTATTACATGAATAATCTATCTATCTTTTCCAGAAATGATGCAAGAGTAACTGGTTTGTGCCTGAATAAATCTGAATATTGAACACACATAAGTCCATGTTAATAACTGTACTCTGCCTGTCTCTATTTATGATGAAGTTAAATACACACGGTATTTTTAAAATCATTTTTATTGAGAATAACTATTTTAATGTTATTGCATTTCAGTCGTTAGAACTGCCTTGTCCTTTCCTTCTCCTTTTTCCCCTTTCTATTCTTCATCTCATTCTACTTCTGAAATATGACTAAAATCTAGCAACACCCCCTGTTTGATTCTTCTAGTCTGCTGACCTCAACAGTTTTTATTCTTTCCCCTATGTCGTGTACTCTGAAATACAGTGGTACTTGGAGTCTTCCACAAATATTTGTTCACCTTCTGACCCAGTGAGTACACTTTCCCACTTCGCTGAAACTTGACCTCGTCACTTGCTTTATAATGAAATATTAACATATGTGCTTGAATGGCTTATTTGACTTCTTGTGCCTGATAATCCACCACAAGAAGAGCTGACCCCAGGTAAATGCTGCGTCTGCTGATTGGGCCCCAGATCAGACACATTGAGCCAACTTGAACCTAATGCACAAGCTGGAGCTGAACCCAACTGATCTTGCCGCCTAAATAAGACCTGCACAGATGAGTCCATCATAATCAGATCTACCTGTTGACTGCAGACCTGAGAGCATGGCAATAAATTCCCACTGTTGTCAATTACATTTTGAGGTCATGTGTTATATAGCATTATTGTGGCAAGAACTGGCTATTATAAAATTCTTCCTGATATCACCACACTGATTCTAAAACATAAGGGGGAAAAAAGCCTCAATTTTATTAAATCTAGGCATCATTCACATGACAAGACTTATATAGGCAATTAAGAGCTAAAAGAGTTGATTTTGGGTTATGATCAAGCACCTAATACAGTGATGGTGAACCTTTTGAGCTCAGCGTGTCAGCATTTTTAAAAACCCTAACTTAACTCTGGTGCCGTGTCACATATAGAAATTTTTTAATATTTGCAACCATAGTAAAACAAAGACTTATATTTTTGATATTTACTTTATATATTTAAATGCCATTTAACAAAGAAAAATCAACTAAAAAAATGAGTTTGCGTGTCACCTCTGACACACATGTCATAGGTTCGCCATCACTGACCTAATATATACCAGGCATTTTTTATGTGCATTATTTCTAATCCACCATTTTACAGGTAAGAAAACTGATTCAGAAAATCTAGTTAACTTTCTCAAGGCCATGATGCTAATAAGTGGTAGGACTGACATGCAAACCTAGGTTTGTACCTTCTCCTCTCTTACACTGCACATTATCACTTATGCTGTCAATTAAAGTGACATAACAATTAATGCAGTTCCCAGAATTAATGTCACATTCAGATATACTTCCTGTTTATTATTGACTAGAGGCCCAGTGCACAAATTCATGCCTGGGTGGGGTCCGGCCAGCCCACCCCGCTGGGGGCCAATCGGGACTGGGCTGGCAGAGGGGAGAGGCCATGGGAGGTTGGCTGGACGGCCCTGCCCCCTAATTTGGGGGGGGGGCAACTGGGGATGGGGACAGCCAGGGATGGGGCCACAGGCCGATGGGGAGGTGGCCAATCAGGGGCGGGGCTAGCCATGGGGAGGAGTTGCGGGCAGTTGGCAGGCCGGCTCCACCCCTAATTGGGGTTGGGGGCTGATCAGGGACCAGGCCGGCTAGGGGGAGAAGCTGCAGGAGGTTGGGGGGGTACAATCAGGGCCCTGATTGGGCCGGTTGGCCGCCGCAGTGCGTGTCATAGCGACCAGTCATTCCAGTCGTTCTGGTCCCTTAGCTTTTATATATATAGATATTTGATGGGTAGCAAATAATTTAGGCTCCCTTCATATAAAAAGATAAAATATTCAAACATTTTAATTATGTACATAGTGTAATTTAACATTTTTTAAATTTAGAAATTCAAGCTATTGTGTAAGTTGTCAGAGCAGGTGCAGAAGATAGTTTTTATTTACAGTATCACAAAGATACTGAGTGTTTAAAATAAAGTAAATTTATCATTCTGTGCCTTTCCCATATCATGTTCAGTGATTGACAATTCTGTGAGTGTACAAAAAAACAACTCAGATTTGAAAAAGACCAAATGACTGTTATTTTACCATTATAAAGGGAAAAAAATGTTTGAAAATATGACATAAAAATACTCCAAACAACAACTTAGTGGAATTATAGTTGAAAGATACCAATTTGAAGTACTTTCACTCTTTGATTTTTAGTCCTTTTCACCATCCAAACAAAAACTTCTGCTTTGGATGTTTTGTGTTGATTTGTTTTGTTTTTATACAGGCATCTTTTATAAATATCATGGCTTTTCTAATACAGAGACTATCTAGAGAAAAGGAAGACAGAAACGTTTCTAACTCAAACAGCAGACTACTGACTGTTCTGATAGGCCACAGAGCATAATGTACCAAATATTAAACATATAACCACTGTGAGCAACAATGAGAAAAAAGACTTCACAAGAGTAGTACAATATTGTGATGGTCTTGCTTCATCCCATCTCGATGTGCCAAGAGGAAAAACATCTTAAATACCAATTTTCTGATAATCCACTAGGTTTATTAACATGTCAAAATCTTAGATACTTAAGGTGTCAAAGTTTAGACATTTATGGTGTCAGAAGTTGAAATTTGAAATAAGAATAAAAATCAAAGTTGGCAGTGAAGTCATGAGTTAGGCTTGATGCGGAATGCAATTCAGATTTACTGGGGGATGGGAGACTTCCAGGCAACTGAATAAAAAATGAGTGTTGTTTTCTGCCTTAACACATGGTCTATCCTGGAATATATTCCCTGTGCATTGAAAATAATGTATATTCTACTGATTTGGGTTGAAATGTTCTGAAAATATCAATTCAGTTTTTCTGGTCTAGTGTATAAATTAAGGCTGCTGTTCCCTTGGTGATTTTCTGTCTAGAAGATTTATCCATTGATGTCAATGAAGTGTTAAAATCCCCTACTTTGGCTATTTCTGTCAATCCAATTATTTTCATCAAGATTTGCCTCATAAATTTGGGTGTTCTTTTGTTGGGTATATAAATGTTTACAAGGGTTATATCCTCTTGTTGGATTGATCCCTTTATAAGTATGTAATGTCCTTTGTCTCTTATTATATCATTTGTTTTAAAAGTCAGATATTAGTATTGCTACCCAAGCTTCATTTTTTTTCATTTTCATTTGCATAAAATATCCTTTTTCATCCCTTTACTTTCATTCAGTCTGCATGTGTCCTTCATTCTTAGGTAGGTCTCTTGTAGATAAGCATATATATGGGTATTGTGTCCTTATCCATTTAGCTACTCTGTCTTTGGATTGAAGTGTTTAATCCATTTATATTTGAAATGATTATTGACAGGTACCTATTTATTGCTATTTTAGTCATTATAACTATGTTAATGGGGTTTTTTCTTGTGTTTTTTTTTTCTTCTTTCTTTAACATTTCTTATACTGCTGCTTAGGAGGTAATGAACTCTTTAGCTTTTTCTTATCTGGGAAGCTCTTTATCTCTTCTTTAATTTTTAATAATAGCCTGGCAACCTCAGACCAAGTGAACTCTACCTGACTTGACTTTGAATGAGATGACTGCTCTCTCCCTCATCCCCACTGAGCAGAGCCCCACTCACAGAAGCTGGATGTGCTGGGTATGTGGGCTTGGCTGGCACAAGGCCAGGGCAAAGGTCAATGTTGGAGTAACTCTGTGGTTTAGGGGCTGTGACCTGCTCAGAAGATTCATTTATGGCACCTTCTGTGAGGAGCCTTATAAGATCCCTTCTGTTCACACATCTCAAGTGGGTCCTGCTGTTGCAACTGAGAACTTCCCCAGGAGAAAGCACATTCAAGGTGTCCCTGTGACTGGCTGAGCCTCCCTAAGATCTGCTTTTCTGACAGAGAGGAAGAGGTCCCGTGCTTGGAGGGAGAGGGAGTAGGCCAGAATGTGCAGGCCTGTAGCTTCCCGTGTCCTCGATGGCAGGGCCAGACTGCTCGGCTCAGCTGAGTTACAGAGCAGAGCAGTGATGGTATGGGCTAAGGGTGGGGATAGGGAAGAGGGGATATGTGGCAGAACATGGGGCAGGGCAAAGGCATGCACAAGTGCAGGAACATAGGAACACATATGTGCACATGCAGACATAATGTGCACACACAGGGAAAGGACTGGAACAGTGAGCACCCTTGTCAGGGCTCTCCTCCCTGGAAGGAATTCATTCTTTACTTGATTCTGAATCACTTTAGAATTCACTATCCTATATAATAAAAGGGAATATGCAAATTGACCCTAATCGCAGTATGACCAGGAACAATCGGTGGCTATGATGTGCACTGACCACCGGGGGGCAGACGCTCAATGCAGAAGCTTCCCCCTGGTGGTCAGTGCACTCCCACAGGGGGAGCACCACTCAGCCAGAAGCCGGGCTTATAGCTGACAGGCACAGCAGTGGTGGCAGGAGCCTCTCCAGCCTCCTTGGCAGCGCTAAGGACCCCTCAGAGGATGTCTGCCTGCCAGTTTAGGCCTAAGCCGGCAGGCAGACATCCCCCAAGGGGTCCCAGACTGCGAGAGGGTGAAGGCTGGGCTGAGGGACCACCCCCGTCCCACAGACATCCCTCACAGCATGAATGTCGTGCACCAGGCCTCTAGTAAATATATAAAATTGTTTTGTTTGTATTTTAAATGGTGTCATTCCTGAGCATGAAGGATATTCATGATGCTGTGTAAGCATCACCACCGTCTAGTTGCAGGATGTTCCATCCCCCAAAAGGAAACCCTGCACCAACAGTACTCACTCCCCACTCCTCCTGTCCCTGGCAACCCCTGCTCTGCTCCTTTACCTGTTCTGTAGGTTCCTTATAAATTGAATCTTACAATAGGTACCTTTTTGTGCCTGCGCACGTATTTTTGTTTGTTTTTATCTGAAATAACATTTTTTGTTATTTGAAAGGGAAATCCCAGGTGGATTAGAGATTAGATTAAAAATAAAAATTTAAAAAAGAATCCCTTTTAGTAGTGTGTACATAATCTCGAGATAGAGTCCACTGTGCTAAGTGTGACCCCAGGGCCAGAAGCCAGTCAGGCAATGAGTGGCTCTTCCTGTGCCCCAAACACAAATGAGGAAAATGCAGAAATCTGGAAAGACAAAACACAAGCTGCAAAGCATTCCTCACAATGAAAGACCAGAGAAACATTTAAAATCACTGTGGTGCAGAACACTCTCAAAAGTTGGTATTTTCTAAAGGGACAAAGGGCCAACACACTTCCAACAAGAGTCAGTGCACACACCTCTACATGGACACCCACACTGTCAACACTGGGGGTGAGCAGGGCCTGCCAAAGCTCCACAGGTGCACACCTGCACCTGGCAGTGCTCCCCCTAGGGGTTACCCCACAGAACTCCTTCCACAATTGTTCAAAGATGTATTTTTGAGACTGTCCATCAGAGCAGTGATGAAATAGCCTGGAATTGGTAAAACCACTAATGTCCATGGAGAGGGGATGGGTTCCACCAATCCTGGTCCACATGGAGGAGGGAAGCTGAGCAGCTGCTCGAGTGGATGCAGGGGTCTCTACATGCCCAGAGATAAAGACCCCAGGGGTCCTCACATGTGACCAATTCAAACTGAAAGAGGCAGAGTCTGAGAGGTACCCACCAAGCCACTTTTGGGGTGGTACTTGCAAATCTGTTATCTTCTCCTTATGATGTCCAATTTTTTTTATATAATGCATGAATGACTGATAGTTCTAAAAATATTAAAGTCATATATTCAATATTATTCATTTAGAACTCATCTATATAGTAAATTGTATTATTTCACTTTTGCTCTTAAAGGAGTTAGGACAAGAAATAAGGTTTTTTATGGTACAACAATGAATACCAAAGTGATTCAGAATCAAGTAAAGAACAAAGTCCTTCCGGGGAGGAGAACCCTGACGGGGTGCTCACCGTTCCAGTCCTTTTCCTGTGTGTGCACATGTTGTGTCCTCATGTGCATGTGTGTTTACCTGTGCTCCCACGCTCATGCATACATGTGTGGGTGCCTATGTGTGTTCACATGTGCATGTGTGTGTTCACTTATAGGTATTGGGCTGGGAGGATTCCCAGGCCTGTGCCCTTCTGGAACCTCATTTCCCTAGGGGTGGACACTGCCAGTCAGTCCTCTTCCTCCTTGGCATTTTCTGTGTCCCCACATCAGAATCTCTGAAGCCCCTGCTGTGGAGCATGAGCCATTCCGATTTTTCACTCCCATCATCTTGCTGAAGGGAACATCTGTGTCTATAAATCTTTATTTATTTTGGATGTGTCTCTAGAAGTGGAAATTCTCAGTCTAATGTAAGCACAATTTTAAGGTGTTGGGGATGGTTCCCTACATTTGAGTTTACCTTGTCTACTTTGAACCTTGTTTGGGAAAACAGGGGTAGCAAGACTGACAGGGAGTGGGAGGGGGTAGGAAGGAAGAGGAGGGGCTGGTAAAGGGGGAGATGAAGTTATCTGGGAGTGACACACCTAGCTGGAAGGTAAAAATCTTTATCTTATCCATAGCAAAATTTCAAGCTTTGTTGAGCAAGTGGTAAAATAATTTTTGAGCATTTGACAATTCCTTCCAGAAGTTTGTGCCTACTCCTCCTTTGCATATATAATCTTCCACTCTATAATCTTTCATGATTATGACAGAATTTATACACTCCTTTCTGTAGGGTACTTAATAGAGCATTTATACAACAATAAGCAAACAAATTGAACATTAAGGAAACAACAAAATCATGATTTAAATCATATACAAGAGAAAACCTGAAAAATACAAACACATAGGACTAAAGAACAATGAATGGGTTAACAATGAGATCAAGGAAGAAATGAATAGATACCTTGAGACAAATAAACATGAAAAAACAACAACACAAAGTCTATGGGGACACAGTGAAAAGCAGTCCTCAGTTGGAAATTCCTGACAGCACAGGCCTATCTGAAGAAACAAGAAAAATCTCAAATGAACAACCTAACCTCACATCTAAAGGAACTAGAAAAAGAACAGCAAACAAAACCAGAAGTGAGAAGAAAGGAAATAATAAAGATCAGAGTAGAAATAAACAAAATAACTGTTAAAAAAAAAAAAAGCAATATAGTCTGGCCAGTGTGGCTCAGTGGTTGAGTGTTAACCTATGAACTAGGGGGTCACAGTTTGATTCCTAATCAGTGCATGTGATTGGGTTCAGGCTCAATCCCTAGTAGGGGGTATGCAGGAGGCAGCTGATCAAGGATTCTCTCTCATCATTGATGTTTCTATCTCTCTCTCCCTCTTCCTTCCTTTCTAAAATCAATAAAAATGTATTTTTTTCCTTTTTACAGCCACATAGTATTCCAGTTTTTTGTTTATTTTTGTTATAGGAACAACTTTTTCTCCACTGTCTTTTTTTTTAATTTTGTTTTATTGCTTAAAGTATTACAAAGAGTATTACATGTCTCCTCCCCCCCCCCTTGACATTCCCCTGGCCTCCCCTACCCCCCAGTGTCTTATGTCCATTGGTTATGCTCCTATGCATGCATACAAGTCCTTCGGTTGATCTCTTACCCCCCCTCCCGCTCCCCAACCCTCCCCAGCCTTCCCGCTGTAGTTTGACAGTCTGTTCGATGCTGCTCTGCCTCTGTATCTATTTTTGTTCATCAGTTTATAATGGTCTTTATTATCCATAAATGAGTGAGAGCATGTGGTATTTTTCTTTCATTGACTGGCTTATTTTACTTAGCATAATGCTCTCCAGTTCCATCCATGCTGTTGCAAATGGTAAGAATTCCTTCTTTTTTACAGCAGCATAGAAAAATGTAAAAGTTTAAGTAACCATGCCCCCAGTATAAACAATACTATCTGTGAATAAAAGATTAAAATATTATTTGCATTTAATTAGCTTTGAAAGAAAATAATGGCAAATTATAAAAACATTCTTGAATCACTAATGTTATTTGTTTTTATGTTCATCATCTTAAAAAGTAAACATTCATTTAAAACTTAGAGCTGAAAATAATGGAATAGGGGAGAAGAGTCAAGAAGGAAATAGTCACTGAATATTTTAATAAACTGGACTGCTAATAACTCAAACACAGTAATACTTACAAATGGGCTGAAGCATGGTAGTATTGGCTTTGTGATTTAGAGAATAATGGCTTTAGAATGGACAACTGTCAAGTTGGTTTTGTCCAAGAGTTGCCTTAATACTTTGGTATAACTCTTGGCATAAACCAAAATTTAGGTACAACATGGTGATGGCCAATGTATTCCTCAGGGCCCTCCTGAGAAACAGAAGAGAGAGAGAATAGATGATAGATAGATAGATAGATAGATAGATAATAGAAAATAAGAGGAGATTTATTATAGGAACTGCCTCAGAGATTTATTATAGGAACTGCCTCATGTAGTAATAAATGCCAAGAAGTCCCACAACCTGCCGTTTGTAAGCTGGAGAAGCAGGAAAGCTGGTTATGTAATTCAGCCCAAGTTCAAAGGCTGGAGAATCAGGGGTCCAATGGTGTAAATCTCAGTGTGGGTCAGAAAGCCCAGGAACCAGCGGCACCAATGTCTAAGGGCAGGAGCTCTATTTGGATCCTCAGCGGACTGAATGATTCCCATCTGCATGATGGAGGGCAATCTTTGTTACTCAGTCAAACGCTCATCCCTTTTAGAAACACCCGCACCGACACACCCAGAAACAATGCTTTGCCATCTATCTGAGCGTCCTTTAGCTGCGTGGACACATAAAATCAATCATCAAAGCCAATGACGGGAAAATATTTGTTACAGGCACAAATGAGAAACTGACCTTGTTAGTCAAAAATTCTACAAATTAATGGCAACCCGAAAATGACTGCATTAGCAAACCTAACCCAGACCTGAAATCCCAAACTTTGGTGTATGCAATTCCAAGTAATCACAGACAGGGAAGGAGATGTCGCTCCCTGCTCACTCCCAGTTCAGGGCATAGTTTCCAGGTTGCCCCTTCCCCCGTGGACACTCCAGGGCAGTAGGAGTGGAACATGATGCAAATAGGATATTATGAAAAAGAAGAACAAAGTAACTTGATGATTTACTAGGACGTTCAGATCTACTTGCAGATCCAGATATAAATAATGAAAATCTAGACCATAAAAGGCACAGTTTTGTGGCTTCCAGTCAAGAGAGCAGAGTCAGTAAATACGGTCCTCGCATCCTTCACAACCACATCAAAATTACAACTAATCTACAGAACAGCCATCATTCAGAACCATCTGAAATCTAGCTGAATGGAAGTCCTGCAAGCAAGGATATACAAAAGCAGCCATGTTGAGACTGGTAGGAGGGGTAGTTAAATATCAGGAGGGATGTCTCACCTGCAGAGGTCCCCCCTGAGGAGGGAGGGGTCCCAGCCCCACATCAGGCCCGCCAGCCCAGGATTCCAGTCCAGGAAGAGAAGTTCCCAGGACTTCCAGCTATGAAACCCAGCAGAGATTGTGGCTAAGACAGAGGGCTGCTGGAGTCCCTCTTAAAGAGCCCGCACACTGACTTACTCAGATCACTCCCCGAGCTCCAGCGACGAGTCACCAGGGACATACTGGGGAGGAACTGAATTTTGTCTTCAGGTCAGGCTGGATGGGCCAGCTTTCTCCCAGACGGAAGTGCAGGGAGACCAATTTTCCTTTTCCTCAGAAAGTCCTTCCCACACAGAGCCGGCAGGCGGACACCATATCGGTCTCCATCAACCTGGGTAACGCCTATTGCCAGGCCCCGGTGATTCCCTGAGACCATGGCCAACCAACTTTCAGGCACACCCAAGCTGCTTTCAGTGGCTTCTCCATACAAACAGCTTGCCTTGGCTCATGCTGCAGACTTTCCTAAAAGCTCTCAAAAGTTCACAAGCCCCAAACAAGCAGCACCTGGTCTCAGCAGGCAGTGGCTGACCTTGGCCTGCACCTCCCGGGAGGCCCCAGAGTCAGTGCGGCCAGTGGACAGCTTCATTCCACACTGGAGCACCACCCAACCACCTCCACTCAAAGGGAGGACTTCATCGGGCACCAAAGCCCCACTGGAGAATCCTGCTCCGTGGGGTTGGACCCCTTACAGGTGCTTCTCCCTGTAGTCTCAGCCCGTCCTTGCAGGTGACTAGCCTGAGGGTAAATCCCTCCCACTGATTTGCCAACAGCAATCACGGCTCAACTCTAATGGGAGGGTGCATACAGCCTATACAGGGCACACCTGCAGGACCCACCTCGGGTGATGGGGGAGACTGCAGCATAGGGAATATAGTCGGTAATATTGTAATAACTATTTTGTGCCAGATGGGTACTAGGTTTATCGGGGTGATCACTTCTTAAGTTACATAAATATCTAATCACTGGGTTGTACACCTGAAAACTAATATAATATTGAAACAGGAATTTTGGAGGGTGAAAAAGACAGGTTTTAGTACATTTTAGAAATTTTGGAAATTAAGGGGACCATGGAGGAAGCAAAGGGCTGCAGAGCAACAGAAGGTATATTTCCATAGAATGGGGGAGCTGAAAAGCTGCAACAGGTACATTTCCATAGAATGAGGGAGCTGGGAACAGCAAATGGTCTATATTTACAAAATAAAGGGAAGGAAGCCCTTCATAGAGAAGGAGAAGAAGAAAGCCCAAAGGGAATAGAAAAACAATAAGGAAGGAGGGGGGGAGATCACCTGTCCCATGTGAGATTCAACCTTTGAGCCCAGGAGTTACTATAGTAACCAGTCCAAGGGAATAGTGACCAATTAGAGGAGATATCAAGGCACCAGATCTGCAGCCTTTATAAACCGTAGGGAAAAGGAACTCAGTGGGACCCTTTCCCCCTCCCTACATGGGAGTGCATTCTGTGGGACTCTTTCCCTCTCCCCACGTGGGAGTCTGTACTTGTTCTTCAATAAATTTCCACCTTTGCTATACCATCTTCTGTCCGTGGATTCATTCTTCAACTCCAGCAGACAAAGAATCCAGGTTCCAGTCCAAAAATTCCGTTTCAATATGGTACATCAATTGTAATTAAAAAATGAAAAATGGGCAGAAGACCTCTTCTCCAAAGAGGATATACAAATGGCCAATAGACATGTGAAAAAAAATGCTCAATGTCACTAATCATCAGAGATGCAAATTAAAACAATGAGGTACCACCTCACACCTGCCAGAATGGCTATCATCAATAAATCAACAAACAAGTGCTGGCAAGGATGTGGAGAAAAAGAAACCCTCATGAACTGCTGGAGGAATGCAGACTGGTATAACCATTATGGAAAGCAGTGTGGAGTTTCCTCAAAAAATTAAAAATGAAACTGCCATTTGATCCAGTGATCCCACTTCTGGGAATATATCCTAAGAAGTCAGAAACACTGGTCAATGCACCCCTAGTTCATAGCAGTGTTATTTACAATAGCAAAGACCTGGAAACAACCCTAGGGGATAATGGAGGGAGGTGGGGAGGACATCTGTAATACTTTCAACAACAAAGATAAATTGTAAAAAAGAAAGTGGAAAAAATATAAAATAAAAGGAGGCCCCTGGGGGAAAAAATAAAAAATTATTTTTTTAAAAAAGAGAGGGGTTTTTTTGCAGTTCACCTTCTTTCTCATTCTAGTTCCAAAAAGGGAGTGAATTCCCAGATGCCAGTATTTTGCTGCCAGCTGTTAGCCAGCTGATATTTTCCGTAATGGCAGACCAATGAGACAAATATTTCATTAAGGCAATTTTGCAGTGTGCATGTCAATCATTGTTTGTTTGTTTGTTTGTTTGTTTGTTTTTAAGAATGAAAACAAACTCCACAGTGGAAAAGTAAATCAGAAGATTCATTTAGTTTGTGACTCATTAACAAATGTTTACTATGCATTTGTTCTATCCTATTCTAAAGACCAGAATACAATAGTGAACAAGACTGGTTTCCTTTGATGGAGTTACAACTTAGGGGAAGGAGACAAAAAATAAATAAGTAAACAAATAATTAAATAATAAAACCTCTAATAATGATGAGTGCTATGGAGACAACTTCTTTCTAAGGTGCAGTGGGATTAAGAGTATGAGGAAACAGGAAGGCAAGTTGGGAAAGGCCTCTCGCAAATGGGCTACCTTTGAACTGAGACCTGAAGGATGAAAAGCACCAGCCAGGCAAAGATCTGGAGAAAGAACATTCCAGGCAGAAGGAAGGTGTCTGTGAAGGCCCTAAACAGGAGCAAATTCAGCATGTTTAGGGAACATGCAGAAGGGAGGACAGCAACTAGGACACAAAGGTCAAGATGGGGAGCTCTAAGATGAGGTCAATGAGGAAGGCAGGAGTCTTCACCGTCATGGTGAGGAGTGAATAATCTATTCTAGCACGAAGAGAAACATGAGAAGATTTTTCAAAATAAGATCAATCAAAGGACCTATTTTACATTTTTATAAGATCTCTCTGACTGCCAAGGAGCATGAATTATAAAGGACTGTAGTGGAAACAAAGAGACCCTAAGCATGAGACTTTCAATTCAGATCATATGATCTTTCTTCAGGCCTTTGTCTAATGTAGGCAACGCCTAATATTGGCCAAATTCGATGTAAGAATTTACATAAACATCTTTATTTAACATTTTTTAATTTAAAAAGTCTTTTTAATGAGCAGCCAAAGGTGTTTTACAAACTTATGATTTTCTGAGGATCAAAGGAAGCATGCCAGCATATTCAGTATTTCTCTGTTCTGTTCCTACTGTTAGCAGAGGAACAGAACAGAGCATTTCCTCTGTGAGATTTTGGAAGAGCTTAAAACAGAGATTTTGTAAATTTGGGGGGGGGGCACGGGGGAAGAAACACCTACCTCTGCTTTCCACACTGACCTCAGCATTCCTTATTTGATGTACTTTTCATTACTGAGAAGGTTTTCATTCAGGGTGAAATAACTCCATAAATATCTTACTTGTAAATAAGTAAGATTTGTAAGATCCAACTCACTAAAGAAACAAAAATGTACCGTACATGAAAGAGCAATAAATTGCACAGGAGGTATGATGGAAATGGGCACTAAATTATGCAAAAGGTTTCCAGGATAACCTCTAAATATGAGTTTCCTGTTCTTTATTTTCTTGGCTAAATGTTCTTCCGCTTGAACCTTTGTATTAGAACATCACTGGAATTTAGCTTATGTACATCAATGGAGTTGACATTGAAGTAATTAATTATATTGGAACACATCCAATTTTTTGCCTTCTCCTCTTCCCAATAGTAGAGGCTAGCATGGATGTCAAGTACTCTAAAACCATAAGTATAAAAAGAACTTCTGACTATGGAGATACAAAAAAAGGCTATCTAAGGAACTAAGTTTAAAGTGTTATATGGATTCTTTTTTCACGACTCCCCTTTCACTGTCTCTGATTTTAAAAATGGAAGAGGCAATTTTCAACCATACCTACCTAGTCTTGCTCTGACACATTTTTCTTGGAGGAAAATATCTTAGAGACAATTCAAAGCATTGTCTTTAGTTGAGAAAGGATGACCTAGATGACTTTCATTTGCTTTTTCAAAACCAAGATTAATAAAAAAAAATTGTGTGACATTGCCATTACAAAACTTCTTTCATTCCTATTTTTTAAACTTACACAAATTTTTTCAGTGCCTATCTTAAGATAAAAGGTAAAACAAACATAAAATAGATTCTGAACTCTGCCTTATTCTGTCAATAAGAGTCATCCATAGATGCATGATTTTGCTTAGAAAAACAAATTTCTATACATTTCATTAAGGAATACACTTCAAATAACATAGTTTTTATATGTAATGATTATTATCAAAATGTGTAATATATAGATAGATATGATCAATTATGTACTAAAATAACTATAATGATAACTTAATTCAGAGAAGTAATATTTTTTAAATTATTTTATTGTGATAAAATAAATAAATAACAAATCCTGAAAATCCATTGTCTGTTTCTCTAACCTCATCCTCTACAATTCACACTTCACCTCTGGGCTCCAATCATATTGGCCTTTTTCTATGCCTTAAATATACTAAGCTTGCCCCACCAGAAGGCCTTCGTACTTGCTGTTTCTGGGTCTGGAATGCTCTTTCCAAAGATCTTCAGGTGACTGCCTCCTTGTTCTCAATATGCTTCATTCCAAATATCTAGAGTGGGGCCTTCAATGAACATCCACCCTCAATTAGTATTCCCCCTATCAACCCAGCCATTCTCTATCTTAAATCACCTCCCTCATTTGTTTCTACTTGTCTTTTGTCTCCCACTAGACTGGAAGCACCATGAGAACAGAGGTCTTGCTCCCTATTTTTTCAGTCTGGACAGGCTAGGTTTGGCTTCAGTGAAACACAAGTCCAAAATCTCACTAGTTTAAAACAACTAAGGATTACTTATCACTCATTCTATATGCCCTCAGCAGCTCGGCTGGGGTTTACTCTAGAACCCAGGCTGGTGTAACGGCTGCTCTCTGGAACACTGACAATCTTCCTGGTAAAGAAAGAAGAGCACTTGAGGGTCTCAAACTGGCATTCAATGGCTATGGCCCAGAAGTGACATATGTCAGTTTCACTGACAACGCATTGGCCAAAAGTAGTATATGGCTCTATCCAACTACAAAGGCACCAGAAAGTGCAATCCTTCTCAATATCTATGAAGTTCTGAGAGGCAGAAAGACGCGAGTACTAGTGCAAATGGCGTCAGCCATCACATCCCCATTCCCTAAAACAGAACTTCAATATTGTAGGTACTTAGTAAATATTAAATTAATAAACTAATAAAGTCTGATACTAGACAGCTCTGCCAGTAACTGAGCTACTGCATGTTTCTGTCACTCAGAAACAGGACAATGTTATCACAAAGTGGATGACTTTGATTTGCATAATTTTATAACTAGAAGAGAGTAAAAGAGACTTTTATCTAAGCCCATCAGTTTTATAGAAACTATGGCCCAGAGGATGTAAACGTTTTTCCAACTACTGTTAATTTTTCAATAGTGAAAATCTGAACAAAATATGAAGTCTTTGCATCACATTGTTGACCTTTAAACTGTTGTACACTATTTAGCTCACTTTACATTGTTTTTAAATCTAAGTTATTATCACTTTAACCACAATACAAACCACTTTAAAATCGTCAAATATTCTGCATCCCACTATTAGATGAACTTCTTGCTAGTCAACCTTAAATCAAAGGCATCATAGAAAAATCTCACACTATTAAAGCCACATGAAGGCCCTTGTCAGAGCACCATGTTATAGGAGAAACCAGACTGTTGGGTGTGAACTTGACCCACTTGACTCTGAATGCTTTTATGTGACAATTAGAGGCCCAGTGCATGGATTCATGCACCGGTGGGGTTCCTTGGCCTGGCCTGCACCCTCTCGCAATCTGGGACCCCTCCGGGGATGTTGGACTGCTGGTTTCAGCCCAGTCCCTGCAGGCCAGGCCGAAGGACCCCACTGGTACAAAAATCTGTGCACCAGGCCTCTAGTATGAATGTAAGATCTTTGGTTAATCTTTTCCCACCCTCCCCCTACACTCCTTCCCTCTGAGATTCATCAGTCTGTTCCATGTTTCCATGCCTGTGCATTGAGCATCTGCCCCCTGGTGGTCAGTGTGCATCATAGCTACCGGTCGAAAGGTCGCTTAGGCTTTTATATATATAGATAAGTCATATTGTATTTAACTAGATATAATTTGCTGAACATTTTTTCTAATACACTGACAATTTATCAGAGTTTCTATTTTTAGAGTTATTAAAGTCATAAAAAGGCTAAATGTATTATCCCTGAATTAGTGAGCAGCTGAGCTTCAGCATGAATATTAAGACATAGTATAAGCTTGTGAGTGCTTAGTGTCCTAGACTAGGCTGCAGGGTCCTTCATGACCGGGGCTTTATCTACTTCTCTAGCTAGTCTTCCATCTCCACTAGGCTCACCACCAAAATGTGCTTCCATATTCTTCCAAAACACAGTGCTTTTCTTGGCTCCACATGTTTGCTGATAATGGTTTTCTCTGCCTGTGCAATATCTTTTTTTTTCTTTTCTTCAAGTCCTGGTTCATATGTTATTCTCTCAGAAAACATGCTCTGATGTCCTTTGTCTATGGAGATTGAGCACCTACTCTTTGTGACATACAAAAGTGTCACTTCGAATTCTGACAGGCCAGAGATATAGTGCATTTAAGCAAATGCCTATCCCATGAAAGAGTTTCTAGAAATAAGAATTCAAAAATTTATTGATTAAATAATTGCTATCTCTTGCTTGCTATGTTATAGTGGATTAATTGCTTGATATTTTTTTCTGTCTCTCCCATCAGATAACATTTTCTTTAAAGGCAGGGACCCTGTAGCATTTATTTATCACTGAATCAGTACCAGTCTTGGGAGTCAGCACAAAGATGTTCTGTAAATACCTGCTAAACTGGATCTAAATTGCACAGATGTACCATGAAGTAAGGGCTCTTAATTTATGAAATCCTTATAGTAATGTTTAAGAAGGAATAGATTTGAACCAAGGCAAATCTAAAAACCATTTGTGAAGCAAAACATTTTGTTCACCAAGGGAATTTTACAGTTCAACTGTGTTTTTCACTGAAATGTTTACTGTACTAACAGGCATTTCTAAAATGTGCTTTTGCCATTGAGATTGAAAACATTTGTTTTAAAGGTATTGGGACATCTAGTGTTAAAAACGTATCTAGCCCTTACTTAAACTAGAAAAGTGATTGTCAGTAGAAATGCTTGCAGGCAGAGTTTCAGCTTCACATAGTTTCAAAACATTTGCTTGGGTGAAATGTACTTAGAGATACTTTAATTGAAGGAATTTTGTTTGCTAGCTTAGCTACAAACATCATTTCATTAATATGAAAGCAATTGCATTGTTGGAAAGTAAAAATAATACTGATTTAACACAATAATAGTACAAAAAAATTAACTCAACATAAAGATGAAAATAAAAAATATGAAAGAAACTTATTACCTATTCTTTAAGTTTACTCATCAATCAAAAAGTACTATAAGGGAAATATTAAAATTATATTTTCAAATGTCACTTGTAGAATAGCATGTACAATATGATGTAATTTATAGTTTCCTCAGATGTTATATACACACAAAAATGTTCAAAAGATACCCAACAGCACATATCAACATACAAATCAATAGACATGGTTGCTTCAGGGAGGGATGAAAGAATAGTGAACTGCAGTATTATCCACAATATTTACATTTTACACAGAATATACATATTTGTATTATTTGTAGCATTAGAAATTACTATTTAAAATATCTTTTAATGGTGAAGTCTTAGTAAGAGTTAAAATATAAGATGAGTGATTACACTAGGTAATTTTAACATCACTTCCATCTAAAATTAAATAATTTTATTGATTTTATACTTCTGGAGGGAATTTAAATGGAGTTCAGTTTGTAGAGTAAACAAAATAAAGTGTTTTTATTTTTACATGTTTTAAAGCCAAATGCTTTATGCAAAGCAAAAAGAGACAAAATATAATTCTGACTTAATGGTATTTTATTCTAAAATTAGTTTTATCATAATTTTATCTAGATTTTCTTATAGAATGTGAAAAAGTGACTTCCTTAGTATTTTTTCTTGTGTGTGTGTGTGTTTTCCAATTTCTAAATGTATATCTGAAATGTAGAAAATAAGATTATAAACTTTGAATTATATTGTCAAAACATTTACCTAATTTAAAACATTTCTATCACTGGGAGCATAGTGGCAAATTAATGAGTATTCATAGAGAAATATTTGAGTAAATTCCCACAAATCCCTGCCAAGTAATATTATACTACCATCACAGACAATTAGTCAAACCTATACCAATCAATTTGAACAGATTTTGATCACGTATTGTTAAGTAGAAAAATAATATTTAGAGAAATGTGTTCTATCATCTATTGCTGCATAACAAATTACTCCCATGCTTCGTGGTTTAAAGCAACAACAGTCATTATCTCAGAGTTCTCTGGGTCTAAAAATCCAGGCATAAAGTCCTCCACCACAAGGTTGCAATCAAGGTGTTGGCCAAGGTTGCAGTTGTCTGAAGGTTCAACTGGGGCAGGATCTGCTTGTAAGCCCACACAGTAGTTATTCCCAGGATCCCTTGCAGGCTGTTGGACTAAGACCTCAATTCCCTACTGTTACCCACGACCACCCTCAGTTCCTTGCCACTTGAACTTCTTCAAAAGGCAGCTCACAACATGGCACCTGGCTTCTTCAAAGTGAGTGAGCAGGACAGAGTGCCAGTGAGACAGAAACTCGTCTTCTAGGACCTAATCTTGGAATTGATACACCATCCTGTTTGCCATACTCACTAGAAGCAAAGCATCGCTCCAGCCCACGTTCAAGGGCAAGAACAGAGCCAAGGACATTAATACCAAGAGGAGTGATCAACTGGGAGCCATTTTTAAAGGCTTTCCTTGCACATGTTTAGTATGATACCATTTTTATTAAACAAATAAGAACAAAATCCACCTTTTATTATACACAGTTATACAAACCTTATAGACATATTATGAGCATGGAGAAAATTAGAAAAAATATATATATTCCACAGGTTAACACAGGAAATCTAACCAAACGGGATTGAAAACTGAGCTCTGGATAGGACTAAATGAGTCTGTAGAACTTGTACGCTTTTGGTTAAACATTTCCCATTGTTCCTTAGGAAAGAATCTTTAGTTAGGCCCCCTAAGGGTTTGGTATCCTGAAATCACTCGAAGTTCATGGTTATTTATCAGTTTCAGCTGGTTGAACCCAATTGTTCAGAAATATAACATTTAGTTTTGTTGTCTCAATGCTCTGAAATGGAAACTTTTTCTTTTTTTTAATCAGAAAAAAAATTAAGCTAGTTGTAGAGAAATGTGTACAGAATGGTTCTATTTCAATAAAAGCAAAAGAAAACAAACTGCCTACATTTATGATATATGTTTGTATATAATGGGTTAAGCATCATGCTGTGACAGGATGGGAAGGTAGCCTGGTGAAACGATTATTTTTTCCTTTATTTTGTATTATGTGTTGCTTGCTGGTAAGATGACACACTGTTCCAGTTTGCCTAGAACTGAGAGATTCCTCAGGACATAGGACTTTCAATACTAAAGCCAGGAAAATCCCAGGCACCCAATTTCTTGGTAATGACAAGTATGCATTCCTTCTGAACTTTGCAGACATCAAAGAAATCAGTAAAATCTCTCTTTGACCAGATTTAATGACTCTGGAATGTTCTGAGAAAAGAATCTTAGCTCCTTTAAAAAACTATTAGTGGGCAGTCATGTCCTGTTGAAGTTCATGGATGTTGAGGAGATGCAGGTAGTTTGAGAAGAGAATAAAAAGAAGTGGTCATCTGTAAAAGGAAACAGCGAGTTGATGGGGGACATGAGACTGGCTAGCTGAAGTCCTGTTGTGGCTTGAATTGTGAATTTAAAGTGAGGCCAGTCTGCATGGCTGTGTCCTTTTCCCCAGTTACGTCCAGATGCATAGGCAGAGCATCGGGCAGCCAGAGTTGGGTTTATCTAGGGTTGGGTTTTTGCTAGGAGGGTGATAAAGAAAGAGAGGGGAAAGGTGATTGAGAATCTATGCAAAGGAGGGAACATAGGATAGTCCATGGATTGCATATAACCTGAGTGAGGACGTGAATTTAGATGAGACACAGTGCAAAGGTAGTGGTATCAAAGCGGGTGGGGTAGCAGAATTTTGGAAGGTGGGCAACTAAAGGGAGTGAGCCAGAAAGCTAAGCAGTGGTGGTCAGAGTGAGAGTGAACATGGTAGTGTCTTGAAACAGAACACTTGGTTTCTGGAAGTTGGGGCTCAAGATTGTAGCCATTCTGATGACATGTACAAATAATAACAGGCGGCTCTTCACTCTGTCAAATCACCAGTTCACTTGACTGAGAGTGAAATGATGTAACGACATAATTGCTGGTGATGATAAGGACCCAGAGCATGTGGAGAAGAGGTGAAGGAGCTGAGAGGCCTGTTCCTTATGTTAATATTAAAATTACCCAGAATTATGATAAGTGGTAGGGAAACAAACTAACAAAATACTCTGGCTGAAGCTGTTCAAAATACAAATACAATAGAAATCGAATAACAGAACAAGTGAGATAAAGTGACTCCATGATTCAGGAATAATACAAGGTATCATTTGAAAACGGTAGTTTTGAACCACTAAAACCATAAAACAAAATTAAGAACAATGAGCTCTCACAAAGGAAAACGAATATTTTAGAGGTTATTAGTACCCTCATTTGAATGGCTGTCAAAAAACAAATATGGATCAATATGGGTCCAGGGGTTATGAAGAAGACAGAGATGATAGCAGCCAAAATGATAGATGAGTGACATGAATACCATTAAGATAAGCAAAGTCACCAAATGAGTCCTTAGTTGTTACCTTTTTTTGCATTTAAACATATGACCTACCAGTAACAGAGTACTGAGAAATATACCAGGTACATAACAAACGCCGAAATGCTGATTTCACGGTCAAGTGTAATCTTGTAAGGTAAACACATTTGGGTTCTTCTTGCTTGCTGACAAAACACTCTATTAATCCATGTTTCATGAAAACCTAGTCGGTAACTCTAAAAGGGGAATCCGCCCAACAGACACTGCCTACCCAAAGTGCAGCTTTAAACTCATTAACCCACCTTCAGCAGGCCCATTGCCCATCTTAACGTTTTGTGTGTGAGCGATGAAACAGCTCAGAAACATGGACCAAATTCATTCAATCTCTTCAAAAATTCTAAAAAGTTATGATGTCTCGAAACAGAACACTGGTTGGGCTTCTTTTGCAGAGAATCCAGTTGGGACTCTAGGTTGTAGCCATCCTGATAACATGGACAAATAATAACAGAGCGGCTCCTTACCCTGTCGAATCGCCGGCGCTAAATTTAGAGACCCAGATTTCCCACAGTGAACATTTAAAGACCCCATAACATTTGGAGGCCTTCTGTAACATCTTATTTTTCCTGAAAGAAAAGGTACAAAGAGGAAAGATACATTAACCAAAATAATAATAATAATAACAATGTGCTCTGAAGAATACAAATTGTTATTTAGCCAGAGGGTGAAAATCTCCAAGGAAGCTCCTTAAAGGAAATGTTTACATTCATTTTTTTTATATAAAAGGATTCATCTAACAATGTATTACAAACAAAGCCCACAACACTGTTGATGATCTCAGCTGGAGTGAAAGGATAGAATGCAGACCAATTTATTGCCAACTGGTTTAAAGGAGTTACAGGCCGAGATCCAGGGAGAAAGGAGAAGGGGATGGGTGTAGGGCATATGAGGTAGGAAAGACATTTTCTGATCATCAAATATGAACAGATTTTGTGCTTGGCGTTTACAGGAAATTTCTCATTTCATCCTAAAACTAACTTTATGGTAAATAAACGGAGTATGCTGTCAAAGAAAGGGACGCTCAATGAGCTCAGCAAATTGTTCAAGGTGGCACAGATCCCAGAAGGTAGGTCTTTGTTTATCTGCTTCAAAGCCAGTGAGTGACACATCAAGAAATTCACCAGAGTATTTTTATGTCTTCTTTTTTTCCAAAGGCATAAGTGGAAATAGTCATTTTAAGGCTCTACCCCCTGCCCGTACATATTTACTTACATAATAATTCACAAAGGCTAAATACACCAGCCATATGCTTCAACCTAAAGTCAGTTTAGGTCATTAGGCTCATGAATGCCTTCCCTATGCTCTTTTTGACCCTGAACTATATTTCTGACTCTGAACGTTTATTTACACCAAGTTTAACATTGCTAGCAGTTCACAGTCAGACAACCAAATGAGATAATTAAAAATAAACAACAACAAAAAAAACCCTGAAAATATATTACACTAACAATGAAGAACAAATACCTGACAACACAGGTGGTGTGGCCCAGGACTGATGTGCTTACACTTCCATCCCAGACTGTCTCACTGCGTTCCCTCAGCAACGCAAACAGTACCGGGCCCTCCGGACCTCACCCTCTGTGCTCCCTCCACACATACCACCTTGGGCATAAATGTTAAAACAAATTGAAAAGAACCCAAATCGTATGTTTTAGGACTAAGTTCTGTCAACTGCCATACAATATCCAGATTTATTTTCATAAAGTGAGTTTGACAATTCAGCTCCCTGAAAAAGTCTTAAGGATTAAATGCACTAATTGTAAAAATTAAAGGATTAACCCCAGTGTTTAGATAGGTAGCTAGTGGACCAAATAGAGCCCTCAGACCTGTTTTCTACTGTCAGAATTGGGTTTGAATTTGACAAAGTCTGCAGTCTCTAGTTTGCCACAGGCTTTGCTTTCCTGCTCCCTGTGATCTTACACTCAGTCAGATTGGTATATTTATGTTACCTGCCTGGCCCTCGGAGGCACTGGAGTCTGTAATCCCCCGGTGCTAGGCTGCAGAAAGTTTCTTCCAGCTCTCACACTCTGATTATTTGATTTAGAATTACGGAAATATGTACCCGGAGCTGTCGGGATTCTAACTCATAATTTGATATGAAGAAAAAGAATTATTTTAAAGGGAGAAGACTTTCTGATCTTCGGAAGACATCAGTATTTATGGAAAAGGAAAGTGGGTATGTGGTGTGTCCTTAGCATTTAACTGTAGTGAAATCTGTGTATGTTAATCACATCCCAAGCAACCACTGAATGTGTCTGTTAGGCACCCACAATGTGTATGGCTCTAAGCTAGACCCTGGGAAATATACAAAGAGGCATAACTCATGGCTATCACCCAAGAGGAAGATTCCATTTCGTTTATGAACTAACAATACATTAGCCTTTAACTGTATTGTGTGCCTGGGTCTCTGAAAAGTGGCAGGTAGTTTTCCAAATGCTCAATCACAATTATGTTTCCCTAAGAAATAAATAAACCAAGGAGATTTATTTGGGAAGGTTAAAAAAATATTGCCAGGCATGTCCCGTTTGGCCATACTGAATTAAATGAATAGCAAAATAAATGAGAAAGGGGGGTGTTTTTAAGTTTACTTATGAAATAAAGTCAGTCACTGTTTCCCACAGGCTCAGAGGAGTCGAGCATGCAATCATTACCTGTCTCATCCTCCCTCTTCTCTCTGTTATAAGAATTCTTGCCCAGAAAGTTGCATTATCCTCTAGGCTCCAAACGTAGTACTCTTCTAATTTTGATGCTATCAGGCAAGATTTGTCTATCCTGTCACAAAGGTAAAGCCTGTGACCAAGGCCTGTAATCTTTTGATAATGTGCCTGATAACTACCACCAACACACTGATATAAGCTTCTAGAACAATGACCAATGTGTAGGAAATGCTCAACAAATACTAAATGTTTATAAGTTTTATCGTCATCATCATCATTATTTTGGCTCTTATTATAAGAGCCTATTTCTTTATTAGGAAAGAAATTCGGAGGCTCCTGGTGCTGTTAAGCAATATTTTTCAGTATGAATTCACTTTGTAGTTAAAATAAATACTTGGGAAATATTGAAGTTCACAGGGAGGAAAAAAGCTCCAAGTAATGAGCAGTATACATGTGTCAAAAGAAGTTGACATGGGCCAAGAAGATGGTTTGTGTTACTTACAGCATAGCACTCTACCATTTAACTTGTCCCTGGACAACTGAACTACACAGCTACCATACAGCCTAACATATACAGTGCTCAGTTTAAATCTATCATTGTAAAATTAGCAAATAGCTCACAAAACCATGAGAAAGTGTTCATTTTTCATTTATCCCCCAAATGGGAACATTTAAATATTAAATAAGTTGGGAACCAGGTAAAAAAGATAGAATGTGATTACAAATATGGAGTGGGGTAGAAGCAGGCGTTTACAAGTGGAACTGTGTATCAAAACCAGTTGTTATTTGTTGATTGCTCCCATAGCCCCTCGTGCTTCCATATGTTATCACCACTACTGTTATTCAAGTTCATTTTCTGCCTTCCCCACTGTTCTGTTAGCAACCTGGCTGCAATTTTGCTCACTATGAGGCCTCAGGCCTCGCAGAGATGCTAGCACATAATGGGCTAGTGGTACATCATTGTTAAGTAAATAAATGAACAAAATTGCAAATGGTGTGTTCACTCTTTATCTGTGAATCTGACTGATCTTGTGAAAATTCATCAAGACGGAAATAGTTTCATGACCTCAACTTCACTCTTCAACAAGAAAACCCTTGATATTTTTTATATCTCTCCTTTTATTCAAATGCCCTGACTCTGAAAATTTCTCTGCACATTAATTTTTTGGAAGACATTTACTACAAGATTCTCATTTAGATTATTGTAGGCAATAAGTCTTATTGTAGATTCAAGGTCAGAAGGAAGCATCTGACACATGCAAAGCCCTTGCTTCATGTGTTACTTTTTTTTTTCATCCTCACAGCAACCCCCTAAGGAAAGCTGTATGATCCCACTGTGCAGATGAGTAAACCGAGGCTCACAGTGGTCAAGTTAGTCTGAGGTTAGTTGGTATGCAAAATGGCTGGACTTCAAACCAGATCTCTCTGGTTCCAAAGTCCATCCTTGTTTCATGATAACTTGCTAAATAAGCAAATGAATTTTAAGTAAAAATATATTAGTGCAAGTTTATAAATTTTTTTTAAAAGGAATTCTAATAAACATGTAATCTAATGATTTAAAATTAAGACTCAATCTTTGAGTATAAAATCCATTGGCTTTAGTTAAAATTATTACTGCTAAATAACCTCATTGCCAAAGTGAAAGTATTTTTCCACCATTTGCAAAGCCCAAATCTGTAAGAGATCAATATGATGCATTGTATATTTTTTTCTATAAGAACCTGAAAATTATTCTCCCCACATTTGTATTTTGAAAAGAACAATACTAATAAAAGGGTAATATGCTAATTAGACCGATATCCTTCCAGACAAAGCAATGGTGGCAGGGGCTGAGGCAGAGGTGGTTAGGGGCAATCAGGCTGGCAGGAGGAAACAGTTAGGGGTGTCCAGGCTGGCAAGGGAGAGCAGTTAGGGGTGACCAGGTAGGCAGGCAGGGGAGAGAGTTAGTGGTGACCAGGTAGGCAATCAGGTGAGTGGTTAGGACCCAGCAGTCCCGGATTGCAAGAGGGTGCAGGCCAGGCTGAGGGCCCTCCCCCATCCTGTGCACAAATTTTGTGCACCAGACCTCTAGTCTCTTCATAAGGATAGAAAAGGAAATGACTTTGTATTATGTTTTTAGGTATAATAAATCAGATATCATAATTTCAGACTGCCAATATTTACTTCAAAATAAGGAAATAAAATGATTTCCTAGGACATGCTTTCTCTGAAACAATTTCCATTTCCCAAGTGGGAAGTAAAAAGAGTTTTTAAAAGGTTGGGAGGAGGGGTTTGAAGAATTACAGGGCGTTAGTGTTAACTATGTACCCAGTGTTTGGATAAAGATGCTACATCTGCAGAAAGATGGAAGTTGCAACTATAATAATTATTGGGAGATGTCTATCACCTTCTACACCCGAGAATCCTCTATTGAAATCCTGTTCAGAGAGTTGTCTGTGTTCAATCTCCCTACCCCCGGGAATTCCTACAGCTATATTTCTACAGAAGGCAATATTGTGCTTACCCCTGGGGAGGAGGAAGTTAATCTGATGAGCTGTTGTCCTGTTCTTTAAAAATACCAAATCACTGACAGTATTGATTTTTGGCTCTTTATAAAAGTTGAACTCTTTAGAATTTAATATGGAGACATTAATGTTGAAAAAAAATAAAGACTTTTTTTTTTTTGGACAACCTCAGTGTTTGAAGGGTAAACAAGTATTTTGTAAATTGGTCCACTGAATGACGAGCCAACAGATTTGAAGCCAGCTGTCACATTTTATTAGTCACACCCATAAATCTAGCCTGGTACTGGGAGGGTTCCCAGTGCCCCTACATCACAGACAGGGTATTACAGCGAGCCCATTGGGGGGGGGGAGGCATTTCCTTCTTTTTAGAGCATTTTCTTTGGGAGTCTGAGCAGCTGCCTGTGTTCTGTGGATTGATCTCATTCACTAATTTTCATAAGAAGAAATTGATGACATATATTATTTTTCCTTCCCTCTCTCAAGTCGTCGCCCAAAAATCCTATCATTAGACACCAGTCCCGACTAACACTTTACATCTAAAATTCATCAGCCCCCATCAGTACGATACTCCTGTTTTGTCCCTCCTCCCCCAAATGAATTCTACCTTCACGTTAATAGATCTCACAGGCTCGCAACATTACTAAATAAAGTACTAGAATAATAACCATAGCAGAGCCTTTATGCTCTACCATCAATATGAATTTTAGAAGAGTGTCATCAGGAAAACCGTCTTCAAAGGTATTTCCTTGCATGCGGAAGCACTGCTGCTGAGATGAGACTGGCTGACTGCCGCAGCTCGGCCGTCCTGGGCTTCTGGGTGTTCTGATTCTTTCCCCACTGCAGAGCCAGGGGATTGAACACTCAGATTTGCTCTGACAGGCTGACAACCAATATCACACGACCACAGCTAAGAGTGGTTTATTACTTTTAGTGGGATTTATTTAATTCAGTCTCACAGCCTGAGGGTGGGGTAAAGATTTAACTTGAAATTAAATTCCAGCAGGAGACCTTTTAATATAAGAAAAATGGGCAGAAGGATAAATGACATGCTCAATTGCAATGATTTTTTTAAAGCCTATATTTAACATGGAGGGAAAAAAGTCGCACAAAATCATTTCAGTTGTTTGACAGATATGGAGAGAAAAAGTGCAGATGAACCAGTAATAATGATGTAACTTTAAAGAGAATAATCTGAAGGAAAGTGTTTGACACACTAGAATTTCTTCAATCCATCCAGGAAAAAAAAATGTTTCCCGTTTATGAATGCTTTCTGTCAATGTCTGGATAAGTTGATAAGAAATCCCAAGTGTTCTTCTATTGGTTACCATTAAAGTAGTATACAATAATTCTGGGTGAAATAGTAGAATTTAAGCAAAGCCATGAAATTACTCTTATTTTTAACCTGGACACAGGGAATGTTTACACCCAAAAAGTTGGTACATGAAAGTAGTAGGCATTTGTATTCTGAGGCTAAGAAAGGTGGAGCTATATCCTAACACATAACCCAGACAGAGTCTTGCCAATTGAGATACTTAAAGCGTGTGATGATCATGGTCCTCTGATATCACAAACATGGAGAAAAGGAGATACTTCATGGTTAATTACTAGCAGTTGAATATAAATGATATACTTTGCTTTTGGTGGTATTATTTTGTTGGCTTGGCCTTCCTCTTATACGGAAAAATAACTTTCATACAGGTGTAAAATGCTTTCTACTAAAGGCATATGTCTAATTTTGAGGCTTTGGGGAAAGTAATGCCAAAGAAAGAATAGAATAAACAGAATAGTCATTGGCCTCACTGTGTGTTTAAAAACAGTCCATGCTTCAGAAATGTGATTCCAGATCACATCAAACCGAGCATCCATCAGCAAAGTAACAAGTATGGCCCTGGACAAAATTACTCAAGTCATGACCTCTTTGGTGACTAACCTCATTCCATTGTTTGCCCCTCTCTTCTTTTCCAGAATCTGAAGTTTTCAGAGCTCTTCAGGAGGCCTTCCAGAAACATATACCTATTGCTAAAAAGTTGTTCTGCTTCCCTGTACCTCATGAAAACCTGTGTCACTTTCATTGGATCTAAGTGGCTAAAATATTGTTAAATGGTTAACAAATAAGTGATAATAGCTGAATGCAGGAGGTCTGATATTATCTTGGTTTATGGCATCCTTGTTTCATAGCATCCTTGGACAAAAAAAAAAAAAAAAAAAGCAAAATACTTTATAGTCCCATTTATTAAATACTTAGGTCCAAGCATCTTAACTGGCATTTATGTTTTAAAAACTTAACACCTATTGACACTACACAACCCTCTCCAATTGTGGGACCAGATTGGACTGCATCACTCTCATTGAAAAAAACAAAGCAATCAATGTTAAAAGTATTAACTACCTTGAGCTAATAGTCCCCATGATGTCCAACGGATGTCACTTGCTTTTCCTGAATTTTAAAATATCCTGCAATACCTCTTTGAATTGGCTGTGGGGCCTTAGGTGACCTCAGTGCTCAGTTTGAGAACTTATAGGCTTATCATGTTATCTCTGTTTACTCTGCATTTCAACAGAGATACTCATTCTTTATGAACTGACAATTGGTGCCAATTTCATGTAAAATGGTATACTCAGCTAGGAAAGATGGAGACAGTGATTGGTACCTCTGATCTCACCACTCACCACTTTTCTAATCCATGGATTGATGACAAAACCCTAGTCGAAGCTATCACATTCTTATTGGTTTATCCAAAGTCCTAAGACCTCAATAATTTGACAGATTGACTTTCAGTTATTAACTCTTTTGTTTATAATCCTTCTGTAATTTATCAATTTTTTTTCTTTAGAAAGAATCAAAGCAGTGATAGTCGAACCTCTTACCCAGGGTATTAATCAGCCCTCCTTAGTAGGTAAACCACACACAAAATGGCCATGACCATTTGGAGGACAAATATTCACCTGTCTCTGGCTCCCAGTATTCCTCTTCCTAATTTTGCCTACCCGTTTAATCTGGATATATAGGTTACAGTGCAATGAGCACCTTCTCTTGCTAGGACCTATGTTTCTATGGGACTTTTTGTCCCTCCATTTCCCTCTACCAGTGTCCTTGTCTAGAATCTTGCATGTGTGAATTTGAATGCCTTCAGCTCTATGTCAATGTGACACAAGGTTGCCTCAATCCAATGGTTCTTCATTTTTGCATGAACTTTTGTCTTGTCTTCCTAGGTGAGCTTCACCTTCACAGCAGTATCTGTAATGCCTATTGTGGCACTATGCCTGATGGCCATAATCAAGAATTCCCAGAAGAAGAGAGAATTACTCCAAAAGCTCTCCCAGGAGAATGAGGAAAACTTTCAAAAAAGCCCCCTAGCTAACTTTTTATATCTCACTTTTTCATTCTTTTTTTTTTTGTACAATGACTTTTTCACCCAAAAACACACTAAATAAACACATTCAGTGATATTTCGGACAGAAGGTGTTTTCTTGCTTACTAATATTTTTAAGTGCACATTTCGTATGGGGTAAGCATCAGCCAGTCCCCAAACAGAATGAAGTCCTTTCAAAGGAGGTCCCTTCCCACCTCTTCTCACCCACCACCAACCACTTGGAAGTCTCATTTCTTTGGTGAATTATTGCATTGCATTTAAGATTCAAAGTATAGTTATTTGCATTTAAGTGATTATTTCCTTCTTATGTAAATTTGGTTTCATTGTTCAAAGATGTTTGTTTCTATTTGTGTTTTGAGATGGAACTCCTCATAAATTTTCCTATTGTAATTAATAGAATTTTTTTCACTTAACAGCTTTTTACTTAGTGGCAGATTTTTTTCAGAAAAGGATAAAATTCATTAAACAAGGGATAGGTGTATACTCAAAGCAATTTACTTCTTAGGTGATTTGATAATTGAGATATCACCATATTTTTTTCTTCACTGAAGTTAAACTAAAGGCCCATCTGCTGATGAAAAGCATAACCAGATTTTAGGTTAATTAGCTCCCAAGGGCCCTGTATGTATTTATACCATCAATAGATCAAAAGGTACACATTTGAGTGTGCCCGAAACCAGAGCTTTCTTCTACTAAAATCAAGTGTATGCATTTTCCTAAGCCTCTTCTCTGCCAAGTAACAGTCAAATGGCAAGATGTGCTTTCAGAAAGACATCTTTCAGCATGAAAGTTTTCGTGCTGAAAGTTATCGGTAAGGAATGTGTTAAATATGTTTCTTATCTTCAAATTCCTGCAATGATAAATGTTTATTTTTTCTAAAAATGTTTATTTATTCTAAATATTGAAATACACAAGAACATAAGGTATTTGGATGATGGCAATGCATCTTATAAAAAGAATGTGAACCTCAGACTGAAGATTATAATATGCAAAAAAAATTTTCTTTTTGACTTATAATTCAACTCAACTTCTCTTGTATTTCAAGGCCCCTTGCAAACAAACAGGAAGGAAGTTTTCATTTTATTTCTGTCCCCAGGATTGCATCAGGGCTTTTTGGGGAGCAGTTATTCAGTGCCAGGACATTGGGAGGAAGGGACAGATTGTGTCCCTGAGTCACCTAACCACACATTTCCATCATCATCATCCCAATCTGGGAGCTTCTTTACTCTGCCACGCTGAGGGGCACAGGAACCTTTTTGCAAGGATGTGACATCCCAGGCCCCTTGCTACTTACCTGAAATAATCTTTTCCATCTGGTGGCTGATGTTTGAAAACGCCTCTGTGGAAGGCTTGCCACATGGCTTCTGACTGAACTCTAGTTATCATGCAAATAGACTTAATAGAGAGAAAGCTGTACAGAGGCAGCCATTTTCTTATGGTGTGAGTTAGTGTTAGAGTTTTTCCTAGGAACATGCTCAGACAAGGAAATCATGCAATGTCATGTTTCTATGCATAAAAGGAAGCTGCCCCAAAGTGCTGGGCTTCCCACATACCACACTTCTCATCCTCCTGGTTTTTAATGCGCAACTTATGATTTTTATTTAAAGCCTAATTAACTGGCAAGTGGGGATTGTTCCATGTCCTATTGTCTTTATGTATGTTTCTAACAGAATGTTCTTAACTTAGAAGTTTCTAAATTTAATTCACGTGGGTATTTTGGTATAATCAATTCTTAAGGAAGCCTAGTCATTCAAATACGGTAATAAGTAATGAGCCTCATTAATACTAATTTCAGTAGAATATTGTTTCTACATTTTTTCCAAGGGTGTTTTTTCCCTTATGAAAGGGCCTAATTCTACACACACACACACACACACACACACACACAAACACTTTTCTCCTCCACTCTACTCTCTCTCTCTGTCTCTCTCTGAAGCCACAAACCACAAACTAAGAGACTAAGCATTAACCATGTGGAGATAAATGTGAACATGTTCGTTTTATAAAGGACCTGAAGCAAAGAGAATAAATAAGTTATGTATTTCAATTTGCTTTCACTAATGGAAGATTTTTTACTGAAAACAGAGAGCAAATTGTCTAGGGTACTAGTTGCAACTGGAATCCAGTGGAAATCCATTTTGAGTGAGTCATCAGAAAAAGTAGAACAATGTACAAAAATAATTTGTGTCTCAATATAATATCTGCATTCACCTACATTTTGCAACTCATACCAGTTCTACACATTTTTAAGATAACCTGAAAAGACTAATTAAGTCACATGGTTCCCTCTGCCATAGGTTATCTACCTTCGAAGCAGCACTTGGCCAAAGCACGTAGGCCAGAGGGGTGGGCATCCTCAGAGTGAGCAGCGAGGGAGATCTGTTTTATCGCAGTGCTTTAAGGATTGCTATTGATTTCCATTTTTTTCTTCTCTTGCCTCACTTTTGCAGCCCAAAGATTCTTTATAGCTTCTAAGCTACTTGCCCATGAGCTGTAAATTTAAGTCAATAATTATTTTCTACGTTCCCCTTATACAGTTCCACTTGAATCTTGTCTCAAATTTCTCTGTTTTTCTTAGGATTAGGAGAATGGATGAAGACTGTGGAGCTATGTTAGAAAGTAATCTTAAAAGTAGCCACTCTCTGATTGCGGCTCTATTGTGTTGCTCCCTTGGCTGAACTAAAATCATAGGCAACATTTTCTACTGAGGGATAGGTTGGTTGAAAACCGGGTTCAGACTCTTCTGGGGAACACCGGGCAGCAGAGCATTCCATAAGAGTGTGTTTACTTCATTGGACTAGAGCTATAGCTTGAAGGGTTCATTACCTTACTGGTCAGTTAAAATTCAAATATCCCAGGAACATAAAAGTAATAGTAACGATGAACAAAATTTATTTTCAACATGATGGCTAGATGGTCAAAGGAGGGCTCTGTCTACAAAAAATTGGTGAAAGAAGGGTATGTTATAGCTTAAGGACCCATGGAGGAAAGGCATGTTCCGATAATATACTAGAATAGAGAGCTGTCTAAATACCAGTACACAGGGCACCGAGGTTAAGAAAGGGGAGGCAGAAGTGACAATTATGGATAGCTGGACTGAAAGGCTTGAAGTGTCACAAGATAAAAGTCTGTGTCTACCCAATTTCTTCATTGGAGTGCTGCTTTTTTTAAGCATGCCTGGTACCATTGATGGTCTTCACTGGAATATCTATTAGCTGAATCCTTGATCTAGCCTTAGTCTTCCCCAATCCACCAGCTTGCAATACCAAATACAATGAATTAACTTCTCTCCCAATTTTCTTTCTAGTGTATAATGGCGAAGGGCTTGCCTCTTCAAACCGAGCATATCATTATAGTAAAACTAGACTGTGTAAATCCAAACTTACACCAAGAGAGGCAGGGTTTGAAGACTGGAAGAGTTGAGGAATGATCTTTCCCCTCAATCTAACTGCTACTCAGGATTTTCCTAGTAATGACATTCTTCCAAAAATCTAGGAAAGAAACCTTGTAGTTTTTCCTTTTCTTTCTGTCTCACCTTCCACTTTTGAATCTAACTTCCCAATATGTCTTACTTTTGTCATTGCTTTGCCATTTCCACTGAATGTACTCTGGTTTAATTAACTAACTCATTCCTAGATACATGCCTTGCTTGGTGAAAGATTAAGTTCTTTGAAATTAAGAAAATTGGGATGAAATCCCAACTCTTCCACTTGCTAGGTGTGTGACATTGGGTAGTTTTTCATCAGTCCAAAGTTAAATATCCTCATCTATAAAATGGGACTAATATTTTCTTATAGCACTGTTAAATTAAATAGCTTATAAAAACTATCAGGGATATAGTCAGTGCTCAATGTATATTAAATATCTTCTGGAGTGGATCTTAAAATACTGCATTCATTTTATTACTTCCTTATTCAAATATATGGCATTATTCCTAAATACCTTGAAATAGCCTCCAAAGTTCCTCCCTTGCCACCCTACATCCTCTACAACACATTCCCACTTTCAAAGTTAAGGTACACTCCATTTATTATCCTACTAGAGGCCCGGCGCATGAAATCGTGCACATGTAGGGTCCCTAGGTCTAGCCTGCGATCAGAGCCATGTCCACTGCTCCACAACGCTGCTCGCTGCCGCCCTGGGACACTCTACAAAGCTGCTTACTTCTGCCCCATGACCCTCCGCGATGCTGCCACTGCCCCGTGAGTCCAGTCCCCAGTCCCGCTCCACTGCCACCCAGCCCAGTTGCCGTGGTTCTCCATTGGCCATCCAGTGATGAGAGCTTGCAGGGTGGGGGGAGGGACCGAGAGGTGGTCAATGCACCTCATAGCGACTGGTCAATTGGTTGTTCTTGTTGTGATGCCTGGCCTTTTATTATTATAGATATGAGCCTTCAGCTACAACCAAAGGAGAGTTCTTGATGCCTCCTATTTAAACAACCTCAATCTATGAAAGCCCATTGTTATATGACAATTGAATAAAAAAAAACTAGATCCTATAAACTGATAAACAAAAACAGATCCAGAGCACAGACAGCATTTATCAGATGCTCAAACCTCAGAGGGAAGGTAGGGGA